>NC_044038.1:217470933-217783058 GCF_901765095.1 Microcaecilia unicolor
GCAATTCCTCTTGAGATAGTCTCGTCTCCTGAATACAAGCCACATCTGCAGGATGCCTCTTTAAGGCCTGTAGAATCTTTGCCTCTTAATTGGGAAGTGATGCCCCCTACTTCCATGTTATAAATCTAGTTCGAGCACCCCCTTTTCCAGTGTAAAGTTATTCCTAGTGTTATCAAACAGCTTGATAAATTGGGAGACTCCAGTGCCAGCTCCACCCGAGCCTCCCCGTTTAACCCCAAATAGCTCTGGAACTTTCCCCGTACATCCAATCCCCTTCTTTCTTTAATTCCCTTTTCCCCCTTCTCCTCCCCCCTCCCTCCTCCCAAACTTCCCCCCCTACCCTTTATTCCTCCCCCCTTTATCGTCTTTGACCTCTCCCTTCGCAACTTCTACTAGGAGAGCTCCGGTCAACTGATGGTGGGGGGCCCCCCCCTCCCCCATCCCCTTCCTCTTTACAATCTTTCAGCCTAGCTGAGACAAAGTTATATTAATATATTTCAAATCAACTATCTGCAAACATACAGATCCATATTAACTCCATAACATTTAACCATATTATAACTTTATGCAAGGTTTACTCTCACTGCATTAACGCTACAGGCGGGCCTGCACCTTAATACCAGCTTAACCTGCCACTGCTCATGCATGCCCCTTTCAGCCATCTTGGCTCGGGGGGATATGGAGTTGTCCGGCAGGAGAGATTGAGCCTCTTCTGGAGAGTGATACATCTTCCAGCCCCCCTGTTCCAATACTTTAAGTTGGGCTGGGTACAATAGCATGAATCTTTGGTTTTTCGTTGCTAAGTGGCGGCACAGAGGTCCAAAATGCTTTCCTGCGCTCCTGAAGGGCGGCTGAATAATCCTGAAAGATTTTTACTGCTGATCAGTCAAATGTAAGGGAGTCCCATTTGGATCTAGCGCCTCTCAAAATTTCTTCTTTGTGTAAAAAATTATGGACTTTTATGATGACTACCCTCGGTCTGTTTCCCCCTTCGTTCTCCTGCCAGACGGTGTGCTCTCTCTAAACACAGAGGCCCCTGCTGTCCGATAGGGCAAACTCAGATTTTAGCCAACTCTCCAATTGTATGGGTAATGCTCGGTCTGATATCGATTCAGGGATTCCAATTAGGCGCAGGTTAGATCTGCGAGATCTATTTCTAAGTCATCTAAATGTTTTGCCTGGGCTCGCAGCAGGTTTTGTAAATCTTGCAACTGCGTTCCTCTGTCCGTGCTTAAGTCCTCCAGCTCTGACACCCGTAAGTTCTAGTTCCCCAGTCCTCCTCGTTGTGTCCCCAAAAGCGATTCTAACTCCCGCTATTTGGTCGGATAACTTTGCTAGTTCCGGCTTCATAGCCTCTCTCACCGCTTCAGTGATCTGTTGAAGTTTAGCGGGTGAAATTGTGGAGGCTGCTCCGGGGTCTGGCTAGGCGCCATCTTGGATTCTTCTATCCCTCGATGTTCTCTCAGCTGTTTTTTTCGGCCGATTTCGCCGCTGTAGCCCTCGTTTCTTTTGTTACAAAGATATCCATGTATGTGCGCTGGTTAAGCTTAAATTTTTTGCAGTTATCGTTCGGTTTTTTCTTCGATTTTCAGGGAATGTAGGAGGGGGAGCCCCGGAGAGAAGACAAGTGCGACTTCCTCTCTCTCAGTCCATCACGTGACTGATTCATAGGACTTTAATGTAGATTTCTGTCTGGAAGCAATTAAAACTTGAAGTACTTCCTGCGAAAATATCAAAGATGTTGCAGACCCAGTAACCACGCCATAAGTTTGAGTGACTGGGGGTCCGGATGTAGAAGGGTGCCTTGGTTCTGCGTAACACCTAGTTAGATGATGGAAGAAACGCATAAAGAAGGCTGAAAAACCCCTGCTGGACGTTGGCATCTGTCCCTGTCTCCGTCAAGACTGTTGCTGAACGGAAAGAAGCAAGAAATGTTTGTGAGCCTGAGGCAAAAAGAGATAGCCCTGAAGTGTCGCAGTGAGGAAGTAAGGCTGAAAAAATGAGAGTCCATTCACCTAAATGCAGGGTGACACAACTAAGAAAAAATGAGTACAAACTCAAGAGTATACTCTTAACTCCTCCTTGGCGGATGACATAACCCATTGCCATGGCAAGGACCAACATAGCTCTCTCCGCCTTGTTTGTCAGTAGGGAAAACAAAATTCACCCGAAGGTAAAACGAATTGCTGAGGTCCCCCAGAAAAAAAATATACAAAAAAGCTTCTGCCAAAAAGTGTACTGCACGAAGCATCCCAATGACAGAACTAAGGTTCTGAGATAACTAGATGACACTTAAATAGCGCGATTGATGACCCTGAGATTCGCAATAGGATGAAGGAAAATTCCTTCTTGGGCATTAGAAAGTAAAATTGCATTCTGCAGAATAGAGCGAGGAAATGGCCGAAGGCCCAAGGTCACCAAGAAAAATATAAACTGGGATGTTTGCAGAGGAGACAAAGACTGTGCGCCAACTTGACTAAACAAAGAGAAAATCAGAGATATCTGATGAGAGATCAAATGAGAGGCCTGGCTACAATCACCATCCAACCTAGAGACTGTAAGAAATGCAACACCCGGTGCGTGACCTGAGAACTCTGCTGATAAGACTTTCTCCAATTAGGCAGTCGTCTAGGTAAGAATGAAATGACCCTAAGAGCGCAATGAACATCCTCTTAGATCTATAAAAGAACGGAAGAGAGAGTACTGCTGAAAATGACCGGTTAATGCATAAGCAAAAAACTAGCCATTCTCTGGATCCTGAGGAGAAGAGGAAGGGTGACCAAGGACACCAGTTAAATAGGGCTACAAACTCCAACCCTATCTCTATGGCGTTCCATAGTTGGGTAAGTTCTGAATATAGAAAGTTCTGAATATAGGAGTCCACCAGCTATGGTAGTACGCTCCGGACAGAAAAAAATTGTCCCAGTATGAACGTCTGATTCACCGGCCTGTAATTTCTTGGATCTCCCTAATCCACATACCACTAATCCACGTACCACGGTCATGCGTCCTCCCTCACTGAGATGTAGATTGTAAGCTCCTTTGAGAAGGGAACGTCCTTCTTTGTTAATTTGTACAGCGCTGCGTAACCCTAGTAGCGCTCTAGAAATGTTAAGTAGTAGTAGTAGTACCAGACTCACACCCAATAGATATGAATGTTGAGCTTGTTTCAGGTTAAAACACCGAACCTAGGCCCAGGGTCCCCGGTGTTCCTAGTGGTGAACAGCCATGGCAAATATTGTATGCGTTAGTTTGCAGAATTACTGCAAAGCCTTGCTTTTGGAGCAGAGATTTCTGTTTGATACTCTCGGTGAGAGGTTTTTTTTTTTTTTTTTTTTTCCTTTAATGCTGTTCTGGCTGTAGAAAGGTGGACATTTGAGCTTCCCCAGAATGGCAAAACTTATGTACCTATGCCCATTAGATATGAATGCTGGACTTGATGGACTTTAGGCCTACCCAGCATAACCATACTTATGTACCTATGGTATAAATACACAGGAAGTGAGTGAATCCCCTTCCATTGAAAGAACACTCTGGAGTGAAGGCGCATAGAATGAAAATGAAAAAGGACAAACTTGGAAATTACCTGTAACGAAAAAAGTGAAGTTGTGCCCACAGCCACTTGGTGAAGGCAGTGTAGACAAGACTGTATCTGAATTCAAGAAAGCTTGATATAACATCAGGTCTCTAAGGAAAGAGGAAGAGATAGCAGATGGTATGTATAGGCATACTGGACCAAACCAGGATGTTTATAATCTGCCAATGCTGAACTGATAGAGTAGAGACAAACACGAGTAGATGGTTTGAGGACCGTCCACCTATCTTTAAGTGAAAGGATGACTTATTCTCTAAGTGACCATATGTCCTGTAAAAAACCCAGAAGAAAGCCTAAAATGAAATATGAGAGGCTTCAAGGCAATTGGAAAAGAAGGGAAGACATGAATAAAGCATGCCTGCTAAGGCAGCTGAGTGACTGGGGAGCTTGGTAGACAGGACTGTCCCTCAGAGAATATGAAAGAGCTGATATATCCCCATGGCATCTGAACAATATACTGTATGCCTCTAGAGAAGGCTTCTTAAAGTCGGAAAAAGAAACACTGTATAACACTACAGCCATGAGAGTGTCTGTTACGTTCTTAAAACACTATATTACATCAATAGCATGGAGTAAACTGCTGAAAGGAACTAAGATATTATGGTCAGAATTGCCAAGTACCAATCAATTGACTCTTAGACAATGTAGTCCTATTCACCAGGGAATGAGGAAAGACAGAAATTTACTCTATGCCTATAGAAAAAGTTTCTAAAGTTCTTAAAACACTGTATAATACTACAGCTATTGAGGAAATGCTTGAAATGAATTATGATATTATGATAAGATGTAGATTTTCCACCCAGCAATGAAAAAATGACTGAGCACCAGAAAAACTAGTGTTAACAACCCCGTGTGATACATAGAAATTTAAAACAAGAAAAGCTTGTTATATATCCCATATATGAAAGGAGCCCCCTTTCAACCAAACTATTGCCTGCTGATGTGAAGAGCATTTTAGAATACGCCGTTCAGCACATACAAAAGTGTAAACATCTTGGAGCGAACTGCTCTATGAACTGCAGCCTTACCTTCAGCAGAGAGATCCCCGACTGATAAGATGGAGGGAGAAGAAACAAATGGCCGCCGTTCGCTCCACTGGCCCTGTGGCAATCGTCGACAGCGCGCCCGACACCTCCGAACAAGTGGAGGCCCAGTGGAACGGCGAAGAAACAACAGCCGGCGAAAAGGCCCCGAAAAAACTGGAGGCAGCACCGGACCCGAAGAAACCTTGAAGGGAGAGCAAAATTTACACATTCCGGCTGCGTGAACTGCGCGACGCTGACCGACAGCAGCTGTTTGAACTTTTAAGCCATATCGGAAAAAACAGGTGGCCGCGCTTACGCGGTTTCGCACCTTTCTTTTTTTTTTTTTTCATTTGTTTAAACTGCCAGGCCGCCAAAACGCAAGAAAATGGAGGAAATTAAATCTGACGAGAAAAATCGCTGTTTAAAGTCACAGATACTGAATTATTTTCTTCTGTTTTTTTTTTTTTTTTATAACCCCTCAATCATAATAAAACACTGGAGCTGCCTGCTCGTTAGAAGTCTGGGGAAAGAAAGGCTGCTTCTTTGAATTTCCTTTTATTTGATTTAATTCTTTTAAAGCAGCTACCTGTTAAAAGTGGCTGCCTCTCCCAAAGACGGTACACCTTTCCAGAGAAAGGGACGACCCTTCCCTGCTAAGCCAGGGAGATGGGGAGGAAGGGGGGTGGACTCGAGACACCCGAGTTTAACACCCCCGAGGCTGTCAAAGAAAGAAGAGAAAGGAAACCCTGTCAAGCCTCTAAATAAGATTCCAGGCACAGAAGAATTATCACAAATATCTGTAATATCTAAAGAGAAAAGGAGAGAGACTAATGGGCTCACTTCCTACCTGCTGGGAGACTGAGAAAATACTGAGGCTAAGGTCACATGGCCAGGGCTCCTATTGGCTCTCTAGAGTCAGAGTTTTTTCTCAGTCTCCACCTGCTGGTAGGCGAGCACAACCCATCAGTCCAATCCTGGTCCGGTCCGGAGGGACGCTAAGGAATAACCAATAAAACAAAGCAATTTACACACATAATAAGTAAAATCAATCAGAAAAGAACTATGAATATATATAGACCAGGCCAAAAAGTTGAAAGAGAGGAAAGTCGAAAAGCAAAGGTTTATGTGCGCCAGCAGGCACCCTCAGGCGCTGTCTGGGTAAGCCAAATGAAATACCAAAGTCTTACATGCGTAAGTGCTATCTGCATGCACAGTGCTATTCTATAAGCTCTATAAAGGAGGAGGCCTGGAAGTTAGAACACTGGGCTTGAAGGCCAGAGGGCCTGGTTCAAATCCCACTGTTGCTACTTAGGATTTTGGGCGTCACTTAGGGCCCCCTTTTACTGCATTTTTTTGAGGGGGTGTGTCGGGGTAGAGAGTGGGGCGTTCCTCAGCTAAACGGTGCACCTAAATTAGCACACGCAACTGGTTAGTGCAGGCAAACCGGGTGAGCTCTTAACGCATTCAGAATGGGCGGCGGCACGTGCTCATGCGGTAATTGTTTTTTTTAATGGCCACGCACTAACGGCAAAATTAGTGCATGGACTAAAGAATAATTCTGGGGATGAGATCCCTACTTAGATTATATGCACATTCGAAATAAAGGGTTCTCAGTAGAAATAGTAAACACACAGCTTGTGAAAGGAGGAAAAGCCTCGAGAAACTCCTAGACTAGCAAAACTGTCTTCAAGGAGAGGGACTTCCTCATCATCAGCAAAAACCTCCATATAACGTAAGGACAGTACGATACTTTAAACTTTAAGCTTAGTCTAATAAACTTAGCTTCAAACAGTCGATCTCTGGGACTTGACCGTGATCAACGGCGGCCAGCGTTTTGAATTTCACTTGAAGACAGTTTTGCTAGTCTAGGAGTTTCGGTCGAGGCTTTTCCTCCTTTCACAAGCTGTGTGTTTACTATTTCTACTGACCCTTTATTTCGAATGAACATTAGTGTATGGACATTAATACAAAAATATAGAAAATAGGTCATTTTATGACTGCAGTAAAAATGACCTTAGTGCATGAGAAAACCACAGTGAGAATGTGCTAAAAGGCCATGTTATTAAAAGGACCCCTTAACCCTCCATTGGCTCAGATAAAGAATTAGACTGTGAGCCCTCCAGGGACAGGGAGATACCCAGTGTACCTGAATGTAACTCACCTTGAGCTACTACTTGAAAAGGTGTGAGCAAAACGTAAATAAATAAATTTGCTTAGTGCATGAATGCAAGGGAGAATGGGCAGGGCACGAATGGGACAATTTATGTGTGTAACATAAATAATACTATAAGTTACTCCTGTAGGTGTCACATTTAGGCACCTGTATTTATGCCTGCTATTGACATGGTGTATGTGGGACCCCTTAAATGTAGGCCCATAGATACAAACTTATGCTAGCATTCTGTAACAGAAACTTGGTGCCCAGATGCTATTATAGAATTTGCGCTCTGCGAGGTCCTTTTATCAAGCTGTGGGAAAAGGGGCCCTGCCCTAGCAGCGGGGGCTGTTTTTCCCGCACACCAGGGCCCTTTTTATCGCAGTGGGTGAAAGGGCCCCAGACAAAACACGTCCATGTGGTAAGAGAACTCTTACTGCGTGGCCCTGCGGCAGGGAGCCCTTACTGCTATCCACTGAGGTGGCGATAAGGGCTCCCGAGGTAACAGGGCAGGCTGCGTTGATGCCCAATTACTGCCAAGTTACCGCTGTGCAAGCCATTTCCGGGGATTTTCTTTATCCCTTAGAGATGGCGCACGCTCAGGGCGAAACTACCGCAAGCAGCCACATTGGACCGGCGTTAGTCACGATTTAACGTTCGGTAAGCCCAAGCTGGACTTACCAACGCTTTGTAAAAGCCCCTTTACAAGCGGCATCTAGGAGCCTAACGTGAGATCCAGTTATAGAATTGCCCTTAGTATCTTCAGGGAGTGAACGGGTGAGTGCAGGCAGGCTGGATACATTTCTTTGCTTCCGATTCACATTTTGCAGCTGCTGTTTCTGAATTCCCTTGGAGGTCAAATGTCTTTCAAATTCCAAGGACTGGCAAATGCATGTGTGGTAAATCTGATAGTCATACGCAGAACTATAAGCTTCTTTTAACAACTGCATAGTACTTGCAGAAATGTTGCAGCTTACAGTAGACCTTTTCAGGCACAGTTCACACTTGGGAGCTTCTAAGATTCCCTTTGGAGATAGAGCTTGCAAGAGACATGTAAACAATGCTTTTCAGGATATTGCAGTCTCCATTACACACTTCTCTACAAAACTTAATAATGACTACGCTTTTTGGTTTCTTAAAAAAAATCATTTTGCAAAGTGAAGGATGGTGAATAAGACTGAGTATACTATCATGCCTCTGTATTACTCCATGGTGCGACCTCACCTAGAGTATAGTGTTCAGTTCTGGTCGCCATATTTAAAAAAAGATATAGCAGAATTAGAAAAGGTTCAAAGAAGAGCGACCAAAATGATAAAGGGGATGGAGCTCCTCTCGTATGTGGAAAGGCTCTTCAGCTTGGAAAAGAGATGGCTAAAGAGAGATATGATTGAGGTCTACAAAATCCTGAGTGGTATAGAATGAGTAGAAGTGAATTGATTTTTTACTCTTTCAAAATGTACAAAGACTAGGGGATATTTAAGGAAGTTACATGGAAATACTTTTAAAACAAATAAGAGGAAATATTTTTTCACTCAGTGAATAGTTAAGCTCTAGAACTCGTTGCCAGAAGATGTGGTGACAGCAGTTAGCATATCTGGGTTTAAAAAAGGTTTGGACAAGTTCCTGGAGGAAAAGTCCATAGTCTGTTATTGAGATAGACATGGGGGAAGCCATTGCTTGCCCTGGGATTTGTAGCATGGAATGTTGGTACTATTTGGGTTTCTGAGAGGTACTTGTGACCTGGCTTAGCCACTGTGCAATAGTGGCCTAGTGGTTAGAGCAACAGTCTTGACATCCAGAGGTGGATGGTTCAACTCTCACTGCTGCTCCTTGTGATCTTGGGCAAGTCATTTAACCCTTGATTGCCTCAGGTACAAAATTAGATTGTGAGTCCCCCAGGGACAGGGAAATACTCAGTATACCTGAATGTAACTCACCTTGAGTTACCAATGAAAAAGGTGCGAGCAAAATCTAAATAAATAGATGGAGCATTGGTCTAACCCAGTATGGCTATTCATATGTTCTAAAAGCCCCTGCACAGACTTATGTATTGTAAGTAATCCATCTTTATGCAATGCCCAAGTACTTCTTTTCTACAGGATCCAGGGTATGGTGTGTAGACAAATAAAAATAATCTTGTTCATTTCTTTTGTTTGTGTCATTTCCCATTTTCTTTTGTTTTTAAAGTTTTAGTTTGAGTGTACTTTCATTATAGCTGCTGGCTGCCAAACATAAAACAAGAAAAACCATGATCATCAGCCGACCCACCCCTGATCACCTTCAATCATCATTCAACCCACTCTAATCCTCCTTGACAGCATCCCCCATCCCCTCATCTCCCAGGCTCTAGTATCACCCCTCCCCCACACATTCCCTTATTAGCAGCTTAAGCCCTACTGGAAGTTACCAGTAGGGGTCAAGGATGCAATTTTGAACTCGGTGCAGTAATGAGCAGAAGCAATTGGATTCCTGATAAGATCCATGAGGAATCAGGAAGGGTGGCGGAAGATCACATACCTGTTCTATGATGGGGGGGGGGGGAGCGATGCTGATATTTAGGGAAGGATTGGAGGGGGTCAGGGGTGTGTTTGGTGTTGATAGGAAGGGGTTGAGATGGGTTACGTGACGATCAGGGATATTCGGATTGTGATTGGAGAGGGATTGCCAAGCCCCATAGTGTACATCTTTACTTAGATGAAATAAATCCAGCATTTGATGGTTTTAAGATGATAATGAAATGACATGGGAAATGTTGTGTAAACTTCCCACTGATCCATGAAAAATACAAATTCCATGCAAAGAGGTGAATATTACCCCGAATAGGAAAATAAAAATATACGAAATACATAAGGGCAAAATGAAAGCTTCAGCTGAAACAACAGATTGGAGGAAATCCGAAGTCTGGCCACTGTTCTTTTACAGAACATTTTTCCTATAAATGGTAGGAAGGGTAAACTGATGTTACTTTGGCTGTCAGCCCAAGAACATCATTTCAGGGGTCCTTTTTCTAAGGTGTGCTGAAAAGTGGCCTGCGCTAGTGTAGGCACGTGTTTTACACGCGCGCAGGTCCATTTTTCAGTGCGCCTGCAAAAAGGCCTTTTGGGGGGGGGGGCAAAAATGGACATGCGGCAAAATAAAAATTGGCGCACATCCATTTTGGGCCTGAGACCTTACCGCCACCCATTGACTTAGCGGTAAGGTCTCACAATTAACCTGGTGGTAATCATCAGCGCACACTGCCGATTACCGCCCAGTTAGTGCAGTGCGGCAGAAAATAAAAAATATTTTTGGACGTGTGTAAAAAAATGGAATTACCGCCCGGCGCATGTGGTAGCTGGGCGGTAGTTCCAAATTGATGCGCATTGGACACACGTAGGCGCCTATGCACCTTTGTAAAAGGACCCCCTCGGTTGGTTAAATTTAAGAGGTTTCAGGTCAATGTGTAATTTTATTTCCTCTTGTCTACTTTAAACATTAGGTCTAATGCAAACAGGTGACTATTTAAATGATCATTATTTTTAACTCTGCTTGCAAGGAAGAAACATTGAGTCATCAAGTATTGCCTTTTGTTCTGCTTCCCTACCCTTTACTAGACCGACATGACAATTATGCAAATAGGTAATGAAGGTCAGCTTTGGAGACGTTATTTCTCATGGCGGTTCAGTACCATCCACCTGCCTCAGAATTGCCCGATTGTGTGTACATACTAATTTAAAACAGCACAAGATGTGAACTCTGCTGAAAGCGTGTGGGACTCTGTCATGTGCAAATTCCGGTGCATCCTCTTTTGAATCACAGCCTGCACAGCAGATTTCGATGTTCCCCGATACAGCTAACTAGACCTATGCATGAGACGGAGACCCGAACCTTAGAGTGAAACAGATAATGACGATCTACAGTTTCCAAAATTCTGCAGATGGCAAGAGCACCTAGAATAAAGGCAGCGTGGTTGGCTCCTGGGTTAGTTGAATGCACGGAAATAAAGGTCAATGGAATAACCTTTCTTTTCCTGTGAAGAGGCCGCCTGAACAGGAAATTCCGCGCACAGCGACATCACCTCGGACGTCAGAACAGAAAGGCCTCTTCCACCGCACCTCGTCGTCACCACTACTCCCAATCGACCCCAGCTACAAAGAGAAACTCCCGACCCCGCGCGCCGTCTGCGGAGAGGACCAGTCACCTGGCCCCGCCCCCCCAGGGGGGGCGTGGATTCTCAGACCCCGCCCCCTCCTCCATTCCACTGGGGATTCGGAGACACCTCCCGCCCAATTCATTGCCGATGCAGGGAGGCACACTGGCGGCGGTCGCCTCACCTTGGAGCGGAGGCGGGAATTGGGAGGTGCCGCTCCGCCCCCTTGGGCTGAGAGAGGGGGGGGGGTGGGTGGGATTCCCGACCCTCTCGCTCTGGAGGCGGAGATTCGGAGGCACCGCCCAGCCTGTCCCGAAGCGGTGGGGGGGGGGGGGGGGGTTGGGGCGGAGCCTGGGCCGTGTGGTTGGTTTTTTTGGTTTCCTTTCCCCATTCCCTCTTCATCCTTCCCTCTTGAGGTTCGAGCGCCCCTCGGCGCTGCTGTGCTCGATCGTCACGTCGGTGCGGTGGAGGTCGTGAGGAGCTGCTCCGTTTTCTTTTTCCTCCCTCCCACCCCGGGTGACTGGGCTCAGCGGCGGCTCTTACGGTCTCTGTGCTTGGTTTTTCCCCTTGAGGGATTTAGTTTAATTAATTTGATTTTTTTAGTTTTATATAATTATCCGTGGGGTTTTTTTCTACTTCAATGAAGAAGACGTGTAGGATGGTGAGAGCTCTGCTGCGGATCCCGAACCGCTCCCTGTTGGCCCTCTTGTTCCTCTTCTCCCTCTCCTCCTCCTTTCTCTATTTCATCTATGTGGCGCCCGGCGTAGGTAAGACACCGGCCCCGTGTGGGGCTTTTCCTTCAGCTCATTTTGCCGGTTGTGGGGGGGTGGGGTGCGTTTAGGGGGGGGGGGGCTGGTGACTGTGAGTTCGGACGGAGAGGTTGGAGGGGGGCAGGTCTCCCATTGCTGATCTCCTACAGATCTTCTTGCCTCCCTTCCCCGGGCGGCTCTTTTCAAATTAACGGTGCCTCTGCTCCCCCCCCCTCTCCTTTCCCTTCTCCTTTGCTTGAGGGGAGCGAGATCGGGGAGCGTATCGTCCCCCCCCCCTCCTGCTCCCACACACATTGAGAGGTGTAGGATCGGGGCCTGTATCTCCCCCTCCCCCCACTGCTTCCTTAGGGTCTTTAAAAAATACCTGCAAAGGCTGAGCCGCCCCCCCCCCTAACCGATCAGCAGTATCCCCCCCCCCTTTCCTCTGTGGCAGCCGCTGAATGAATGGTTTTAGTGTTAAATGGTCTAGCGGTGGTTTGGGGTGGAGGAGGTGGTCTGTGGGTTAGAGCTTCTGCAGAGGAAGGGAAGGAGCAGCGCCTGGTTGGGAGAGGGGCTTCGATCCGGATTGATCTCTGAGGAGGATGTAAGGGGGGGGGGGGTGGGGGGGAGCGATCGCAGCCTCCGTTATGCGGTCCTGCAGGTTGCAAGCAGAAGGCGGAGGAGGAAAACGATGCTTCTGAAGTCCTCTTGCTAGCTGACTGCAGTTCAGCCTAAGCTTTCGTTCGTTCATTCATTCATTCATTCATGCAGATTAAAAAAAAAACAACCCAGAAAAGTCATATGAAATATGTGTGTCAAAGAAACCTGTCTGTATGTATGACTAAGAAGCATATGTGTGTGTGTTTCTGTATCGCCTGGAGACCGGGCACACGTTATCGTATTACTGAGCCCTTTACTTTAGAACAGAAGATCACCCCCTCCCCTTTAAAACAAAATGTAAAATACATTGTCCTAAAATAATATTAGCTTAGTTTACCAGTATGGCTTGGTGGCATGGTTTGGTACTAATAACCTACACAATGTGGTGCTCGTCTCAGATTTGTTAACGCTATTTGCTGAATAGGGATATTTCCAGGAAGAGGGATGAGCTCATCACTTTATGAGATTAGGACATTCATATCTATGCTGTAACTTGTGGGGAGGGGGTGTTTTAAGATGTAACAGTTCTTGGGTTGTACATGCCTAACTTTTATTCAGTATGTCCTCATCTTAATACTTACAAATTCACATGATACTGTTACTTGATGATTATGAAATCCAAAATAGCAGATCTCTACTCCCCTGTACTCTGTCATTCACTTCCTGTTCTCTGCTCAGCCAGAGCATGACAATGGTAGCAGAGGTGGATGTAGGCCTTATGCTAGTGTTGGCTCACTCACCCCAGTGACCTGCCTGGGTATCCAGTCTCAGGAGGCCCACACAGGAGGAGGGGGCAAGGCCTGTGAACATTTACTGACTCACAGACTCCAAGCTGTCTGCTGCTACTGGTCATAGGTCAAAGTGATTGCCCAAAGGGAAGAGCTGCATCCCAGTTTAAGGTCCCGACCCACCCTTCGGGAATCACTGTTCTGCTGCAAATCTTTCTGTGTAGGTACCAGACTAAGGAAGTAATTCTAGATCTAGTTGTGTGTGTGTTCCCCCCCCTGGAATTATAGTGTCTGTTAGGGAAGAAGGTCTGTCCATCTGTCTGTCCCTTCACACTCCCACATATCTTCATTCCCTAAATAGCCTGATGCCCCACACACTATACCCCCATAAGACACCTTTGCACCTGATCTTCCCACCCACCCAACTTTTTTCAGCATTTCCTATAACATTCACACAGTCTGTTCAACTTAATGAATGGCTAGAAAAGAGTAACTGGCTAGATCCTTGTCAATCTGGATTCAGACCTGGTTATGGAACAGACAGGCAACAATCCATAACGATTGGCAGCAACTCATCACCATGGTCACTGACCTGCGGGGTACCACAAGAATCGATACTGTCACCTATTCTGTTCAATATCTACCTCAAGCCACTAGCCGAGCTGATTCGGTCAATGGACACTCAGTTCTACATCTATGCGGATGATGTGCAGCTACTCATACCCATTGAACCTGACTTACCTACAGCCTTGAATAAACTGATCACTTGTCTAACATCAATTCAAGAATGGGCTAAACACAACAAACTTTGCCTGAACCCAAGTAAAACCAAGCTTCTCTGGGTCCCTAACACAAGTGCATACATACCTGACATCAAAATCCCTTTTGGGAAGTATGAACTCCCCCCTCAAATCAAAAGTCAGGAACCTTGGAATACAGTTAGATTCAACACTTACTCTGATTCCCCAAATCCAAGCAACCTTCAAGAGCTGCTTCTACTATTTGCGACAGCTACGCTGCCTCTCTCCTTACTTCGAGAAGGTAAATGTTATCCCAGTTGTGCATGCCATGGTAACATCAAGACTGGATCACTGCAATGCACTATACAATGGTTTGACTGCAAAGGGTCTGCACCAGCTCCAGTTGATTCAGAATGCAGCAGCAAGACTCATAGAAGGTTGCAAGCGACATGACCACATCACACCATTTTTGCAAAAACTTCATTGGCTACCAGTACAATACAGGGCTAAATTTAAAACTCTATGTCTGATCTTCAAGGCCCTGAAAGGAAATGGCCCCCGAGTATCTGAAGAATAGGATGATCCTCCACATACCGCCAAGGACAGTAAGGTCCTCCCAAGGACTTTCACCAACTACACCCTCTCCAAAAGACATTACACGATGTGATACCAGCAAGCGAGCCTTCTCCGGAGTAGTCTCCACACTCTGGAATGCATTGCCTGAAAGGCTCAGCTTAACACAAGACTACTTCAGGAAGCGGGTGAAAGCTTGGCTCTTCAACCAGGCCTTTAATGGAAGAAGTAACTAACTTGTTAGTCTCACTCACACACACAAGGATTGACTCGGGCAGCACATACTGCAGCGGGACATGTTTATCCACTCCTAGCCTAGCTGAGTTAATATTTAACCATCTCTCTGACCTCACGTGCAACGTTCTTCAAATCAATCACCTTACTTTCTAATTCTTCCTACTTTCTTACTCATCTATATGTTACAACTTTGCCTTACCTCTCACTACTAATTATAATGTTCTAGTACATATGGTGTTGTCATTGCGAGTAGTATACTATGCCATACTTTGTATTGTTTGAATATTTTTACTGCTCTAATTGCCTATTGCTCATGTTTGATCTCTTCTTACTGTAAACCGCCTTGAGTGAATTCCTTCAAAAAGGCGGTAAATCCAAATAAAATCTGTAAGATCTCCACAGACACACACTGTATGATTGGCAGATGTATATCATTTACATATTAATAAAAACAAAATGGAAAATAAGGTGATGCCTTTTATTGTATTAACTCGAAATATTTTTTGACTAGCCTTTGGAACCCAAAGCTCATTCATCAGATGCTGTCCTGACTAGTCAAAAATGTATTAAGTTAGTCCAATAAAAATATATTCCATTATTTCCATTGCTTGTTTATAGTTTTATTAATCTTTTAAATGGACTAATACTACTTTTATTTACAGTTTACATAGGTTCCCTTTTACAAAGGTATGCTATTGTTTTCAGCGTGCTCTAAAAATTAGCGTATGTTAAATACTAAGATGCCCATAGGAATATAATGGGTGTCTTAGTGTTTAGCGCTCGCTAAAAACGCTAGCATGCCTTTGTAAAAGACCCCCAGTCAGAATTGAATACAGGCACATATATAGTTCTCCACATTCAACACATCTCCTGCGACCATATTGGCATCCACTTTACCATGCCTCTCCTCACAGTATCGTCCCCCACTGAAACGTCCGTGAAAGGAGGCGGCATGCGCCATTGTGTCATACTGTGAGCATGAAGAGTGGCTAGGGCTCTTCAGCTTGGAGAAAAGGCGGCTGAGGGGAGATATGATAGAGGTCTATAAAATATTGAGTGGAGTTGAACGGGTGGATGTGAAGCATCCGTTTACGCTTTCCAAAAATACTCGGACTAGGGGGCATGCGATGAAGCTACAATGCAGTAAATTTAAAATGAATCGGAGAAAATGTTTCTTCTCTCAACGTGTAATTAAACTCTGGAATTCGTTGCCAGAGAATGTGGTATAGGCGGTTAGCTTAGCGGAGTTTAAAAAAGGTTTGGATGACTTCCTAAAGAAAAAGTCCATAGACCATTATTAAATTGACTTGGGGAAAGTCCAGTATTTCTGAGATAAGCAGTATAAAATGATTTGTACTTTTTTGGGATCTTGCCAGGTATTTGTGACCTGGATTGGCCACTGTTGGAAACAGGATGCTGGGCTCGATGGACCTTTGGTCTTTCCCAGTATGGCAATACTTACAGTGGGGGAAATAAGTATTTGATCCCTTGCTGATTTTGTAAGTTTGCCCACTGACAAAGACATGAGCAGCCCATAATTGAAGGGTAGGTTATTGGTAACAGTGAGAGATAGCACATCACAAATTAAATCCGGAAAATCACATTGTGGAAAGTATATGAATTTATTTGCATTCTGCAGAGGGAAATAAGTATTTGATCCCCCACCAACCAGTAAGAGATCTGGCCCCTACAGACCAGGTAGATGCTCCAAATCAACTCGTTACCTGTATGACAGACAGCTGTCGGCAATGGTCACCTGTATGAAAGACACCTGTCCACAGACTCAGTGAATCAGTCAGACTCTAACCTCTACAAAATGGCCAAGAGCAAGGAGCTGTCTAAGGATGTCAGGGACAAGATCATACACCTGCACAAGGCTGGAATGGGCTACAAAACCATCAGTAAGACGCTGGGCGAGAAGGAGACAACTGTTGGTGCCATAGTAAGAAAATGGAAGAAGTACAAAATGACTGTCAATCGACAAAGATCTGGGGCTCCACGCAAAATCTCACCTCGTGGGGTATCCTTGATCATGAGGAAGGTTAGAAATCAGCCTACAACTACAAGGGGGGAACTTGTCAATGATCTCAAGGCAGCTGGGACCACTGTCACCACGAAAACCATTGGTAACACATTACGACATAACGGATTGCAATCCTGCAGTGCCCGCAAGGTCCCCCTGCTCCGGAAGGCACATGTGACGGCCCGTCTGAAGTTTGCCAGTGAACACCTGGATGATGCCGAGAGTGATTGGGAGAAGGTGCTGTGGTCAGATGAGACAAAAATTGAGCTCTTTGGCATGAACTCAACTCGCCGTGTTTGGAGGAAGAGAAATGCTGCCTATGACCCAAAGAACACCGTCCCCACTGTCAAGCATGGAGGTGGAAATGTTATGTTTTGGGGGTGTTTCTCTGCTAAGGGCACAGGACTACTTCACCGCATCAATGGGAGAATGGATGGGGCCATGTACCGTACAATTCTGAGTGACAACCTCCTTCCCTCCGCCAGGGGCCTTAAAAATGGTCGTGGCTGGGTCTTCCAGCACAACAATGACCCAAAACATACAGCCAAGGCAACAAAGGAGTGGCTCAGGAAGAAGCACATTAGGGTCATGGAGTGGCCTAGCCAGTCACCAGACCTTAATCCCATTGAAAACTTATGGAGGGAGCTGAGCTGCGAGTTGCCAAGCGACAGCCCAGAACTCTTAATGATTTAGAGATGATCTGCAAAGAGGAGTGGACCAAAATTCCTCCTGACATGTGTGCAACTACAGAAGACGTCTGACCGCTGTGCTTGCCAACAAGGGTTTTGCCACCAAGTATTAGGTCTTGTTTGCCAGAGGGATTAAATACTTATTTCCCTCTGCAGAATGCAAATAAATTCATATACTTTCCACAATGTGATTTTCCAGATTTAATTTGTGATGTGCTATCTCTCACTGTTACCAATAACCTACCCTTCAATTATGGGCTGCTCATGTCTTTGTCAGTGGGCAAACTTACAAAATCAGCAAGGGATCAAATACTTATTTCCCCCACTGTAGGTACTTCTTGCATGATGGATTATATATATAATAGAAAGTAAAATGTGTATTCATAGAGGAAGCTGATTGGACTGACAGCATTTATACAAATTCTGATAATATTTTCCTCTTTTCCCGAGATTCAGGTGGCAGGAAGTGTATATTTTTATGAACACTAAAGTAGCAAAGCAAGTATAGGCATTCAGAGCTTGAGGACAAATTTTCTAAATTGATTTGTTTAACATCTTTGTGAAAAAAAATTCACCCAAGGCTGTATACAGGAAGAATAAGTTAAACGTAGGTAACAGACAATTATAGCTATAAAAATATTCAAATAACAAACAGTACATAGCATGGCATCGTATGCTACTTATTTTTATTTTTCATTTTCACATTTTTACAAGCATTTACTACTTGAATAGGTAATACAGTTAAGAAATGATCACATAATTAGGCAAAATAAAAGAGGAAAATATTACAAACTTATATTAGACCACCAAATTGGAGGGGCTAAGAGCCGTTGTCTTAGGAGAAAGAAATTTAGTAAGTCATATCACAAGATTGAAATAAAGCAATAGCAGATTAAACAAACCCCAAATATATATATAATCTCCCCACATCCTAATCTTAGGGCAAAACATAACGGTTTAGATTCAAAAAGCATTATAGTAATTTTTTCTGTAGAATAAATTGTTTTAAGTGTTCGGGTTCAAAGAAAACATATTTTACCCCTAAATATTTAATGTTGCATTTACAAGGATAGTTCAAGTGGAATGAGGCTCCTAAAGACAAAGTTTCAACACGAAGTGCTAAAAAGTCTTTCCTTCTATTTTGAGTTAGTTTAGTGACATCTGGGAATACCCAGATTTTCCCCCCATAAAATGGGGTTTGCAAGTTCTTCAAAGCCATCTTTCTAACAGATTCTAAGTCTTGAGGAAATATGAATGAAACCAGCAAGGTTTGCCGGTCGGTTATATCAGTTAACGAAGTTTCTAGTAAGTCTGATACATTTAAATTCGGTTGTTCCAACTCTTGTAGTGATTTCTTTGTAGGAAGATAATAAATTTTATTCACTGGAGGTATATTTTCTAAGGTAAATTTCAAATTTTCCATCAGATACCTTTTAAAAATTTCTAATGGGGAATATATAGAAGTCCGTGGGAAATTCAAAAATCGTAAATTTAACCTCCTATTATGATTTTCAAAATGTTCCAACTTTTTATGTATCAGCATGTTATCTGAAATTTCCTTCAATTTAGAAGTTTCATTAGACAGATTTGAATCTTTTCAGTTACCTCTTCTTTCATAGAGGAAAATGCAGAAGTTAATTCATTTACTTTACCCAAAAGCGGTTCAATCTTGCTAGTTGATTCCATCACCGTCTGTAGAGTCTCCATTATTGCCTCAAGAGTCACCGCCGGCGAGGAGACTAAAGATTTTCCTGGCCTCTGTGCCATCTGACTCTCAGCCTTTGCTATGATACAGGCCTCAGCTGTATCTTCGAAGTGGAGACCCGGTAGTAGCTCTCCTCTCTCGTTTCCACGATTAGGGGCTACTCGCCCATCATCGAAGTCAGCTGGTTGCGGTGGTGGTGGGCGCACCGGGGGGGACAATGAAACGTCCTGCCCTGGAGCTCAGCCTCTCCTCGGGCGTCCAGCTCAGCAGTGCTTCCCGCTCGTAACAGGGGTTTCTCGCGAGGGAATCCGTGGATAGAAAGCTTGCGTCGGAGTCGAAGTTCGAACCGCAGGGTTCCGGTTCTCAAACCCCTTTCCTCTTGGTATGCGGCATCAGCAAAAAAGGAATAAGGGTAAATTTTAGAAGTACTTCAACCAGGAGGTATGGGTTTAACACAGCACTATCCAACGGCTCTCTCGTGGAATGGTGTTACTGCCGCCATCTTGCTCCGCCCCCCCTAGAATCATCGTATGCTACTTATGTCAGCGCAGAACGTAAAACATCTTAATAGCATAGGGTGTAAGCAAAGGTGGAGCACATGGATAAGCATTTTATCTGTATGCAATTGATATAATTTCCAGTATCTGTTGCAGAGCGAATGAATTCTCTGGACAATTTATTTATGAGCATTTTCCAAAGCCGAGGACCGCCTTGCACTCTTCAAATGTTTGTATGTTCGGGGCAGACGGGATAGACGAGTTGTTTATTTGTTGTTATTTTCTTTCGGGCCCTTTACAAGGGTGTGCCGAAAAATGGGCTGCGCTAGTGTAGGCACGTGCTTTGGGGCGTGCGCAGATCCATTTTTTTTTTTTCAGTGCACTTTTAAAAAAAGGCCTTTTAAAAATTTTTGCCGAAAATGGACGTGCAACAAAATAATTGGTGCGGGTCCGTTTTGGGTCTGAGACCTTACCGTCAGCCATTGACTTAGCAGTAAGGTTTCGCGCAGTATCCGTGTGGTAATCGTCTATGCACGTAGAATGACGATTACCGCCCGGTTTCTGCCGTGCGCCCAAAAACTGAAATTATTTGCCGGTGCACATAGCGGGTGTGTATCAAAAATGAAATTACCACAAGGGCTAAGAGGTAGCTCCAAGCTGATGTGCCTTTGCGGCTTAGTAAAAGGGCCCCTATGTATCTGTGTTGTGTTTTATAGGAAACTAGTAAAAAAGGCCCGTTTCTGTGAGCAATGAAACGGGCGCTAGCAAGGTTTTCCTGTGGCAATGTCGTGAGGTGTTTGGAGGGCAGCGTCGGGGGGGGGGGTGCAGGACGGCAGCGTCGGGAGGGTGCAGGTGGGTAGTTTTTTTGTGGAGGGCGGCAGCTTCGGGGTGCCGGCGGATCAGGTGTTCGGATGGCACTCCTCTCCCTGCGTAGCGGTGTTTGTCGCTGTGCGTCGGGGGGGGGGTGGAGGCCTTGCGTAGGTCGCTGTTTCTGGCTGTGCGTCGGGGGGGGGAGCGTCGGAGGGCGGTGGAACTGCCAATTGGGATCTTGCAGCTACAAATTTACATTTAGAATGTTGGGGTTGTGAATTGTGTGGATGGGGCGTGGCTGAGGGCGGGTCTATGAGTGAGAGTGAGTGGTGATGACAGCCTAGAAGACTACAGGGCTTCAGTGTTTCCCTGCCACACAGTGAGGTTCAGAACGTTGGAGGTGAGAATTCTTTATATAGATATCTCTTTTGATTATAGTAAATGAAAGTTGGGCAAGAGTGGAATGAATTATGTCTGAAAAGCAGTATACTCTTGCCTTCTGGTTGGTGAAAATGGCCTTCATAGAGCGGTAAAGATCCAACCAATCACCTCATTTCAGACCAAACACAACAACAAGACAATGCAGCAGAAAACAAGTTAGTATCGAGTGATTTACTTTATCATAGTTCAGCTAATTCTATCCCAAACAGGGGCGTTTGCCATTCTGAAGTAAAATATGTTGGTTGGTTTTAACTCTTTATAGTTATTTTCTGAGAAAAGTGTGTTTTTCTTAAAGAAGGAATGAGGGAAATCTACTTTCTAGGCTCTACAGTAAATCCATATGAAAGAAGAAAAGTTCTAAATGATTATTGTGTACTGAAATGATTAGAACCTGCCTAGGATATTGTAGGATTGTCTTAAGTCACCAATAAGTTCTGTTCTGGTGTTGTTGAGGTCTTTGCATTCTCTTTTATTTTCCATGTCTGATTTCCTATATAAGGGCTTCTTCACTGGGGTGTTATAGTTTGAGATTTAGCTTGCAGCCTCTTTTAGTTTAGCTCAAGGTGACTTACGTCGTCAAGTATCACTATGAGGCATATTTTCCAAAGCATCTTTAGCCTTCAAAGTTCCATAGGCTTTCTAATGGACTTTGGAAGGCTAAGTGCTTTGAAATATGCCTCTATGGAAAACGCACTGACACTGACCCCGCGTATGTGTGGGGAAAGAGCGGGTACAAAAGTCAATAAATAAAATAGACACTGTGCATCCCTCCATGAAACAAGAAGTTACATAATCTTCCGTATTGTACCTGAGTGTGATGAAGGGTTAAATGACTTGGCCAAGATCACAAGGAGTGACAGTGGATTTGAACCGGGCTTACCTGTTTTTCTCTTTCACTGCTGTTGAGACCTCCTCTGCAGGTATAGGCTATGCAGCTTGAATCTAATAAAGGTGAGGCCATTTTCAGATCATTTAATGCAGAATTTAAAATAAAACTGCGAGTTTGCTTTTGAAATCCAAGCTGTTAGTAATCGCATGTGCCATGATGAGGCAGTTCTTACACAAACTGAAAAAATAGACATCGGTTGTGAATGTTCTGAGAAGGGATCCGTGGCGGCTGACCCGTGGGGGATGTGGGACCACATGCAGAGAGACTCGTGGCGGCATCCCGTCTGCACAAATTAGTAAGCGCTGAAAAGTGGGGTCAAAAAGTAGGGCCAGTATGAAACACAGTTGCTCATTGTCAGTCAGCCCTGTCAGTGGCTGACATATTACAGATCTGGATTCTGTTGCTGTATTGATGCAAGCTTTGGGAGTGGTTTGGCAATAAACTCTTGGAAGGTAAAGATAGGTAAGGATGGAACATTTATCAGGCTGAAATGTCATTTCTGGCTGGCAGATGTCAGGTTTACAGCTGTATCTCCAGCTAAGTTTAGTTGAAGACCCACCATTGCACCTGAGGTGGCACCTTCTCAGCCCTGGGGGGGGGGGGGGGGGGGGGGTTCCTACAGTTCCAGGAAGACAGTGGGAAGGAAGGCCTACAGCTGCAGCCAGACCTGTCCCTTTGCTTACCACAAGGACAAGCACACAGCACTGATTACACAGAAGAGGGTGTGAGAAGGAAGAGAGTGACAGATAAAGAGAACCCCTAACTCTTCCTTCTACTCCAAAAGATTGTTACACAGCGAACAATATATTTTCGCTGGCCTCTGAAGATTTTGACAGTTCAACTTGTCAAAAATATTTTGTGGGCAGTCACTTTCTGCGTTTGTCAATGTAAAGTATGGTTTTCTTACTCTTGGAAACCCAGAAGAAATATTTAAAGAACCATTGTCACTGGGCCAATCAGTATGAAAGAACTAAAAAAAAATGTTTTGATCTGGTGCAATAGCTTTTTAGAAAGTAAATCCAGGAAGGGCACATCGCAGGGAAAATTCACCTGATTGTAGTATGTCAGTTTTTAAGTACCAGCTCCAGTACAAAAATGTGAAGTGCTTTGTTTTTTTTATTTGCTTTAGTTTAAATACATCAGGTAGGCCAATCCCCTCTTCTGTCTTTAGTACCTATTGCAGTGTTGGACAAAGCCTGCTGCTCGGTTGCCAGTGGAGAAGAGCTCATATAATGGTATGCCAGCTGCCTTTCAGTTTTTAAGGTGGCCAAACAGGTAGAAAAGGTCGTGACGGTCAAAGCCAGAAGAATGCTCAGGTACATAGGGAGAGGGTGATAGTGCCCTTATTTATTTAATTTATTTATTTAGATTTTGCTCACACCTTTTTCAGTAGTAGCTCAAGGTGAGTTACATTCAGGCACTCTGGATATTTCTCTGTCCCAGGAGGGCTCACAATCTAAGTCACAATCTAAGTTTATACCTGAAGCAATGCAGGGTTAAGTGACTTGCCCAAGATCACAAGGAGCAGCAGTGGATTTGACCGGCCACCTCTGGATTGCAGACGGTGCGGAGTGGAGGAGTAACCTAGTGGTTAGTGCAGCGGACTTTGATCCTGGGGAAACTGGGTTTCGATTCCCACTGCATCGCCTTGTGACTGTGGGCAAGACACTTCACCCTCCATTGCTCCAGGTACAAAATAAGTACCTGAATATATGTAAACCGCTTTGAATGTAGTTGCAAAATACCACAGAAAGGCGGTATATCAAGTCCCCTTTCCCTTTCCCTTTAACCACTAGGCCGCTCCTCCACTTTCTTATGCAAGTCTCCGGTGAGGCCCCATCTATATATATAAAAGGCACTTTGAAGCCTCAAGCCGGAAACTTGAGGCACCCGAGATATCCGGTTTGGCCTGCAGGCTCCAGTCACTGTAGCTCCGCCATCGCGTCAAAACGCGATGATGTTGAGGCGGGGCGGCCCTCGCGTCAAAACGCAATGACGTTGAGGGTGGGGCGGCCCTCGCAACCACGTCACTGAGGGACGAAGGGAGGAAGAGGACAGGTGTGCAACTCGGTACGGAGGGGGTGTCTGCAACTCGGGAGGGGGGGATTACCCTGCTAGCGCCCGTTTCATTTTTTCCAGAAACGGGCATTTCTTACTAGTTTAGAATATTGTGTGCAATTCTGGAGACCGCACCTACGAAAGATATAAACAGGATGGAGTCGGTCCAGAGGGTGGCTACAGAATTGATCATGGTGTCTGTCGAAAAGCGTATAGGGACCGAATTAAGGCTCTCAATAGGGAGAAAGGTGGGAGAGAGGGGGATATGATAGACATTTAAATACCGCTGTGGCATTAATGTACAGGAGGGTGAGTCCCTTTAAAATGAAGGAAAACTATGGAATGAGAGGATGAAGTTAAGAGGTTATAGGCTCAGGAGTAATTTAAGGAAATATATTCACAGAAAGGGTGGTGGATGCGTGGAATCGCCTCCCAGTGGAGGTGGTGGAGACAAGGACTGTGTCTGAATTTAAGAAAGCGTGGGACAGGCATATGGGATCTCTTAGGGAAAGGAGGAGATGTGGATGGGAAAGCTGAACGCACCATTTGGCTCTTATCTGCCATCATCTACTATAATAAAACTCACCCTCAACGTTCTGAGGACACTGACGTCAGTGAAGCCAAGCTCTGACTTCCTTCAAAAAGGTTCGAAGGTTCGTGGTGGTGAAGCCACCAAAATCGTTCTGGGCTCCGTCCTCCAGGGCAGAGCAATGGCAGAACAACGAAGGGGTTGGCAGGGAGGCGGGGGTGGGTGGGAAATCGCTCCGGGCCCCACCCTCGTGGGTGGGGCAATGGCAGAACAACGAAGGGGTTGGCAGGGAGGGAGGCGGGGGGTGGAAATCGCTCTGGGCCCTGCCCTCGAGGGCGGAGCAATGGCAGAACAACGAAGGGGTTGGCAGGGAGGCAGGGGTGGGTGGGATATCGCTTCGGGCCCCGCCCTCGCGTCTAGCGTCATGACGTTGGGGGCGGAGCAATGCCAGAACAACGAAGGGGTTGGCCAGGGAGGGAGGAGGGTTTTGGCGACGAAAACCTTGCTAGCGCCCGTTTCATTTGCTCTGAAACGGGCTTCTTTTACTAGTGTTTCTATGTTTCCTTCTCTGTTTCTTAGATCACACATGGTCAGCATGAAGTTTCTTCTCATACATGTACCCCCTTCCCCTTAACGCAGAGATTCTGCTTCAGTTACATACTTGCTGCTGCAAAATTATGATGAACTTTCACGAGATCTGTTTCACCTCGTAGGCAAGCAAATTCCCCTTTGTTTTGGCAAGCATTAGTTTTGCTTGTTTGACTTATAAGCTTACAAGCCGTTGAGCCCATTAAAACGGGCAAGAAAGCGGTCGGAGCAACGCCGGGTGCAGCCGAGCCCCTGCCCAGGAAAGCCGCCCCGGGGGATGGTGGCAGAGGAAAGCGCCCGCGTAACAGCAGCGGCGGCGGCAGCAGCTCATCGTACCTGTCGGAGACAGAGTGCGCCTCGGAGCTGCTGTCGGACGATCCCCGCCCGCGGTGCTCGCCGGCCAACGTCGGAACTCGGAAGAGATTTGTGATGTGCCGCACATGCGCTTGTGCGGCACGTCGGTCACTCTTCATTTATATAGTAGGATTTTGCTCACACCTTTTTTCAATTAAGGACAGAGTGTTTTCTTGTCCCTGGTGGACTCACAATTTGTTTTTGTTTATTGGGTTCTTGCTGTATTGCTCTTCGGTACATAAAAATCAGGGTGGTTTACAGACTAATATACAGAAAGGAAATACATTTCATCAAATAAAAGTGATGTGGTAGCTGTGTTAGTCTACTTTTAAAGTGGAGTGGCGGAGTGGCCTAGTGGTTAGAGCACCGGTCTTGAAATCCAGAGGTGGCCGGTTCAAATCCCACTGCTGCTCCTTGTGATCTTGGGCAAGTCACTTAACCCTTCTATTGCCTCAGGTACAAACTTAGATTGTGAGTCCTCCAGGGACGGAGAAATATCCAGAGTACCTGAATGTAACTCACCTTGAGCTACTACTGAAAAAGGTGTGAGCAAAATCTAAATAAATAAGTGCACTATCACCCTCTCCCTATGTACCTGAGCATCCTTCTGGCATGTGTGAGCAAAATCTAAATAAATAAATAAAAATAAAGGTAACAAATAGGAATAAACTAGAGAAAAGAAAATATGATGATATCTTTTTTTATTGGACTAAATACATATTTGATTAGCTTTCGAAGGTAACCACATGAGCCCTCGCCACCTACAAAATGGGTAGTGATAGACTCGTGCGAATGTTTTGTTAATGGCTGCACGCTAATGTCTACATCAGCGCATGGCCGTTAATTGGGAAAATGGAAAATTGACCATTTTCCGACTGCGGCCATAGCGCATGGGAAAGTTTTTCAAGTTTATTAAGGATTTTCTATACCGCCCATCAAATCATGTGTTTGAGTGGCTTACAATCTAACATCCGAAAATGAAGGGGAAATAAACCACACACCATGCGCTAAGGATGCATTTTATTGCAGTATAGTGAAGAAAAAAAAAAAAAAGACCCTGCAGTGACTTGCCCAAGATCACAACGAGCCACAGCTGGATTTGAATTGGGCTCCTCTTATTCTCAGCCTGCTGCTTTAACTGTTCAGCTACTTTTCCACTCCTAGCGTAATGGAGCCGACACTGTGGGTGCTTGAGCACCCCCAATGTTGAGAAAATTCCTTGTATGTGTCCAGGGAGGGGTTATTTCCACTGGGCTTAGCAACCCCAATAATTTTGAAAAGTTAGCTCCTATGCTAACGTTAATTAGTATATGTTTTCTAAACGCATCTGAGCCCCTTCTTTGTAATGTAGGTGCTGAAATCAGAAGAGAGAGAACTTTTGTGGTTCTGCTTGATGAAATTCCCAGTAGGAATACTTGGCTTTGCTTTCTCAGTCCTTTTATTACAGTACCATACTATACCCTATTATCAGTTATAGTGGTCAACTACTTAAAACTCTGCTACTGGGAATACTTTTTCCTGTTCTGTGCATATGTGAAAAATGTTTTGGAAGCTGAGGGCTTGTATACTTGGGGTTTTATTATTTTGGCCCACTAGTTCCTTCTTTCAGTTTAGTCAGAACCAGTTCGGAGATCCTGGTGCCCTGAGCCTTCGGTTGAAGCTATCTGGAGATTTTTACCCCGCTCATGATAGCGGTGGCTCTGACGCTGAGAGCTGTGCACTAGTCTGCACAGCGCAGTTCTCGGGACACACCCAGCCAGTTGAGTTTCCAGGATACCCGTAATGAATATGCTTGAGAGATTTGTACGCAGTGCTTCATTGGTATGCAAATCTTATCTCATGCATATTCATTGTGGATATCCTGGAAACCTGACTGGCTTGGAGTGTCCCAGGACTGAGTTGAGAAGCACTGCTCTAGAACTACTGCCACTGTTTATCGTTTATTTGGCGCCACTAGACGTACACAATGCTGTACACTAAACCATGTAAAACACTCCCTGCCCGACAGAGTTATAATCTAATTAAGGACAAACAAGTCAAGTAAGGGATTACATAAGTAATGCCCATACTGGGGAAAAGACCAAGGGTCCATCGAGCCCAGCATCTTGTCCACGACAGCGGCCAATCCAGGCCAAGGGCACCTGGCAAGCTTCCCAAACGTACAAACATTCTATACATGTTATTCCTGGGATTTTGGATTTTTCCAAGTCCGTTAGTAGCGGTTTATGGACTTGTCCTTTAGGAAACCGTCCAACCCCTTTTTAAACTCTGCTAAGCTAACCGCCTTCACCACATTTTCCGGCAATGAATTCCAGAGTTTAATTACACGTTGGGTGAAGAAAAATTTTCTCCGATTTGTTTTAAATTTACTACACTGTAGTTTAATCGCATGCCCCCTAGTCCTAGTATTTTTGGAAAGCGTGAACAGACGCTTCACATCCACCTGTTCCATTCCACTCATTATTTTATATACCTCTATCATGTCTCCCCTCAGCCGTCTCTTCTCCAAGCTGAATAGCCCTAGCCTCCTTAGTCTTTCTTCATAGGGAAGTCGTCCCATCCCCGCTATCATTTTAGTCGCCCTTCGCTGCACCTTTTCCAATTCTACTATATCTTTCTTGAGATGCGGCGACCAGAATTGAACACAATACTCAAGGTGCGGTCGCACCATGGAGCGATACAACGGCATTATAACAACCTCACACCTGTTTTCCATACCTTCCTAATATACCCAACATTCTATTCGCTTTCCTAGCCGCAGCAGCACACTGAGCAGAAGGTTTCAGCGTGTTATCGACGACGACACCCAGATCCCTTTCTTGGTCCGTAACTCCTAACGTGGAACCTTGCATGATGTAGCTATAATTCGGGTTCTTTTTTCCCCACATGCATCACCTTGCACTTGCTCACATTAAACGTCATCTGCCATTTAGCCGCCCAGTCTCGTAAGGTCCTCTTGTAATTTTTCACAATCTGTCGCGAGTTAACGACTTTGAATAACTTTGTGTCATCAGCAAATTTAATTACCTCGCTAGTTACTCCCATCTCTGAATCATTTATAAATATATTAAAAAGCAGCGGTCCTAGCACAGACCCCTGAGGAACCCCACTAACTACCCTTCTCCATTGTGAATACTGCCCATTAACCCCACTCTCTGTTTCCTATCCTTCAACCAGTTTTTAATCCACAATAGGACATTTCCTCCTATCCCATGACCCTCCAATTTCCTCTGTAGCCTTTCATGAGGTACCTTGTCAAACAGTACCTCATGAAAGGCTACAGAGGAAATTGGAGGGTCATGGGATAGGAGGAAATGTCCTATTGTGGAGGGAATTACTTATGGTGGGACTCATAACAAACATTGGTACTGAACAAGTGAATATGAGTTAGGAGTTAAAAGCAGCCTCAAAAAGAGGGGCTTTTAGCCTAGGTTTGAATATGACCAGCGACACGGGGAAGCTTCTGCTTGCCCTGGGATTGGTAGCATGGAATGTTGTCACTATTTAGGTTTCTGCCAGGTACTTGTGACCTGACTTGGCCACTTCTGGAAACAGGATACTGGACTAGATGGACCATTGGTCTGACCCAGTATGGCTATTCTTACGTTCTTATTGATTTAGGAAGTCTATTCCAGCCGTACAGTGTAGAAAGATAAAAGGAATGGAGTCCTGAGTTGGCAGTGGAGGAGAAGGGTACAGATAAGAGAGATTTACCCGATGAACGGAGTTCCTGGGGAGGAGTGTAGGGAGAGATAAGAGAGGTACTGAGGAGCAGGGCCGTGCCAAGGGTCTCTGGTGCCCCCCTGCAGACTATCAGTTGGCGCCCCCCCCCCCCCCCCCCCCCCCCCCCGTCTCGCTTCTTCATTAGATGTTTCTCCATTGCTACCTGTCTTTCCTTTAGACTGAAAACTACAGGCCCATCCAGACCTGACAAAAGGGTCTACCACACCCTTCAATGTCAAGCATATACTAGCAAACTGTAAATTAGCTTACACAGGAAAGCAGTTTAAAAAAATAAACACAATTCCTGCTGTTTCTAAACACTGCTCTCCAGAGAAAGCACTGCCTTTATAAAGAGGCTTTTCAGAGGGACTTAGCCTATTAAAAACTATTAGCATAATTAGGAATGGCCAGCCCTTGTAACTGCGGAGACCTAAGCTTTGATTATGCATGTTCCTGTCTTTGTTAGGGGGGGGGGGTCTCTTCATCTCATTTACACAGTCTGACCTCACTGGGAGCCCAGTCTCTTGGAGACTGCTATACATTGCAAAATAAGATAGCAGATGTAAATTCTCAAAGTGGGCATATTCCAAACACTAAAATGAAAATAAAACGATTTTTTTTCTACCTTTGTTGGCTGGTGACTTTCTTTTTCTGATCATGCTGGCCCAGTATCTGATTCTGTTGCTGGTATCTGTCCTCTTAACTCCGTTTCCAGGGCTTCCTTTCCACTGTATGTATCCCTCTGATTCTAAAGTTTAGCAATTTCAATAAAGCAAAATGTATTTTCACATATCACAAACTCTTCCTAGCCAAGCAGAATGTTTTATATAAAAACACACAAAAAAAAGCAATCAGATTTTTACTTACCAGCTATTCTACACTATACGTCAGCTAAACTTCCTCTTTGAACTTCAGCCAATTAAATGGATTTTAGCTGTAGCTATGATAATTATGTACACATCATTGCAGTCATGCCCGCCAGTGTACATGCTCAGAAAAAACAAAAACTTTGAACCACTTACAGATAACAATTACACTATTTATTTTTTATTTCTTCCCAGGCTCACTTGCACACCTCCCTCCAAACCTGTTCTCTTTAATTTGAATGTTGTTCAAGCTCACCCTGAATGAAAAGTTCTTCCCACACCAAAGACTTATATAGCTGCTGGTTGTACTCTTTGAAATAACTTTAGCAGAGTGTGTCTATCTCAGCACTGCTGGGCTACCTTCAGTTCCTGATGCGGGAAGGCTCAGGTAAAAGATTTTGCAAGTGAGTGGCGCCCTCTAGAGGTCGGCGCCCCCCTGCGTTGCTTACCTCGCTTACTGGGCACGGCCCTGCTGAGGAGCTGCAGAGTGAATGCACTTAGAAGTCAATAACAAGTTTGAACCGTATGCAGAAATGGATAGGGAGCCAATGGAAGTGACATGAGGAGAGTGTTAATGTGAGCATAGCGATACTGGAGGATTATAAGTCGTGCAGCAGAATTTTGAACGGATTGAAGAAGGGGAGAGAGATGGCTTAGTGGGCGACCTGTGAGAAGCAAGTTGCAGTAGTCTGTGAGCTCCTTTCTGAACCCTGTTTAGCGGACCAGATCTTGTGCCCAAGGCCGGAGTAAACGGGTTTCTTATGCACCTTAAGCAGGTGATTACCGCAGTAGTTTATAAGAGTGGAATTATTGTCTTCAAGCTCGGGTTACATGATACTACGAGTCCTTTATTTGTAAATCAAATATTTATATAATCTGATCGTTTTCTGAAATTAGGTGAGGCTTGTGGTGTCAGCTATTTGTCTCAAACAGAAATATTTATAATAAGTCTAATCTCATTTTAAATATACCTTTCCCATAGGAAAATAGTGGAAACTATTATGAAGAAAATTACAGAACACTTAGACAAACATGGCTTAATGGGACAGAGCATGGATTCAGCCAAGGGAGGACTTGCCTCACCAATTTGCTTCATTTTAAAGGCATGAATAAACATGTCGATAAAGGTGAGCTGGTTGATTGATGTAGTGTATCTAGATTTTCAGAAAGCTTTTGACAAAGTACCTCTTGAGAGACTCCTGAAAAAATTAAAGAGTCATGGGATAGGAGGCAATGTCCTGTGGATTAAGAATTGGTTATTGGACAGAAAACAGAGGGTAGGATTAAATGCCTATTTTTCTCAATGGAGGAGGGTGAATAGTTGAGTGCTGCAGGGATATCGAACATATTTATAAATGATCTGGAAATTGGACCGATGAGTGAGGTGATTAAATTTACAGATGAACAAAATTATTCAAAGTTGTCAAAAACACATGCACATTAGGAAAATTTGCAGGAAGACCACATGGCAGATGGCAAATGGCAGATGAAACTTAATGTAGACAAATACAAAGTGATGCACATTGGGAAGTATAATCCGAATCATAGTTATCTGATGCTAGGGTCCACTTTAGGAGTCAGCACTCAAGAAAAAAAGACCTAGGTGTCGTCGTAGACAATACGCTGAAATCTTCTGCCCAGTGTGCGTTGGTGGCCAAAAAAGCCAACAGGATGCTAGAAATATTATAATGCCTCTGTCTCGCTCCATGGTGCAACCTCACCTTGAGTATTGTGTTCAGTTCTGGTTGCCGTATATCAAAAAAGATATAGTGGAATTAGAAAAAGTTCCAAGAAGCGTGACCAAAACGATAGAGGGGTTGTAACTGCTCCCATATGAGGAAAGGCTAAAGAGTTTAGCGCTCTTCAGCTTGGAAAAGAGATGGCTGAGGGGGGATATGATTGAGGCCTACAAAATCCTGAGTGGTGTGGAGCAGGTGGAGGTAAATCGATTTTTCACTCATTCAAAAAGCGCAAAGACCAGGGGACACTTAATGAAATTACATGGAAATACTTTTAAAACAAATAGGAAGAAATATTTTTTCACTCAAAGAATAGTGAAGCTCTGGAACTTGTTGCTGGAGGATGTGGTAACAGCGGTTAGCGTATTTGGGTTTAAAAAAGGTTTGGACAAGTTTCTGGAGGAAAAGGCCATAGACTTGATATTGAGGCGGACATGGGGGAAGCCACTGCTTGCCCCAGGATTGGTAGCATGGAATGGTGCTACTAATTGGGTTTCTGTCAGGGTACTTATGACCTGGATTGGCCACTGCCGTCATGTTTCTAACCCCTTAGAACTTGGGACATAGTATGAGTTCAAATTAATGCCCCCCCCCCCCCCCACCCCAGCAATAATTTCAGAAACGGTCTCCAGAGCAGGATGGGTAAACTTTAGGACTTGGAAATGGGCTGCTTCTTTACTTGGGCTGAAGAAGTGGAATTTGTGCCATTGTTGGGTCAGCGGGTGAGAGTTTAGGTATAATTAGTTCCAGAGGAAGGAGTATCTTTATGACGAATGATTAAGCTCAAGGTTTAAGAGGAAGTTGGATTATCTTGGAAAGACTTGGAGGCTGAGATGTTTCTTAGATTTGTATACTTTCGTTTGATATTCTGTATTTTCCAGAAAAGCCCTAAGCAGCTTCTTTAACCCCCCCCCCAAAATGTAAAGAAACCAAAAATACAGTTGTACAGAACATGAAGATTAGAGGGTCGTTCACTAATGGTTAGTTGTGAATCTTCCACAGTGACCAGAGGAGTAAAATATGTTCTCTGGCCGTATGCTAACCATTAGTAAATGATCCTCAAAGTAAATTAGAACACCTGTATCTCCAAAAGAGGTGACATCCCTAATATCGAGAGTTTCAAGTACACAGAGCATGGAAGGCTTGAGCAAGTTAGGCTTTAGAGTGTTTCCCCCCCCCCCCCCCCCCCCCCCCCATGAACGGTGCGCTCTGGGGTCCTTTTACTAAGCTGAAGTAAGTTTTCATGCTTACCACACCTTAAAATGGCGTATATGGGATGTGAGCAGGAATCCTGTGATAAATGCCAAATTGGCACACCGTAAACATTTTAAATTTTTGCACGGAGGGGGACATGTCTATGGGTGTAGAGTGGGCTTGTGTGCCACTCAGAGCAGCTACATTACCACACACCAGGGGCGTAGCTACGTGGGGCCACGGGGGCATGGGCCCCCGTAGATTTGGCCCTGCCCCCCTCCCTCGCCGCCGTCGGGTACCTTTGCTGGCGGGGGTTCCCAACCCCCGCCAGCCGAAGTCCTCTTCGGCGCGGCTGTGTTCCTGATCTGCAAGGGCAGGCTTCTGTTTCTGTGAGTCTGACGTCCTGCACGTACGTGGTTAAGGGGGACTGGGTTGAAAACCACTGGTCTAGCTGAAATCCATGGAGATATCCAAGGCAGAGAAGAGTGCAGGCAGGGCCGTGGCAAGTCTGCCCCCCCCCCCCCCGAGGTCGCCACCGCTGCGCCGCAGACCCCAGTCTCCACCCGCTCATCGACAGCCCCCCTCTGTCCGCCAACGGGCCCTCACAGAAACAGGAAGTTACATCAGACGATTTCGGGACACAGGGAGGGAAGCCCCGAAGGGAGACGATCTGCCGCTGCGTTTTCACATGGAGGTGAGGCGCTGTGATTTGAATGCAGGGGGCCCGGTGGCGGACGGAGGGGGGCTGTTGACAGAGCTGAGGGCGGGTGAGACCGGGGACTGCGGCACCGGGCCCCCCTTGGAGGCCCGGGCCCAGGGAATTTTGTCAACCTGCCCCCCCCATATCGGCGGCCCTAAGTGCAGGAGTTTCCTCAAATAACCAGGGCCTGGCTGAGACTCCCCTAATCCATGGATCAAATTTTGATCTTCCCTTTGAATAGGCAGCTGGTTACGCTATTGTCCTCCTCTGATCACTGCTGTGGAATGGTAGATTAAATGTATTCCTACATTCCAGCTCATAATCATTTCCATGGTTTTGTATTGCTTAAGATTCAGATGCAGTACTGCTGTTCAGGGCATCTTTTTTTCATGTTCTTTAAGCAAGCTGCTCAAAGCATTAAGGTTTGTAGTTCTCTTATTTTGTATTCCAGCTTTACCATGGTTCCAACATATTTAAAGATTACAATAATGCGCAAAAGGAGGCTGATTTGTTACATTGAAAACAGCTCTTAATTGTTGTTCTTCAGCCTGAGATGCGGACTTGAATGGTGCTGATTGCAAGTGACAGAATGTGCAGAAGAATGTACTGTGATTGCATTTTATTTCAGCGCTTGGAAACAGTTTGAAGTGCTGCAGGAATGATGTTGGTGGTTTCTTGTGAAGCAGAGCACCAAATAAAATGCTCATTTCTCTTTTGTTTGTCTCAAAAATTCAGGCTGACTGCTGGACTGGAATGCAAACTACAGTGGTCTGAGGATCACATGAATTTAGTGTGCTTTTCCAAGCAAGGGACCAACACTAAATTATTCAGCATTTCTTCCTGCTCTCATATCTCCCTTTAATTTCTTTAAAGTAATGATTATGTGAGCATTTTAGTCATCCCATAGTTAATATATTACATTGGATAGGCACAGGGCTGGAAATTGGAATTTCTGGATTCTAGTCTGTCTTGCCATCGGCTGTTTGACATCAAGCAAGTCTCTGTGGCTTAGTTATTCAACTAGATCCTTATATTTTTACAATTATTTTTTGAGTGTTTTTATTTTATTGTATTTTGGGGTTTAGTCCTTTTTGTTTTTATGTATTTTTGTGTATGCTTTTCGTACCCGGCCCAGAATTAGAGATGGTTCAGGATATAAGAGTTTTTAAATAAATTAAGATATTTTGAACACGTTCCTTAAAGCAGTAATAACAGCAACAACAAAATCAAAATTCCCCAGAAAGGGAAATGGGACTTGATATACCGCCTTTCTGAGGTTTTTGCAACTACATTCAAAGCGGTTTACATATATTCAGGTACTTATTTTGTACCAGGGGCAATGGAGGGTTACCGTATTTTTCAGACTATAAGACGCACTTTTTTCCCCCAAAATTTTGGGAGGAAAATGGGGGGTGCGTCTTATAGTCCGAAGGTAGATTTGGCTGGCTGGCCGCCCGTCCTCCGAGTTCGGGATCGCCCTCCCCCCGGCCCTGTCACCACTTCTCCCTACTCACGTCACGCGATCTTCCCTGGTGGTCTAGTGACGTTGGAGCAGGAAAGAGCCCCCTCTTTCCTGCCCAGCGCGCTGCTCTCCATCCTCCTGTATGCAGCCTGACGGTCTCGGCGAGATTCAAAATGGCCGCCGAGACTTCAATTCTCGGCGGCCATTTTGAATCTCGTTGAGACCGTAGGGAGAAGTGGTGACAGGGCCGGGGGGAGGGCGATCCCGAACTCGGAGGGAGGGATTCGGACAAGACGCACCGGAGCACCTAGGTTTTATTAGGTGCGTCTTATGGTCCGGTGCGTCTTCTAGTCCGAAAAATACGGTAAGTGACTTACCCAGAGTCACAAGGAGCTGCAGTGGGAATCGAACTCAGTTCCCCAGGATCAAAGTCCACTGCACTAACCACTAGGCTACTCCTCCACAAAGTTCTAGGCCATAACGGGGCTTTTTTTACTAAGCTGCACTAAAAAATGGGCTTAGCTTGTCCTGACATGGGACTTTCCCGCTCGCTAAGCCCATTTGTAGCGCAGCCATAAAGTCGGCCTTTTTCTGTTTCCAACGTATATGGCTATGCACTAATGTTAGCATTGGTGTGCGGCCATTAAAATAAAATAATTACCAAGGGAACATTTGCTGCCTCATATTTAGGAGGCATTAAGGGCTCCTGTATTATGGACGTGCTAACCAGTTAGTGCAGCGGTAAAAATCAGTGTGCTAGCTAAGTAGCACATCCATGCCCCAGGGGCGTAGCTAGGTGGGATCATGGGGGCATGGGCCCCCACAGATTTAGCCCTGGCCCCCTCTACGTTTGACACCTCCCCGTCACCAACCCTACCCAATGCCACTTTCGATCCCCCCTCCCGCTGCTGGCCCTCCCCCACCAGGTACCTTTGCTGGCAGGGATCCCCGACTCTGGTCTCCAGCGCCTTCGCTGATCTGTTTCTGCGAGTCCTGACGTCCCGCGTGCACGTGGGATGTCAGGAGTCAGGACTCGCAGAAACAGATCAGCGAAGGCGCTGGAGACCGGCGCTGAAGATCACTTTGGCTGGGGGGTGGGTGGGGGGGGACACCTGCCAACAAAGGTACCTTGGGGGGGGGGGGGGGTCGGCGGCTGGGGGAGGCGGGCTAAACTGTGCCCCCTCACCTCTGGCTCTGGACCCCCTCCCGCCGAGGTCTGGCTACACCCCATGCCCCCTCTAGCATGTGCAGATGACAAAACTAAATCTTGTACTTTAGCGTGTCATACCATTTTTGCTACATTAGGCATGCATTAATGGAAGCAAAGCATTAACACCATGTCTTGCTCTGATTTTTATTATTTCAGTTTTGAGTACCATTATTGCTGGTATTCTGCCCTTCAGTTTTCTGTGGTGATTCCGTGAGGAATAAAGAATTTCATGGGAAGGGCCTTGCCATGGATAGTGGAAGAGGGGAAGCAATTTAATATACTGCCTTTCTGTGGTACACAGTGGTTTACATGTTATATATAGGTACTTTCTCCCTTGTGGGCTCAAAATCACATTTTTTTGTGTGTACCTGGGACAGTGGGGGGTTAAGTGACTTGCCCAGGGTCACAAGGAGCTGCAGTAGGAATTGAACTCGGTTTCTGTGGTTCTCATGCCTCTGCACTAACCATCAGGTTACTCCTCCACTAACTAATCTTGGGAGGTTAGAGGACTCTGTAATTATAAGGGAAAGGAAAGACACGAGATCTTGGAGTTTTGATTTGAACAGATGAATTTATAATAAGGACATGGGGGGACTATGGGCCAGATGCACTAAACCTAACGAGCCATTAACGAGCAAGTAGTAAACCCTGGCATGCACTAAAAGCCATTTTACGATGATGGTAGCAACTAACGAAAACGGAATGCAGATGAGCAAATTGTGTAGAAACCGTATTGTAATGAGATGCACTAAGCTTTTCCGATTGCCTTAATGCTGGAAACTCTAACGAGAGGTCTGTACCTCGTTGGGGCTGCGCGGGATTGAAAACTGTTGAAAAACCGCTATAAAAGTAATTCTGCCCCCCCCCCCCCGCCGCAATAATAAAAACAAAAGTGCAGTTGAGGCCGGCCATCGAAAACAGCCGTCCGTTTTCGCCGTCATTCACCTCCGCAATAATAAAAACGTCTTTTTTTTTAGCCGTGTTTCACTCAGCTGAGAGCCTGCAGCATCGGAGCCTGTGATTTATTATTTTTTTTAAATAATACAGAATGTCCATAAAGGACGCTCCTGACGAGCACTTGGCACTTGAGGCATATTTGGCACACGCAGAGCAGCCAGCATAACGCTTTGCTGCTCTGCGCATGCTTGACCGGCCGATTGGCCGACTGTTTTACGATGGAATAGAGAATGCAAGTGCGCTACAACGAGTAGCTCATTTGCATTCCCTTTCCTTGATGCATAGCCGTTCCCTACCGATTTGCTATGGAATTCGGTACGGAACGGCTCTAACGACGACTTTAGTGCATCCCCCCCTAAGTTTGGTACATCCTGTAAGTTGATGGGAGAGCTTGTTCCAGAAATGAGGAATTAGGAGGGAAAATATATGGAAACTTGAGATACTATTTCACGATAGTCCTATTAAGTTTTAAGTTGCTGCTTTCAAGTTTATCTCATTTAAGCCCCTGTTTACAAAGCCGTGCTAGCAGCTGGTGGTGGGGTATTTTATTCATGTTTATATTTGGCCATTGTTGGTTATTATGTTAACAAATGTTTGTTTTTTAATGTTTAAACCAGTGTATTTTTTCTAGCAAAAAGGTGCCAGTACTGAAATGCTAGGCCACCCTTCAGGGGTGGGGCGATCACTGAGGGACCCACCACATAATAGCCAGGCCCCCAGCAACCAGTCACAGAATCTATGACAAGGCAGAGTTGGTGTGTAGAGCCTGAGCTCTTTCCTTAAAACTTGAGGTCCTTGGGTCAATTTTAGCAGACAATGGAAAAGGTGTTGGTATTTCGTATCCCCTCAAAAAAAGCCCTTTGTTAAACTGTACCTACTGTACACTGCCTTGGGTGAATCTCTTCATAAAGGTGGTTAATACATCCCAGCCAATAAATACATAATAGATTACCTGCCTGATGAGAGCTATATGGAACTGGTGCAGTATTTGGAGTGAAGAACATGAGGAGCGAAAGTAGTGAGGTAAGGAGGGCCAGTCCCTGGATACATTTGAAAGTGAAAAAACTGGGGGTCTAAAGGTTGCCCATAACCAATAAAGTGTTTATCACAGTTTTGGAATGATCGAACAAGAAAGGATTTTTGTGATCTTGGCATAGGCGCCCGGTATAAGAGGCTTGGGGAGGCTAAGCCTCCCCAGCCAGAAGTGCAGCAAGGGCGGGGCGGTGGGCGGACCGTGCGATCTTTACCCACCCTCTCCCCCACCCCCCAGTCTAGTGCGGTATCGCTTCTCCCCCTCCGCTCCTGTCACGTCGTCTTTCAACTTCGAGGCTTTCTTCCGGTAGCAGCAGCAGCAGCAATGATGTAAGCACTGCTTTCAGCCTGCCCCAGAAGCCTTCTCTGGACAGCGTCCCTCCTACGTGGGAAGCTGTACAGAGAGTGTTTCCGGGGCAGGCTGAAAGCAGCGCTTACATCATTGCTGCTGCTGCAGCAGCAGAGGGTGGAAGTTTTTGACTGAGATGAGGTTTGATTGAGGCTTTTAATCTTCGAACCTCCTTGGCTGAGAGAGTCCATTCTGGTCTCAGCTGAGTCGGCTCTAAGCGCTATCCGTTTTTTAATGTTGTTGATTGGTCAGGGACTGGAAGAGCAGTAGAAGGGTCCGCCCCTAACACTGATGGGGAGGGGAGAGGAGGAGTTTTAGTTCCTTCTTTGGAAACTCATTGGTCAGAATGTTTCTGGGGTTGGGAAGAGGAGGAGTTTGAGCTTTATTCCTGAGGCGCATGACGAAGGGAGGACAGGAAGGACGGAAGAAAGAGGGAGCTAGGGCTGGGGCCAATCACACCTCTTTGTTGTGAAGCTCTGCCTTTCCCTTTCTGATGTCATCAGTCTGCGCCCTGAAAGAAGCAAAGGGTAAGGCTTTCTTCCTTTCATTTGCAGATTAATGAAAAATATCAAGCCCCCCCCATCTCAGTTTTTGTCCTTCTTCCAGCAGTGCAAGAAGACAAACCTTAAGCTCAACCCATGCAGCCAGAGAAAGAGCCCCCAATTCATTTCTAATCTTGCAAATGGTAGGAGGATGTGATGCCACATCTAAGGGGAAGAGGGAGGAAGGAAAGCAATGGCAGGGCATGGGAATGGCAAAAGGGGAGGGTGGAGAAAGGAGTGAGAGTGATGGTAGTCTAGATCTAAGGGAAGCAAGAAGGGGAGGGAAGAGAAAGGTGGGATGCATGAGGGAGAGGAGAGATGCATGAGGACGCTGGAGGAGAGAGAGAGAGAGGAAAAGTGCAGGGGAGAGCCACGGACATGCAAAAGAGCAGGGGAGAGCCAGAGAGAGATGGGGAGAGAAAAAGGGGACATGGAAGAGAGCAGGGGAAAGCCAGGGACACGGAAAAGAGCATGGAAGAGACAGAGAGAGATGGGGAGAGAAAGAGGGGCCGTGGAAAAGAGCAAGGGAGAGCCAGAGAGAAGATGCTGGACAGAAGAGGGGTACAGAGAGAGATTAGTGGAAAGATGGGGAGAGAAAGAGGGGGACATGGGTAGGAGAGAGAGAGAGAAGCTGCTGGGGAGAAACTGGGGGATACCCTAGCTGTCAGATGGAGAAATGCTGAATGAAAGGAGGGAGAAAGAGGGAAAATGCTGGAAGGAGGGGGCAGAAAGAGGGAAGACACTGGACGTAAGGGTAGGGAGTGAAAGAGGAAAGACACTGGAAGGATGGGGATAGAGAGGACATGCTGAATGGAAAAGGGTCGAGAGAGAGAACTGTTTAGAAGGAAGGGTAGATAGAGGGAGACAGTGGATGGAAGGAGAGGGAGACAATAGACGAAAGGATTGGGAGAGGGTAATGGGTAGAAGGATGGAGAGAGAAAGAGGGATGACACTGGATGGAAGGGTAGAAGAGAAAGAGGTAAGGTGCTGGACATGGATGGATGGAGGGGAGGGAAAAGAGGAGAAATCTGGACATGGATGGAGTGGAGGGCAGGGAAGACAGGAGAAATGTTGGATAAGGATGGAGGGATGTAGCGCTATATAAATGCTAAATAGTAGTAGTAGTAGGTGGACATGTTGAGAGAAAAAATATCAAATGGAAAGAAGACACTGCATAAAACAGAAGACACTGGGACCAAAGCGAATAGAAAAACTAAATGATCAGACAACAAAGGTAGAAAAAAGTATTTTATTCAGAATTTATTAACTGGAATATGTCAGCTTTTGGAAATGTGCATCTGTGATATTTTGCATGTAAGTTTCAATTTTTCTAGTATTGCTGCATGCTGAGTCTGACTTCTTGAGGTAACTTTCCAGTTTTGCCTTCATATCTGTTGTGTCGTGTGTTTTTCATGTGTAATCAAGGTGCAGTATTTTACTAGTGTGTAGTATTTACAGCCCTTTTTGGGTTTTTTTTTGTTTCACTAGGTTTTAGAGCCCGGTGTAATTACAGTGCTGCTTTTCCACGCATAAGGTTGTAGCTCATCCTGTCCTTGGAATTAGTGCTGTTATGGTTTGCTAAGGTTATGAGTGTGTTTTTGCACAAGTTTGTGTATAGTGTTTTGCAATGGAGAGATTGTGTATTGGCATTACTGAGGTGGCACCAAAACATCGGAAAGGGTTTTAGAGCCTAAATCATGACACACTGCCTCTTGAAGGATCTACATATAGTTGTTAATAAAAGGAGCTCATTGTGAACACTATCCACCCTAAAAGGGTGTTTTGTGGCTCTACATGAGAATTGTGATATTATGATCCCTTGTTTCATATTGTTGACGGTCTGAATTTTCCATATGGGTGGTATATTGGTGTATTAGGGTCTGCCTAGTGTTGTTGTACAGTAAGGTTCTGAGTGTGTTTTTGCACAAAGTTGTGCATAGTGTTTTACAGTTGAGTGATTATGGTTAGTATATGCTTTGAGCAACCACTTTATTCTTTGACATATGATACATATCTAATATCTAAATTTAATAAAAGGTATTAATTGTGACTATTTTATTTTTACTTATTTTTTTCTGTGTTAATTGTGGCTATAAGCTCCGCCCCCTTTAGCCTCCCCAAACAGTTGGGCCACCGACCGCCTATGGATCTTGGAATCTTGTCAAATTCAATCAACATCTTTTAAGTATTGTCACTTTGGTCTAGCGAAGGAATCGAGCAGGCAGTCCCTTGACCTTGCATTCAAGGAGGGCTGCTATTGCAGTGGGCAAGCATTTTGTTTTAAAATGAAAAAGGAGCAACTTTATTTTCAGAGATGGTGTGTGATGGGTCATCTTAAGAGTAGTTAATCTCTTCAATGTTGCACTTTACCTGATTTGAGATAATATCTTTAGGACTGCATCTGGGGTTCTACAAATATTTATCAGGACCTCCAGTGGTGAATTAAAGGTAACTGAGGAAAAGGATTTCCATGGTACACAATCTGTTTTTAAGAAAAAAAAGAGCAAAGTTTATTAATAGTGATAAATGCTACCAGAGGCTGCTGGATGTGCGTGCATGTTTCCCCGGAAAGTAATGCAGTAAGAAAGAGAGGTGATGACAGCATTTCAATTTTACACACATCGGTGGCAGGGGCGTAGCCAGACCTTGTGGTGGGGGGGGGCACACTTTGGTCTGACACCCCGCCGCCGCCGCTCCCCACTCACTGCCGCAACAAATACCTTGGCTGACGGGGGTCCCCAATCTCCGCCAGCTGAAGCGTTTCCAGCGCCGGTCTCCGGCACCGCTGCGTTGCCAGCCGTGCTCTGTCTTCCCCTCACGTCCGGCACGCTCCTTTTAGTGAAATTAAGTAGTTTCACTAAAAGGCGCATGCCGGACGTGAGGGGAAGACGGAGCAGGGCAGGCAACACGTGGCACCAGAGACCAGCGCTGGACAACTCTTCAGCTGGTGGGGGTTAGGGGCCCACAGAAATTTTTTTTTTTGGGGGGGGGGGGGCCCAGGCCCCCGTGGCCCCACATAGCTACCCCACTGATCGGTGGGCATCACAGTGTTGCGTGTGTTTTGATATTGTGAACTTTAAATACAGAGATTGTCCTGTTTGACTCTCACTCACTCGTTCATGTGAGGGTGCACTTAGTCCTGCGCTCCTGTTTAGGTCTAACCCTTGATTGCCAGTTGGGCATCTGACATTAAGGATTTCACATTTGTATCTTTTGAATATCCTAGAACCAAATGGAAATGTCACCTCCAAAGCGGCACAAGCTGTCACTTGCTGTAATGATGAAAATAATACTCAAATTGGCTGCGATTTTCATAAGACTATGTGCCCCAGGCATATCTCATGGTAATTAAGAACACTGACAGAAATAATTGGAAGAGCATTAAGTAGTGCTTCTGAACTTTGCAATTTATTTGCATCATATTTAGGTTTTTTTTTTTTTTTTAGTATGGAGGTTTCCACATAAAGGTGTCGGAGGTTTTTTGACCTGTATTTGGAGCAGTGGCGTACCTAGGGTAGTTGACACCCGGGGCCGGTCATTTTTTAACACCCCCCTCCAAAATCCAGTACTAGGCATACCAAGAATACAAAACACTCAGGACCTATAGAGCAATTCTACCATACCATAAGCAGTCATTTCTATGAGTCGCACATGGAAAAAGAAATCTTAAACACTACAGTGAGCACTAGAACATCAATTCACCTATTGTAAAACGAAACCAGACAGATAGTACAGATCGTCAATCCTGCACAGTCAATGCCAACTGAAAGCCATGTCTTTTTCACAAACACAGATACACCCTAATCCACTATAGAACAAGTAATCATAAACTTTCCATTTAGACAAAAATTAAACTGAACCCCCAAGATGCCAGACTCTGCATGCAATGCAACACCACAGAAACAGAAAATGTCCCCTAGTACTGTGCAAAATATAAAGGCAGCAGATGTAAATTTGGAAAAAAACTAACAAATACCAATCACCACTTTACAAATTAACAAATAGAAATAAAACAAAAATAGAAAATAAAATACCATTTTATTGGACTAATACATTTAGCTGTCAGAGGCCAAAACCTTCTTCCTCAGGTCAATACAGTATAGTGTGTTACAGTGTCCTAACCTGACCTGAGGAAGGGGGTTTTGTTCTCCGAAAGTTAGTCAAAATGTATTAAAATTAGTCCAATAAAAAGATTACCTTATTTACATGTTCTATTATAAACATTTATTAACACAGCTACAATACTACTTTATCCTAAAGCAAAAAAAAAAACAAAAATATATATTTTATTTACAGTTTGTTGTCTCTGGTTTCTGCTTTCCTCATCTTCTTTTCACTGTCTTCCTTCCATCCAGCATCTGTCTTCGTTCTTTCTCTGCCATCCAGTGTCTGCCCTCTCTGCTGTCCCCTCCATCCAATGTCTGCCCTCTCTCCCTGCCCCTTCCATTCACTGTCTGCCCTCTCTCTCCCCTTCCATTCACTTTCTGCCCTCCCCTCTCCCCCCCATCCATCCATCGTCTGTTCCCTCTCTCTCTCTGCCCCTTTTTTCAGTCTCCTGTTCTAGCCCCAGCCCACATCTCCCACTTGCTCCCCCTTTTCAGCCCCACTATCCCACCAGTCCGCAGTTTCAGCCCCAGCCCTTTTCTCTCACCAGTCCCGAGCTTCAGCCCTAGCCACTTCTCCCTGACCCCTTTTCAGCCCCCAGTCCCCCCAGCTTCAGCCTCTGCCCTTTTCAGCCCCCAGTTCCAGCCCCCTTCATCCACATGCCTTGCATTAGGGACCCCTTTTCAGCCCCAGACCCATTTTCCCACCAGCCCCAGGCATGGCTCCCATTTTCTCGCATGGCCCCTTCCCCACCCCCCCTTCTCCCCACTCGTCCCCTTCTCCCCTCTTCTCCCATGAGACCCCCCTCCCCACGTCCCCTTCTCACATCTACTACTACTACTACTACTTAGCATTTCTATAGCGCTGCCTGAGACCCCCACCCCCTTCTCCCATCTGAGACCCCCTCCCCACGTCCCCTTCTCCCATCTGAGACGCCCAGTCCCCTTCTCCCCTCTTCTCCCATCTGAGATCCCCCTCCCCACGTCTCCTTCTCCCATCTGAGACCCCCCTCCCCACGTCTCCTTCTCCCATCTGAGACCCCCCTCCCCACGTCCTCTTCTCCCATCTGAGACCCCCCACCCCCTTCTCCCCAGCCCAGTCCCCTTCTCCCCACGTCCCCTTCTCCCATCTGAAACCCTCCTCGCCCATCTAAGACCCACCTACCACCTTCGACGACAGCCTTCGTCTCCTGCCTCCATCCGGGGCTTTTAAAAATATCTGAAAAGCAGCATGGCAGGCAGCGCTTCGTGTCTGCCCTGCCTGCTTGTAAAAGAAAGTGACGTCGACGAGGAGGTTTGCCAGCGCTTTCTTTTACAAGCAGGCAGGGCAGACGCGAAGCGCTGCCTGCCATGCTACTTTTCAGATTTTTTTTAAAGGCAAAGGATGGAGAGGAGACGAGGGCTGACTGCAGTCAGCAACGGAGCACCCCCCACCCACTGACACCCGGGGCGGACCGCCCCCACCGCCCCCCCCTTGGTACGCCACTGGTTGAGTCTGTTGACATTAGCATCGATACATTTATGTCCACAGACATGTTCTAAGGTCTTTTCTTCTGTTTCTATATATCTATATATGTGTGTGTGTGTGCGTGTATGTATATATATGTATATACATATACACACACATATTTTTGCATTTTTCACTCATTCAGTTATCTCTGTGAATGTGTTACTAATTAGTTTTGAATGAGACCCGTTTTTATTATACTTGAGTTTCACAGTAATTAAGAAACATGAAGAAATGGAATGAATTGCTGTGTGGGATTCACTTTCTCTTGACAGGCCTGTGAAGAAATTTTATTGCTGATCTTTGACTTTCAGGCCCTTATCTAGCATTTTATGCTTAGTAGATTACACATTGGTGTTGCTTGCTAGAACGTACTGCAACTTTTCTGGCTTAAAGTTACAAGTGAAGTGTTGGTCTTTGAGACTAGCAGTGGAGCGTCAAATTGGTTATTAATGGTCCAGTTTGGTTAAATGCATTGAAAGAATTCTCTGTGCCTTAGTATTTTGCCTTCAGCTCTGTCATGTTGTTTGTTCAATCCTCGTTGTATCTCCAGTGGTTCCAAGTAACAATATCATTGTTTCCAGTCTGTAACCTGCACAGTTCTGGTGTCCCTTGTCAAGCCATAAGCCTTCACCTCTGTCTCCTGCCCTTTGCCAGGTCTATTTGGAATGCCGCATTCTCCTCTTCTTGAATAGAGGCAAATAACATTTCAAGCATAAAAAAATTGGTCTTCTGAAGTATTTTGTGCCAGAGGGACTCATCCAGCTCCTTTTCGTGTGTTGCCGTGTGTCCAGTGTATGCACACATATTTTCCTGTGCTGTAGATACAGAAATAAGTGCTTTTCTTATCTCCCCCCCCCCCCCCCCCAGCAAGGTCAGATCTGGCTAGTTTCTGATTGGTTGACCACCTGGGAAGGTGAGGGACTATGGACGGCAGAAGCCAATGACAAATACTGTAGTCAAATATTAATTTGCCAACAATGCCACAGTGCTGGGGCTATGATCCGTCAATGTTGTAATGGAGAACAGATTTACCTCTACCACTGCTTTTCAGAATAGAAAGCTGCTTAATTATGTTCTGTGCTTCTTGGGTTTTTAAATTGTAGTATATGAGGTGCCCTAGACATACAGTAAGCTCCATTTTTTACATAGACTGTTGAGGTAGGAATTGAACTATCCATGTGGAGATGTTCACAAGTCTTATTTTTACAAAAGGCTTTGCTGAGCGTAGACTTTTTTTCTGTACAATATGTATAAGGATGCCGTTGAATACATGCATTGCTTTAAACGTGTAATTTATTTAGATTTTGCGCACACCTTTTTCAGTGGTAGCTCAAGGTAAGTTACATTCAGGTGCACTGGGTATTTCTCTGTCCCTGGGGGGGGGGGGGCTCACAATCTAATTTTGTACCTAAGCAATAGACTACTACTTAACATTTCTAGAGTGCTACTGGGGTTACGCAGCGCTGTACAAATTAAACAAAGAAGTACAGTCCCTGCTCAAAGGAGCTTACAATCTAAAGAACGAAATGTCAAGTTGGGGCAGTCTAGATTTCCTGGATAGAGGTGTAGTGGTTAGGTGCCGAAGGCGACATTGAAGAGGTGGGCTTTAAGCAGTGATTTGAAGATGGGCAGGGAGGGGGGGGGGGGCTGGCAATAGAGGGTTAAGTGACTTTGCCCAAGATCACAAGGAGCAGCAGTGAGATTTGAACCATCCACCTCTGGATGTCAAGACTGGTGCTCCAACCACTCGGCTATTCCTCCACTCCCCTCTGGGCCAGTCTTGCACCATGAGTGTGACTTTCCTGTTCATATACTGGTATTTGCAGCTTTTGTGAAATCCAGCGCATACAAGAGGAGCTGCTGTGTGAAATAATGGGGATTTTTTTGTAATGAAAATTTCTAGTAATTTTAGATGCCACAGAGGGGTTAGCACGATTGCCTCAATCACTGGTGGAGATCCCAGGTCCAGCCGAACACATAGCTGGCATTTGGAGAGCAGGTGCAAAGCTGATGTGAGAATTTTTAAATATACGTGGACGGCTGATTTTCTTTTCATTTGCAGGCGGTCCTATGACCACACGGTGCAGTTAATAGAAGCAGTGTTGCAGAAATCTAGGGATTGATGGAGATGTTGTTATGGGACATGGCCAGTGGGGTTTATCGTAAACGCCAGTCTTTAAACAGCAAAATTCTGTAACCACTGTATGCTCTAGACGTATTAAGCTGGCATTTGTTTTACTAAGCACACGAAAGACAATAACCTCAGCAGGAACACATTGGAATCCAGGAAAAGGGCAGGATTTATACAAACATTCGATGTATTGAATTTATAAGAATGTCTTTAGTGCTTTGAAAAACATTTAAATATGTTCGGCAAGCAAGATTAAACAAACACTTCATCCTTGTGCTAATTTAACTCCCCAAGTACAATTTAGAGGCTCGACAACTCTCTCAATGGACCTCCATGCGGTGAATCAGAATTGAGTGCTTCTGTCCATACGAAAACTCGATGGAACTATTGCAGGAATTAGCATCCTTTGCTCTTCTACCCGATCCCTTGCGCTTGATTTCTACGTACGATTGTGCACCCAGAACCTATGCAGAAGGATTCCCCTTGTAACAATTATTTATTTATTTATTTATTTTTGTTACATTTGTACCCCGCGCTTTCCCACTCATGGCAGGCTCAATGCGGCTTACATGGGGCAATGGAGGGTTAAGTGACTTGCCCAGAGTCACAAGGAGCTGCCTGTGCCTGAAGCGGGAAACGAACTCAGTTCCTCAGGACCAAAGTCCACCACCCTAACCACTAGGCCACTCCTCCACTGTTACTACTATTTGAGATTGAAGTTGGCTCTTGCAGATCATCAATGTGGCCGCGCAGGCTTCACAGAAACAGAAGCCTGCGCAGCCTTCTACATGGAATGTTGCTAGTGGAATAGCAACATTCCATGTAGAATCTTCAATAGTATCTATTTTATTTTTGTTACATTTGTACCCCGCGCTTTCCCACTCGTGGCAGGCTCAATGCGGCTTACACGGGGCAATGGAGGGTTAAGTGACTTGCCCAGAGTCACAAGGAGCTGCCTTTTCCTGAAGTGGGAATCGAACTCAGTTCCTCTGTTCCCCAGAACCAGAGTCCACCACCCTAACCATTAGGCCACTCCTCCACGTTTTGTTACATTTGTACCCCGTGCTTTCCCACTCATGGCAGGCTCAATGCGGCTTACATGAGGCAATGGAGGGTTAAGTGACTTGCCCAGAGTTACAAGGAGCTTGCCTGTGCCTGAAGTGGGAATCGAACTCAGTTCCTCAGTTCCCCAGGACCAAAGTCCACCACCCTAACCACTAGGCCACTCCTCGTTCAAGTTTCATGTTGCCTATTTAGAGGACTTTCTAGGCAGTATACAATTAAAAGATGAAACAAACACAGGTGTCTGAAGTTACTAATTTTAACAATGAAGGCCCATCTTTTCTTAGAAAGATTGCCACAGGAACTTGAATTGCGTTTCTTAGGAATTAAAATGTTTACTAATGTTAAATGCTGTTAAATCTTATTCTTGGGGTTTGCTAATGTTGAAAATGAATTTGTGTGTGTGGAAGTTTCCAGAGCACCCAAATCATAAGTTTATAGACCCTGTGCACCTATCTGAGCATATTTTTCAAGTTTAGTAGAATCTAACAAAATGATGTTCAGTTTTTTTGAACTCAGGGGGAGGGGGGGAGTCAGATGTGCTTGGAACACAGGAGGCTAACATTGTAAAGTGTCTGGATTTGGTCAGGATTCTACAGATGTGAAAATAAATTAACTGGCTATAGCTTTCCTGTCTTCCTCCCCCCCTCCAGTGCGGAATCCAGCTAATGGAAAGGTTGCTCTAGCGCTGTGGGGTAGATTGAGCATCTCACAGGGCCTTGCGGAGGGCTAGTTGAACTGGTGAGTGTCCTGGGGGCAGGGCCGCCGAGAGACTGAGCCAGGCCCGGGGCAAGACCGCCCCCCCCCCCCCCCAGGATTGCTGCCCCCAAACCCCTCAATTGCTACTGCTGTTGCCTCCCTCTCTTGCTCCCAGGCCACCGGTGCCGCAGTTCCCAGTCTCCATCTACCTACCCTCTGCTCCCTTCTGCCTGCCATCTGACCCCCTTCGTTTAAATAAAAAAAAATCTCTAAAGCAGCGGGCACAACGCCTTCTGTGCGAAAGCGGCAGATCGCCTCGGGCGGACCTTCCTGCACTGTGTCCAGCCCTCGCGGAAATAGGAAGTTACATCAGAGGAGGGCGGGACACAAGGAAGGCCCGCCCGAGGCGATCTGTCGCTTTCGCAGAGAAGGTGCTGTGCTCCTGCTTTAGAGATTTTTTTTTTTAAGTGCAGGGAGTCGGATGACAGAAGGGAGCTGAGAGTAGGCAGGTGGAGACAGGACTGCGGCGCCAGAGGCCTGGGAGCACGAGAGGGCGAGAGACTCTGGCGCCAGGCCCTCCTTGGTGGGCTGGGCCCGGGGAATTTTGCCCCCCCTCTCGGCGGCCCTGCCTTGGTGGGGAGGCAGGAAGGGAATGGAAGAAAGTGTGAGGGAGCTGCTGCAGTCTGAGAGAGCTGGGAAGCAAATGCAACGGTAGGCATATCTGAGTGGCATTGACTGCTCACATGATCAGCAGAAGACTAGCACGCCTTTATTTTGAGGAAAAAGCTTTTGCTTTGTTGTTACAATTACTAATACTTGCCCATCCTGACTACTATAATATATTGGGGCTAGCTTCTTTTATCTTTATTTGGATTTTGCTCACACCTTTTCAGTAGTAGCTCATGGTGAGTTACATTCAGGTACACTGGGTATTTCCTTGTCCCTGGAGGACTCACAATCTTAAGTTTGTACCTGAGGCAATGACGTGTTAAGTGACTTGCCCAAGATCACACGGAGCAGCAGTGGGATTTGAACCAGTCACCTCTGGATATCAAGCCTGGTGCTCTAACCGCTAGGCCACTTCTAAGCTTGTGAAAAAACTTCAATTGATTCAAAACACCTCAGCTAGATTAATATTCAAATTTAGTAAGTCTGATAGTATCTCCTCTCACGTAGTTAATCTGCATTGGCATCCTGTGCAGGAAAGAATTTTATATAAATTGGCTTGTCTGATGTTTCAGATTCTACATGGATTGTTGATAAATCTGGTTGTTGCACCATTAACTCAGTTTTCTGTTTGACTGCTTAGTCCCGTTCCTTTTAAAGGTGTGCCCTTTTTTTTTTAAAGATTAGCTAATACTATGTTTTTGTTCCTGTCCATTTCTTATTGGAATTCTTTTCCGTTTGGTATCAGAATTGAGGCAATTTGTTATGTATTTCAAAGAAAGCCGAAAACGTATTTGTTTGGTAGATCATAATTTTAAAAATAATATCTTTGATCTTTTAATTTTATTTTGATGTATTGTTCTTGCTTTTAATTTGTAAAACTGCATTGGACCCTTGATATTGATGTGTCTGTCTGAAGAGTGACCCTGGGGGGGTGGAAACGACTTGCCCAGCTTCATTGGGTTCTCAATCCACTTCTGTAACCACCAGACCACGTCATTCAAGGCATGTGCTTACATAGTCACCCTACTCACTCACAGCCTGCTACTGACCTCACACCCAGAACTAGGTCCTATTTTCTGTATGCTACTTCTGGAAGAATGAATGTGGATTGGGGGGGGGGGGGGCTTAGAGCTGGGGAAAACTGAATGTGGTTCTGGTGGAAGGGAGTGAGTGTTCAGAATAGGGTTCTGTGGTGGGGTCCCACAAATCCGTTTTTGCCTAGGGCCCGATCTAGTGTTAATCTGGCCGTGGGTGCATTTCATCGTGACTTCAAGATCCCTTTCCTGGGTGGTGATGCCTAATATGGAAGAAAACATCATGTAAAAAAGCAATTTTGTACTGACCCTAGTTGTGGTGCTATCTAATCCCGCTTGGCTATTAGGCCATCTTTGGTCCACCCCTACTCTTTTGTGTTTTGTCTTTGTTACTCTTAGGAGGTGTGTTCCTTTGGTGCTTTTTGTCAAAAAGCATTACATACCCAGATTTTGGATAACGTTTTGCTGTATTTATTTATTTAGATTTTGCTCACACCTTTTCCAGTAGTTGCTCAAGGTGATTTACATTCAGGTACACTGAGTCAATAGAGGGTAAGTATCTCGCCCAAGATTACAAGGAGCAGCAATTGGATTTGATGCACTGGGCAGGGCGCTGCCGTTTTGGAGGTGGCGCTGGAAGGAGGGAGCAGTTCTACTCCCTCCTCATTTTGAGGGTAAGGGGGGGGGGTTCGGGGTCACTAGACGTGGACCTCCAGCTCTTTTTCTTCTGTCGGGGTGGGGGTCGGGTTAAGGGGGGTGCTAGACCACCAAGGGAGTTCTCTTCTGTCGGGGGTGGGGAGGGGTGTCATCAAATCTGGCTGGGCTAGGCCGGGGGGGGGGGGGGCAGCCCCTTGGAATGTTTGGCTTTTCTTTTTTCTTTTGACAGCCCAGACCTATCGAACAACTTTTGCGGGAGGATTGTGCCTCGGGCGCGTGCCCAGGGGCACAATCCTGAAGAAGTACCCCTATGATCAGAGCTAATAGCGTGCATGAATTTGCATGCTATTAACTTTGATCGTATGGGCGTTATTGCCCTGCGCTGTTCTGGTCCTAATTTTAGAGCACTGTTCGGAACAGCACAGGGTTTTTGATCATCTGCACCTAAATGCTTTTCACTTGTCCATTTCTCCATCTGCTCCCACCGTTGGTGTTCAGTGAGAGCTAAAACAGGAGAAGGCAATTTTTCTTTTGCTCACCTTCTGTTACACAGTCTTTCGCAGAAGAACATCAAGTCTTTCCTGCACTTTTAATCTAACTACTTCCTGCTCAACTGGAATTTTAGCAGCCAGGCCGTAGATAAAGAGGTCTAATTGCCTTTCTTACCCAATATACATGGTTCATGCATAGCATAGCTCTTCCCATCGTTCTTTTTAGAGAGCTTAAATTTAAGCTATAAAATACTTTTTTTTTAAATTTTTTTAGGAAAAGGGGCTAAAATACATCAGGTACCAACAGATCTTCATATTTCAGAATCCTGCCTTCTTAGAGGCAGATGCACTAAAGCTTAATGAGCCTTTAATGACCCTCCAATGAGGAAAATTTGATCCGTTGCATGCATCAAAGGGCTTTTACCGAGGAAGCTAGCAGCTAACGAAAACTGAATGGAGATGAGCAATTAGTGTAAAAACCCCATTGAAACGAGATGCACTAACCTTTTCCGATTGCCTTTACGCAGGAAAAAGGCAGGAAATCTAACAAGAGGTCTGGACCTCTCGTTAGGACAGCTCTGTGCCAGGAAAAATCGTAAAGTGAAACTTTGAGCCAATCCCAGCGCATTAGCAGAGCTAAAAGCGCTGTGATTGGTCCAAAGGACGTCAGAAAACACATCAAATAAAAAAAGGATCGGGAGGGGGCAAGGGCGCTCATCAGGAGCGTCCTGTATGGACGGCCATGCCCCCCCCCCCCCCCCGCTGCTCCCCACTGTCCGCCACTTCCCCCCCCCCCCACACGAGAAAGTGAAATTCTAGCAGCCCCGGTCCCCCTCCCTTCCTGTTCTTCTGTTTTGCAAAAGCTAACTCCGCCTCCCATCATTCCTCCGCCCCGTGCACCCTCCCGCTGCTCCCCACTTTCCACCGCTTTCCCACCCACCACGAAAAAGCGAAATTCTAGCAGCCCTGGTCCCCCTCCCTTCCTGTTCTTGTGTTTTGCAAAGCTAACTCCGCCTCCCATCATTCTTGTGCCCCGCCCCCGCTGCCCCCCCCCTGAGGTCGACTACGCCGCTCCCCCCCTTCACCGAGACCCCCCTCCCTATTACCGACCCGAGCAGCGCCTCTCACCTCTTTCTGAAGCGCTGCACGGGCAGGAAGATCTGTTGTGTTGGTCGCAGAGTCTCCATGACGTCTCTTCTTCCCTGGCCTAGGCCCCGCCTCCTTCTGACGTAAGCATGCATCTTGGAAGCACGTCCAAATATGGATGCCATGTATATTATCCAGAGGTAAGTGTCAGTGGGTAGTTAGGTCGTGTGACTCGCTTGATTGACATCAACTGCTGCAGTGGTAGCCCATTTTCTGGGGTGAGGAGGAGAGGGTAGTCTTCTGTCTGCTACCTTGGCTGCCCTTGGGTGAGCAACGTGCTACCACTGCCAGAGCAGCAAGAGCGCTTGCAAATTCCTACAGGATCATTGGCTGACCTGTCCGTGGTGCCAATACTAATTTATGACACCTAAGCTGAGAAATGGTAGAAAAGGGAGATGAATGAACAAGATGGAGGAGTGGCCTAGTGGTTAGAGCACCGGTCTTGCAATCCAGAGGTGGCCAGTTCGAATCCTGCTGCTCCTTGTGATCTTGGGCAAGTCACTTAACCCTCCATTGCCTCAGGTACAAACTTAGATTGTGAGCCCTACTGGGACAGAGAAATATCCAGAGTACCTGAATGTAACTCACCTTGAGCTACTACTGAAAAAGGTGTGAGCAAAATCTAAATAAATAAATTATAAAATGTATTCATTGGCTTTGAGCCTGGGCTGTTTGACCCAGACCTTGCTCCAGTCTGATAGACATGTTCTCTATAACCTGTCCGTTCTGAGCTGCGGGTACCTGGTGTTTCTGCATCCTTTTGACTCTTTAGGACGTTTCTTCCAGTGATTCTGTTTCTTCCCCAGTTGGGCAGTGATTTAGGCCTTTGATGTCTGGGACGCTATCTGAAAGCAATGCAGTGGTATGGTCTGTCAGCGCACACCCTGTCAAAATATGACTTTCCTGCACTAAAATAACATCTGCACTTCCATTTTGTAAAATGAAGTGAAAACCTGCAGGTAGCGACCTCTGCTTGTGTACCTCAGAGGCTGTGACCTCATGGTTGCAGCCAAATAAAAATGGTCTGACCCAAGAAGGTTGGATGAAAACAAGAGACGGGATGATGTCAAAAAGTTGAAGCCAATTAGGTTATTCTGTTTCTCTTTCCCCACGCAGCTGTCATCCCAGTACACTGAAAACAAATCCAACATACATGTTGTTCTTCATTGTTGGTAGCATTTTTATTTAATCTCACTTACATTTTCAAACATGCCAGCTTGTGCCGCATACTGATGCACACAGAGGACGTTTAATAATGGAATAACTTTTCATAGGTAGGGTAGTAATTTTGTTATAAATCGTAATCATGTCATTTGGAGGGACTGGTCATAGGGACACGCTAGTATGTGTTATATTCGTGCAGAGATTTTTTTTTTTTCCCAGTAAAGGGCCACTAAAACAGACATCATGTTATGAGAATCGGGTGCTCAACATTTAAACTTTATAACTATTTATTTACTTTATATTATAGCATATCCCACATCAAACATGAATTAGGTTGAAATCTGGGAGCATTAAAATTTTTTTTTTCCTGTGCCTAAATCAAAAGAAAAAGATGGCATGTGTGAGCTTGCTCCTTTTGTTTTGTGGATTGCTGTGGTATATTATAAAAATGCAATTGATATTTTTTATTACTAGTATTTAAAAGACATATATTGAATATTGAGGGCAGTACTACCTTCATGCAGAAGTCCAGAGTCAGTGGAGGAGTGGCCTAGTGGGTAGGGTGGTGGACTTTGGTCCTGGGGAACTGAGGAACTGAGTTCGATTCCCACTTCAGGCACAGGCGGCTCCTTGTGACTCTGGGCAAGTCACTTAACCCTCCATTGCCCCATGTAAGCCGCATTGAGCCTGCCATGAGTGGGAAAGCGCAGGGTACAAATGTAACAAAATAAAAATAAATGGGCCAACATGGTACAGATCAGCACACTATTAGCCAGCAAGTTCATACAAAGTTAATTATGTTTAATGGAAAATAAGTCTATTGGCTCAGGCTGCTTGCTATGTGAATATTCCATCACTGTTTCATTATTGCTACCAAGTATTACATATTAAGGGCATTTGCTTTAAACTTTGTTGTAATTCGTTTATCCAGTTCTTATATGCATATTATTCTGCCTTTTAAACCCAAAGGTGAATCCCAAGGGTGGTGGAACAATTAGGTATAAACTGTGTTTCAGATTTTTACTTGTTTTGGACTGCTTTGGGATCTGCTATCTGGAATTTTGGAAGATGGAATGAGAAAATATGTTTTGGATGTACTTTGTAGATGTTGTTTACTTTTACAGTGTGTGTGCATTTAAATAACTGTCTTATGGCTATGATTTTTGAACTTGCAGCATCATTAAAGGACAGACTTTTAAATGCCTAGTTGGGTATATATGCCAATCTCAAATTTGTTAAATGTTTCAGACATAGCCATCTGTTCAGTTATATTGTGGGAGCAAACAGATGGCTATGTCTGAAACATTTAACATTGTACATCATCTACAGATTTGATCACCTCCATGCTCCCTTTTCTGGACAATGTCTAAATGTGAATAAGGTGTCAGTTATAGGACAGATCCATCTGTTTGCTCCCACGATATAACTGAATTCAATTTTTCTGTCTCACTTTATTTTCAAATGTAAGCCACATTGAATCCTACTTTGCTTGGGATGATGTGTGATATAAATGTAAAAAAAAAAATGAAAATAAAAAAATCCTTTATCCTCCACCTTTTAAGACACTGCCTATCCAGCTGGATGGTGATGGCACAAGGAAAGCAAGTTTGGTTCACTGAATACTAACTGAAAGTAACCTGTTCCTTATTTGGGCCCTAGTATTACCATATTGAAAATGTGACCATATCATGCCTCTGTGGTTACGTTCCACTAATAAACAACAGACTTTCTTGAAAGGATTATATAACCTTTGGATGCATGACTAAGGACACAAACATACACTTATTTATTCAATATCACAATTCCTCATGTACAGCCACAAAACAACCTTTTAGGGTGGATAGTGTTCACAATGAGCTGCTTTTATTATCAACCAGATAGATGTAAGAGTTTTCAGTTTTGGCACAGTACAAGTCATCACAAGAACAAAATATAAGAAACCAATGGACTGCTTTGGGGGGGGGTTTATAGCCCATTTAGTTATGTTTAAACAAATGAGATCTGCATGAAACAAAATTTTTATTTTATTTGCCCTGAAGCATATTCAAAACAGAATAATCTGTTTGTGTATCTAAAATGTAAACTTCTACAAAACAGACGAAGATGTGATTCCATATGCACCAATGAAAGGAGAGTTTAATTTTACTTCCATTTAATCTCAATATATTTCATCTTTATAACAACACCAGGCTTCCCAAGGCAAATTAACAACAACAGTTAAGATGAACCCATCAGGAAACAGGATACCCTCACTGAAATTTGGCCTTCTGTATTGTATAGAACAGTGTATTAAAATGAGTACAAAACACAGAGTTTATAAATGCTGTTTCTACCAGCTACGATAATTTTTTAAGCTGTTTAGTGATATTAAATGTTTATTTCATGATATTTATATCTAGATATGGGAAGCTGTCAAATTAAAAAGCTGTAAAATAAGAAAAAAAAATCTTTTGTCCTCCATCCTTTAAGGCACTGTCTTTCCAACTGAAACAACTTTAGACATTTTATAGATGGACCATGTATAGGCAGTCCCTTATTTTTAATAACCTTTTGCTAACGTTTTCAATAGCGTTTGCTATTGTTTTGGGTGTACTAAAATGGCAGCAAGCTCCGCCTACTGCCAGCAAGCTCTGCCTACTGGCTTCAGCCCATATAATGGACTAGATAAGCTCGCCCCATCTCCTGTTTTCATCCAACCTTGGTCTGTCCTTCCCCCCCCCCCCCCCCCCCCCTTCCCAGGTGCAGAATGATGCACTTTTGGAGAGCTCACCCAGGTTGCAACCCTAAACATGGGATTTGTAACCCCATTTAGGGTCCTGGTTGACAGTTTGGTACTGCACCAGTCCTTGCCAGTTGTACTGCACACTGAATTCTTTTGCAAACATTCAGAGATTTATCCAGCTGCTTGCTTCCTCAGCCTGGTTTGAGATCTGTCTTTTGGGGATGTCTGGAGAATAGAGGTTTGGTTATTTATCCAGGCTGGAGTGTTTGGTTTTGGTTTTGGCATACGTTGTTGTAGAAAATTGCAAATCTGGCTCTTCTGCAGAGCAGCAGTCTTTTAATTAGATATGACTGAGTTACACAACTGAATGCAGTTTCGACAGGTGCAGAATGACATTGTAGTCTTAATTTCGTTCACTGCAGTAACTAATCACATTTCTGCTTTTTATGGATGAAGAAAAGAAATTAAAAAAAAAATGATTTCTACAGTGCTGTTAAATTTGTGACTCCAACCATTCATGCTTGGATTTTTGGATAAGTACATAAATACTTAAGTATTGCCACACTGGGACAGACCAAAGGTCCATCAAGCCCAGCATCCTGTTTCCAACAGTGGCCAATCCAGGTCACAAATACCCAGCAAGATCCCCAAAACGTTCAGTACATTTTTATGCTGCTTATCCCAGAAATAAGTAGTGGATTTTCCCCGAGTCAATTTAATAATGGTCTATGGACTTTTCCTGTAGGAAGCTATCCAGACCTTTTTTAAAACCCCGCTAAGCTAACCGCCTTTACCACATTCTCTGGCAACGAATTCCAGAGTTTAATTACACATTGAGTGAAGAAAAGTTTTCTCTGATTCGTATTAAATTTACTACTTTGTATCTCTATCGCATGCCCCTTAGTCCTAGTATTTTTGGAAAGAGTAAACAAACGATTCACGTCTATACCGGTTCTATTCCACTCATTATTTTATAGACCTCTATCATATCTCCCCTCAGCCGTCTTCTCTCCAAGCTGAAGAACCCTAGACACTTCAGCCTTTTCTCATAGGGAAGTCGTCCCACCCCCTTTATCATTTTCGTTGCCCTTCTCTGCACCTTTTCTAATTCCACTATATCTTTTTTGAGATGCAGTGACCAGAATTGAACACAATATTCGTGGTGTGATCACACCATGGACCGATACAAAGGCATTATAACGTCCTCACTTTTGTTTTCCATTCCTTTCCTAATAATACCTAACATTTTTTTTCTTTCTTAGATAAAATTTGAAGGCATCATGCTATCCTTCGGGCCTGTAACAGAAGAGATTATTTATGGGGGGATAGAGTTTGTGTGCCAGTTCATGCTCAGGGACCCTGTAATGGCCCTATTCCTTCCATGGTTTCCTTGGTAACAGCCTGTGTGGGATTTGAAGGACAAGGCCACCCTAGGGCCTTTGGTTAAGCAGGCCTCGTACAGACTCGTATTTATTTTTATTTTTTTGTTGCTGCCGTGAGTGATGACTGACCTAAAAAGGGAGAGGACTCAAGTGGAGATGAGGAAGATCTAGGTGGGGGCACAACACCCCCTCATGTTCTCCAGAGGATACCCTTCTGATTTTTCAGGGGTATCCCCACATCCGCCATGCCTATAGGTGCTGAAATTTTAAATCTTAATTTTTATAATTCTTTTTTTTTTTGTGAGAATAATGTTCTGGCCAGAAAATTATTTTAGTGGAAGCTTCTGCTGGCAGATACCTAAAACAGTTATGAGGTACTTTTTTTACTCACCCCTCCCCTCCCCCCCAAAAAAGTTTCTCTTTCTCCGAGTAAGGGGAAGTGTGTCGTGCATGTGTTATAAGCGTAAATCATGTGCATTTTATGGTGATATCCTTTCTTGAAATAGGCAAACAGTAAGGTTCATGGATGTCTTCCAACACAAACACACTAATGAGACAAGAATCTTCTTTTGTTAGGTGTGTTTGTGTTGGAAGACTCATCAATTAGCCTTACTGTTTGCCTTATTCTACAGACTTCGTAAGGTTGCCCTGGTTCCAAAACTTTGGTGGTTTTCTTCCCTTATGCTTCCCTGAAAAGCAGTAGAGGCACACAACGTGCAGTTTGATCTTTTGAGCAAGTCAGATAGCAGTGATGCTTTTTTGGCTTATTTCTTGTCTGTCAGCCTTTTTTTTTTTTGTATTTTTTCTTGATTTAGATTTTATTTTTAATTTCTGAATTAAGTTGTGCACTCTTCTAGCCATGCAGACTTCAAAAGCCTTTTTCCTCAGGTCAGGCTTCAGTTTAGGATTGATTTATTTATTTTGGTTACGTGCATCTTTGATGCAGCTGGTTCTCCTTTCTCTCCTGTGCGTTTGAGCTCAGTTGGAATTGGGGCTGGGATCCGCTGCAGTGAACCTTAATTCACAATTGCCTGAGGATTTTTCCCCAATTCTATATTCCCTGACCACCATACCTGTTATGATAGAGCTTGGGTAGCAATAGGAAAGCTAGGACAAGGGACTCTTGAGTTGAAGCCTTTGCACCAGGCCTTAGAAGAAATATTAAGTGAACCGGGGTTCCAGCTATCTCTGCAAGTAAACAGCTAATGTCATGTGCCAAGAGAGATGCATGATAAGCTGCACGCCTCGCATCCATGTACTGGCTTAGGTACTGCAAGAAAGACAGTATACTAAATTCAAATAAGTATTTTTTTTTTAATGAAATGTATTCATGTGTGTAGGCCCACCAAAAAGAGCAGTGCTCTGTGGCTATTTCCTTTTGGGAAAAAGAAGCGAGGAAGTTTTTTTAAAGGAGGATTATTATTATTTTATTTTTTTTTTTTAAGGAAGTGTAATGGAGAGTGCAACAGAGAGGAATAAGCAACATGGATTAACCCAGTAATAATAATATTGTGTTCTTTAGAGAACTGTGATGGCTTAAAATACTGATAAGACTAGTTTTGGTCAGTGATGAAAATACTAACAAACAGTTGGGCAAAAGATTTACAGGCTTATATGACTTTCGACATAATGACTTTTCCTGAAAGTCACTCGGGGCCGGATTCTATATAAGGTGTAGCGTGCGTTAATTGTGCACGTGGACAATTTACACACGCTACTCAATTTGAGTAACAAGCCAATTAGTGATGAAAATTGATCGATAACCAATTATTAATTGGCAATAATTGGCATTTACGTACACTTCTTTTTAGGCGTATTCTTAAAAAGAGGCGTGCGTAAAATCTAAGATGCGTAGCTGAAAAGGAGGCACAGCCATGGGAGGATTGTAGGTGTGTCTGGGCATCAATCAAATTTACGTGCACTGTTATAGAATTTGGAGGAATTCATGTACATTTAGCCGCAGGTATTTACGTGGTTTTAAGTGGCATAAATGGACATACCTAAATGTATATGCATTCTTCCGGCCTATGCGTTATTCTGTAAATTGTGTGTTGCTGTAGACGTGGACACACCTACATTTTAGACGCCATTTACCCAATCTGGCCCTCAGTGTTCTAAATTGGCGGAGGTTGAGTATCGCATTCATGGGGAAGGATAAAGCAAAAGTCATGCAGTACAAACCATATGAAAAGTATTTCTGAGACAAGCAGAAACCTGCTGACTTAGCAGTGAGGAGATAAAGAAAGGACTAGAGGACACGGATGACTATTTCTCCTTGAGAGAGCTCTACGTTCCCTGGTGATTTGTCACTTTGTATTGCAAAATTGCTGACGGCATTCCAATAGACGATGCTAGTCCTTGACGGTTCAAATACAGAAAACTAAGGGCATGATTCTTTTCTAAACCCCCCCTTCACCCGTAAGGGCTATGGTAGTGGTATACAGTTGTGGGGAGCTATGTACCTGGGGGCAATTTATGAAGCCCACTGCAGTGCCCCCTAGGGTGCCCGGTTGGTGTCCTGGCATGTCAGGGGGACCAGTGCACTACAAATGCTGGCTCCTCCCACGCCCAAATGGCTTGCATTAGGACATGTTTGACATGGATGTCATTGGTTTCGAAAATCACCGAAAGTCAGAAACGTCCATGTCTAGGGACGTCCACATTTACGGATTTGGATGTCCCTGACGGTATTTTCGAAACAAAAGATGGATGTCCATCTTGTTTTGAAAACACAGGTTTCCCACCCCTGGATTTCGCCGTTTTGCAAGGACGTCCAAATTGCAACTTGGATGTCCCTTTCTAAAATGCCCCTCTATGTGTTTCCCTACCTGGATGGTAGGCTGGTGAAGAGAGCACGTCAAAGGGCGGTGCTCAGGAGTCCATACAGGGAACTATTTGGATGTTGAAGCTACTAAGGTTTGTTTTAAATTACCACAAGGCCCATCTCTATTCTGTTTAGCAATAGTTTATGAGAGCCCTGCTAGACACACAGCAGGCACAGGCTTTTCTCCCTGTGCCGAGGGTGGATACTCTTGTTGCTCTTGCCACTTGGGTCTGAGACAGCCAGTAGGTCGCAGCTCAGAAGATGTTGAGATTATTAGGCCACATGGCCTCCATTGTCCGTGTCGCATCTTTACATGAGATCTGCCCAGTGGACCCCAGGTTCCCCCTGTGGTGGTGGTGGTGGTGGGGGCTCATGTAGCTGGGCTTCACATTCAAGGGGCTTGGTCAGCTCAGTAATCGGACCTTAAAATCAACTGCCTGGAGCTACTGGCAGTCTGGCTTTCAGAGATGACTGGCTGGCCAAATTGTAGTAATTCAAACAGACCATAAGGTTTCAACAAGAAGGGGAGTACCAGATCATGCCCACTGTGTCAGGAGGTCACCAGATGTGGCGATGGGCACTCCAGAATGGGATGCTTCTCAAGGCCACTTCCCTGGCAAGTAAATCGACAGCCTGGCCGACAGACTGAGCAGGATCATGCAATCGCAAGAGTGGTCACTCAACCTGGGTGTTGCCCACAAGATCTTCCAAGTGTGGGGGCATCCCCTCGGTGGACCTCTTTGCCACTCAACTGAATCATAAAGTCCCTCTGTTCTGTTCCAGGCTCCAGGCCCATGATAAACTGGTGTCAGATACCTTCCTCCTTTTGGGGGATGGGTCTTCTGTATTTGTATCCTCAGATCCCTCTAGTGGGAAGACTTTGCTGAAACTCGAGCAAGATCGCCTCAGAATGACATCCTATAGTATATCTCCTATCACCTTCTCCCACTACTCCAACCAGAGTTACACCTAATCACACTGACCACCCTTCAACATCTTCTGTCCTTCTGTGACTGTTCTCTTGTGCTTGACTGCTTAAATATTTTAAATTTAAATGCTTTACTTTTTGTCTATTAGATTGTAAGCTCTTTGAGCAGGGACTGTCTTTCTTCTGTGTTTGTACAGTGCTGCGTACACTTTGTAGCGCTCTAGAAATGTTAAATAGTAGTAGTAGTAGTAGTGGGAAGACTTTGCTGAAACTCGAGCAAGATCGAAAAGCCATGATCTTGATCGCTCCATATTGGCCAAGGCAGATCTGGTTCCCTTTTCTGGAGTTGTCCTCTGAAGAACCGTGGAGATTAGTGTTTTCTGACCCTCATCATGCAGAGTGAGGGATCTCTTCTGCATTCCAACCTCCAGTCTCTTGCCCTCGCAGCCTGGATGTTGACAGCTTTAGAATTTGCTTCCATGTATCTTCCTGAGGGCAGCTCCCTGGGTCTTGCTGGCTTCCAGGAAAGATTCCATAAAAAAGTGTCATTCTTTCAATTGGAGGAGGTTTGCTGTCTGGTGTGAGGGCAAGGCCCTAGATCCCCTTTCTTGCCCTACACGGACTGTTTGAATACCTTCTACACCTCTCCGAGTCTGGTCTCAAGACCAACTCTGTAAGGGTTCATCTTAGTGCAATTACTGCTTACCATCGCCATGTAGATGGTAGGCCCATATCTGGATAGCCTCTAGTTGTTCGCTTCATGAGAGGTTTGCTTTTGACAAAGCCTCCTGTCAAACATCCGCCTATGTCATGGGCCCTCAACATCGTACTCGCCCAGCTGACGAAAGCTCCTTTTGACCCACTGGATTCCTGTCATCTGAAGTACTTGACCTTGGAATGTCCTGTTTTTGGTGGCTGTTCAGCTTGCAGGATCAGGTCCACTCTGATCCACTCAGGGCCTCCGCTCTAGGTGCGCGCGCGCGCGCGGGGCATTTTTCTCTTTACATCTAATCTTCTTCCCAGTTGCTACAGTACCTCAGTCATTTATGGCCCCTATTCACATTCTCTTCCTAGCCCTGTCCCTTCCTAATCTTTTCCCTCACCCCCTACCTCTCTCCGCTACAGGAACTCACTGCCCATCCATCGACTTCATCACCTCACCTTCTCTCCTACCCTCTTCCTCCCTCTTGGGTTTTAATCTCCGCCTCTTTCTTCCGTCCATTTTGCCTTCCCCATTCCACCTAAATACCTCTCGCCTTCGACACCTTCGTGGCCACACCTCTCCTACTCTCCTCCGCTCTCTTTTACTCCTCCTCTTACTCTCAGCCGGTGACATCAATCCCAATCCTGGCCCCCCTCACCAACTATTATCCCAACTCTACAGATCTCACCGCGACCTCTCTAACCTCATCTCTATTTCTCTACTCCCCTCCTCTTCTCTGCCCTTCTCTTGCGCCCTATGGAATGCCCGCTCTATCTGTAACAAACTCACCTATATCCAGGACCTCTTTATCTGGCGTCACCTCCATCTGCTCGCCATAACAGAAACCTGGCTCTGCCCTGATGACTCTGCTTCAGTCGCAGCCCTGTGCCATGGCGGTTATCTATTTTCACATACTCCTCGCCCTGCTGGTTGCGGGGGCGGTGTTGGACTACTTCTCTCTCCCTCCTCTAGATTTCAACCCCTTCTTCCACCTCAATCTCACTGTTTTTCCTCCTTTGAAGTCCACTCTATCCGCCTTTTCTCTCCTCTGCCTCTTCGAATAGCGGTTATTTATCGTCCCCCTGATAAGTCCCTTTCATCCTTCCTCAGTGACTTTGACGCCTGGCTTGCCTTCTTCCATGATCCTTCCTCCCCCTCTCTCATCCTTGGTGACTTTAATATTCCTGCTAATGATCCTTCCAACTCTTATATTTCCAAGTTACTCGCTTTAACGTCCTCCTTTAATCTCCAACTATGCTCCACCTCCCCCACTCATCAAAATGGTCACTGTCTTGATCTCATCTTCTCCTCCAACTGTTCACCTTCTAGTTTCCTTGCCTCTGATCTTCCCTTCTCTGATCACCATCTTATAACTTTTACACTTAAATCTCCTCCCTCCCAGTCCCGCCCATCTTATCTAATTTATCTAGGAATCTTCACGATATTGACCCTTCATCTCTATCCTCCCATGTTTCAAACCTCCTCTCTACTGTCAATGAGGCTGTTTCTTCTTACAACAATACTCTATCCTCTGCCTTAGACACTCTTGCACCTTTGATGACCCACCCTATAAGGTGTACAAAACCCCAACCTTGGCTGACTTCTAATATCCGCTACCGACGTTCCTGTACCCGCTCCTCCGAACGCCTCTGGCAGAAATCTCAGGCCCTTGCTGATTTCTTACACTTTAAGTTCATGCTGACCTCCTTCCAATCTGCTCTTTTACGTGCCAAACAGGATTATTATATCCAACTGACCAACTCTCTTGGCTCTAACCCTCGACTTCTCTTCACCACATTGAACTCTCTCCTCAAGGTGCCCCCTCCCCCAACTCCCCCTTCATTATCTCCTCAGACCCTTGCTGAATTCTTTCATAACAAGGTTCAAAAGATAAACCTTGCTTTCTCTACCTCACCACCTCTCCCTCCACTAGTCCGTTCTCCTTCCCCTCATTCCCTTTCCTCCTTTCCTGAAGTTACTATTGAGGAAACTACACTTCTCCTTTCTTCCTCAAAATGTACCACCTGTTCCTCTGATCCCATTCCCACCCACCTTCTTAATGCCATCTCTCCTGCTCTTATTCCTTTTATCTGTCACATTCTCAACCTCTCACTTTCCACTGCGACTGTCCCTGCTGCCTTTAAACATGCTGTGGTCACACCTCTCCTTAAGAAGCCTTCACTCGACCCTACTTGTCCCTCTAATTACCGACCCATCTCCCTCCTTCCTTTTCTCTCCAAATTACTTGAGCGTGCTGTTCACCGCCGCTGCCTTGATTTTCTCTCCTCGCATGCTTTTCTTGACCCACTACAATCTGGTTTTCGCCCTCTCCACTCAACCGAAACTGCGCTTACTAAAGTCTCCAATGACCTATTACTGGCTAAATCCTCATTCTTCTTGATCTTTCCACTGCTTTTGACACTGTCAATCACAGCATACTTCTCGATACCCTGTCCTCACTTGGATTCCAGGGCTCTGTCCTTTCCTGGTTCTCTTCCTACCTCTCCCTCCGCACCTTTAGTGTTCACTCTGGTGGATCCTCTTCTACTTCTATCCCTCTGCCTGTCGGCGTACCTCAGGGTTCTGTTCTTGGTCCCCTCCTCTTTTCTATTTACACTTCTTCCCTTGGTTCATTAATCTCATCTCATGGCTTTTCCTACCATCTCTATGCTGATGCCTCCCAAATCTACCTTTCTACCCCTGATATCTCACCTTGCATCTAAACCAAAGTTTCAGCGTGCTTGTCTGACATTGCTGTCTGGATGTCTCAACGCCACCTGAAATTAAATATGACCAAAACCGAGCTTCTCATTTTCCTCCCCAAACCCACCTCCCCGCTCCCCCTGTTTTCTATTTCTGTTGATGGCTCTCTCATTCTCCCTGTCTCCTCAGCTCGAAACCTTGGGGTCATCTTTGACTCTTCTCTCTCCTTCTCTGCTCATATCCAGCTGATTGCCAAGACCTGTCGTTTCTTTCTTTACAACATCCGTAAAATCCGCCCCTTTCTTTCCGAGCACTCTACCAAAACCCTCATCCACACCCTTGTCACCTCTCGTTTAGACTACTGCAATCTGCTTCTTGCTGGCCTCCCACTTATTCACCTCTCCCCTCTCCAGTCGGTTCAAAACTCTGCTGCCCGTCTCTTCTTCCGCCAGGGTCGCTTTACTCATACTACCCCTCTCCTCAAGTCCCTTCACTGGCTCCCTATCCATTTTCGCATCCTGTTCAAACTTCTTCCACTAACCTATAAATGTACTCACTCTGCTGCTCCTCAGTATCTCTCCACACTCGTCCTTCCCTACACCCCTTCCCGTGCACTCCGCTCCATGGATAAATCCTTCTTATCTGTTCCCTTCTCCACTACTGCCAACTCCAGACTTCGCGCCTTCTGTCTCGCTGCACCCTATGCCTGGAATAAACTTCCTGAGCCCCTACGTCTTGCCCCATCCTTGGCCACCTTTAAATCTAGACTGAAAGCCCACCTCTTTAACATTGCTTGCGACTCGTAACCACTCACCTCCACCTACCCTCCTCTATCCCTTTCCGTTCACATTAATTGATTTGATTTGCTTACTTTATTTATTTATTTTTTTGTCTATTAGATTGTAAGCTCTTCGAGCAGGGACTGTCTTTCTTCTATGTTTGTGCAGCGCTGCGTATGCCTTGTAGCGCTATAGAAATGCTAAATCGTAGTAGTAGTAGTAGTACTTTAGGCTCTAGTGATGGATCCACCTTACATGAAATTTCATCATAATAGAGTAGTCCTCCAGACACACTCTACCTAAAGTTGTGTCGGAGTTCCATCTGAACCAGTTGATCGTTCTTCCAATATTCTTTCCCAAACCAAACGTCCATCCTAGCAAAAGCACACTGTACACCTTGAACTGCAAGTAAGCACTGGCTTTTTACTTTGAGCAGACTGGGCCCTACAGACAGTCCACCCAGCTTTCTGTTTCTTTTGATCCCAGTGGGATGGGGGTTGCCATTGGGAAATGCACAATTTCCAATTGGCTGGCAGATTTCATTTCTTTCACTTATTCCCAGGATGGGTTAACCCTTGAGGCTCATGTCAAGGCTCACAATGTTGGAGCAATGGCTGTCTGTTGTCCACTTAGGGTCAGCCTCCATTGAAAAAATTTGTAAGGCTGCAACGTGGTCTTCAGTCCACACATTCACATCTCATTACTGCCTTAAGCAGGATACCCGATAGTCAGTTTGGACAGAGAGTTCTGCAGAATCTGTTTTGGGTCTAGAATCCATCCACCTAAGCTCATTTTGTTCTGTTCCAGGCTGCAGTCTTACCCAGGCTGCAGTCTATCCCAGTATATAGTTTCAGGTTAATTATTACGTTGTTCTCGCCGTTGCAAGGCCTAATTGACCTATAGTGGTTGTTTTTGGTGAACTTGGTAGCTAGGGATTCCCACATATGAGAATGTGTCCTGCTTGTCCTCAGAGAAAGCGAAGATACTTACCTGTAGCAGGTATTTGCCGAGGACAGCAGGCCATTCATTTTCACATATCCTCCTAATTCCCCTTGGCGTTTTCTCTTTTTTGTGGTATCAAACATATAAACGGCAAGTGACCGACTCACCTGCAGATGCGCAGTAGAGACTTCCCTCTCTGTCCCGCCCTTGCGTCAAGACGTGATGACGTCAGAGGGCGGAACAGAGAGGGAAACGGAGTCGGAGTCACTGTCGGATGCTGCTGCCTGGAAACGAACATTGCGCGCACCAACCTCCCCCCTCCCCCCCGCCGATCTCGCCCTCCTCTGCATCGGGCCCCCCGCACTGACCTGACAGCGCCTCTCACACGGAGGTGAGAGGTGCTGTCAGGTCAGTGCGGGGGGCCCAGCACGGAGGGGGGAGGGAGCGGCGGTGGCGAGGAGGGTAGCTGGAAATCTCACCCGTTTTTACGGGCTTAATGGCTAGTGCTATAGTATTGTACTGATGGTCCTGTGCTCTCATTGCGGGGGGTGGGTAAGGACACTGCACGAGCTGCTAAAAATCTAGTAGCTTTGTTTAAGCTCCGCACTAGGTGAAGTGGATGTCTTCACGCACGTGCGAGAATGAATGACCTACTGTCCTTGGAGAATACCTGCTACAGGTAAATATCTGAGCTGAAATGTGTTTGTGTGTGTTTAGGCCAATGGGAATGAGTGCTGCTCAGTGACTGTTTCCTTTGGGAGGAGGCGAGTGGGAGCTTAATTAAATGAAGTGCCAGTAAACTGGCATTTTTTCCCCCCCGGTAGGTGAAGAAAATAAGGCACTTAAGTTTCAGCAGTTTTCAGTAATCCAGGGTTTAGAATTGCGATCCTAAACTCTGCTATTGTTGAGGTTTGTCCTCATTTTCCTCCTTAAAGACCTGTTGTGGTAACTTGTCCTGGAGCTTAAGACTGGCACTTAGGAATAAAAACAATTTAAACGTGAAGAGATGGCAGTCTTTGCCATCTCATAAACAATACAAATAGTTTTTAGATTTACTTTTCGTTATTTCTCTTTTCTTTTGTTTCCCATCCTGTGATTTTTCTGTTGAGGAAGTATTTGTGGCAACTATTGTCTGGTGGGGCTGTTTGTATGAAAGAAGGAACCTGGGACTATTCCTCCAGTGGCCTGTTCTTTTAGTGGGTGTGGTGGTTATGAGATAATTAACCTCTTGGTGGATTGCAAACAGAGCCTCCTGAACTCCTGTTCCAGAGCTGCCTTTACAAACCTCGTTCCCTTGGGCCTGCCTCACTAATATAATTTTTGAGAAACCTTAATGCAATTTAGAGCCAGGATATTTTTAATGTGATGTGAAATATTGAATAGCATTTGAAACTTAGCTGAAGAGCCCTGAAGGCTTTCTGTTTTAATACATCACGTTATCCAAATGTTTCACTACGTTACATTAAACTTCCAGACCGCTTGTTACCACTAGGTTCAAAGCGGTTTACAAAATCGAATAAATGGAGACAGAAACTCAGGATTTACAGAGAAGCAATTTAAAAAAACCTAACAAACTAAAATCACACGCTTCTTCTAAAAAGAGTAGCCTTAAGATATTTCCTGAAGAGGCCGTAACTAGCAACATTCCATGTAGAAGGCTGCGCAGGCTTCTGTTTCTGTGAGTCTGACGTGCAGGACGTCAGCATCACAGAAGCAGAAGCCTGCGCGGCCACATTGGTGATCTGCAAGGGCCGACTTCTACATGGAATGTTGCTAGTGGAATAGCAACATCCCATGTAGAATCTCCAATAGTAGCAACAGTGGAGGAGTGGCCTAGTGGTTAGGGTGGTGGACTTTGGTCCTGAGGAACTGAGTTCCATTCCCACTTCAGGCACAGGCAGCTCCTTGTGACTCTGGGCAAGTCACTTAACCCTCCATTGCCCCATGTAAGCCGCATTGAGCCTGCCATGAGTGGGAAAGCGCGGGGTACAAATGTAACAAAAAAAAAAAAAAACAGAGTAAGTCAGAAAAGGGGAGAAACGGCGAAGGCGAGTGAGGAAGCAGAGACAACCAACCTCCTGCTGGAACCTGTCATCAAAGAACTGAAAAGTTATAGGTGCTTGAAAAGCCAACAATTGTTCAGAGAGACTCCTTCTACAAAGCCTCGTTAGCGATTCCCGATGCGGCAAATGCGATGAAGCCCATTCAATTCCCGTGGGCTTTGTCTCGCCGCACGGGAATCACTACCATGGCTTTGTAGGAGGTAAAAACGGTGAGAAATGACTTGATCTTCTAGATCTATTAACAGCAGAAAACTCCATATGAGATATTAGATACTCTGGACACTCTCCATTTAAAACGTTCAACAATACATAAGCAAATTTAAATAAAATCCTCACCTCCACAGGCAACCAACGTAATTCAACATAAAATTGAGAAATCCGATCATATTTATGTAGAGAGAAGTACTCTTAAATAGCAGGGTGGAGATGTGGAGTCCAGGGCAAATCTGCTAGAGTATGGGCACAGGGGAGGCAAAAAGGCCCTTTCTAGATGGTGTTACCACCATTATACTGTACTTTGAGGTCTCTGGTATGCAAGGAGGTTTGATAGCAGGAGATGGCATGAGCCTGAATGTCTCATTATCTGGGCTGAAGCCAGTGGGTGGAGCTTACTGCCATATTGATGACACCAAAACAATAGCAATTGCTACTGAAAATAATAGTAAACTTCACGTTTGTTTTTTTAAAATCTCCTAGGTTTTGCATTCTCTGTGTTAGAAGGGGATCGGGGGGGGGGGAGGGGTTGGGGAGTTTTTGAGGGGTCTGTGAAGGGGGGTGGGTTATATTCAAAATGTATTTGTCAGTGCTCCAGTGCTTGCTTTGTTTGCAATGCTGTATTGTGGATTTCGGTGCTGAGCTATATGCCTTTATTTTTGCTTATGATATTTGCAACAGATATCCTATGTAATAAAACACACCCTCAACGTTCTGAGGACACTGACGTCACTGTCAGGTCCTCCGGGCACTTCCTTCCGGTTCGAAGCCTTCGTGGTGGTGAAGCCACCGAAAACACTGTGTTGGGGCCCCGCCCTTGCGTCAAACGTGATGACGTCGAGGGCGGAGCAATGGCGTCAGTGGCTTCACAACAAACGACGCAGCAGATTGAAGGTGGTGTGCTGAGGTCTGCAACAATGGCGGCCAGTGCCATCAGAACCCCGAAAGGGGTGAGTAGGGAGGGAGGGAGGGGGGGGAGACGTTCGGATGGAAACCGTGCTAGCGCCCGTTTCATTAACGCAAGAAACGGGCATGTTTTACTAGTTTCTACATAAAAACAATAGGAGCTTTAACCACAAAAGAAGCCAGGGGGGTGGGGTGGAACTCTAACTTTGTCCACAGCTTAGTGATGTGCTGCCCCGGGGTTGCAGCAATAAACCAAAGCGAGCCTTGGAAGCCGAGCCACGGTCCTTCCCCTACCCGGCAATGGATAAAGGCCCTGGAGCTAGTAATTCACCACGCTGAGCCGCTGCAGCCGCCTTCTCCCCCCCCCCCCCCCCCCCACGGTGCTTGCCGCCTCCACGGTTGCAGCTCACCAGCCTCTGTCTCCCCATCACAATGCTAGGGTGTCTCTCTATAACCAGCCCCTCGAAATGATACATTGATACGGTTTAGAACTAATTACTACTCTAACCAATGAAAGGTTATTTCGTTCTGACAGTTCCTCTGTGTACATCCGTATGCTGCACAAGCTGGCATGTTTCTATAACTGAGATTTAATATAAATGCTACCAGCAAGCATGTGGCAGTGGATAGTTTGTTTTGGTATCTCCAATATGGGAGCGGCAAGGTGAGATGGCTTCAACTTTTTGTCATCATTCCGTCTCCTGTCCTCATGAAACCTCCTTGCTGGTGTGCCAGCACCTAGGATCAGGAACTGGTGCTGGACAGGGGTACCACGGTGGGACAGGGCCTGAGGCAACTGAAGTGATTTCAAAACCTTTGAAGTGCGTTTTTTCCCCCCCCAAATGAATTCATACTGGAAACGGACTGCTTTGATAGTCATAGGATGTGTGAAATTTGCGATAAAAGCATTTATTGATAAGTTTTATATGTTATTCAGTGAAAAACATTTTGTTTTGTTGGCTAGAATTCTGGAAAATAAAAACTTGCATTTCCTTAGCGTCAGCAGCACATGAATCCAGAGACTTGTGGGTTGTGTCCATCAGGTGGAGATAGAGTGCTGAACAGCACTGCCTTATAAGGCGAAATGCTCCTTGGCCAGTCAGTATTCTCTATCTCCAGCAGGCAGATGGACAGTCTCTCACAAGCTCCTGGCCTCGGCTTCTATTCTGGGTCTCCCAACTTAGTTGAGCTGTGGGATATGCGGCTGAGAGGAGCTGCGTTTAGGAGGTACATCTGGTCACCCTAGGTCCCTCCCCACCCTCCTGTTCTCTCTTGTCCTACTCCTTTCTCCTTGCTATGTTAAGCCAAAAAGAAAAAAGAGCTATGTGTTTAGAATCTCTAATTTGGACCTCCAACTGGCTTCAGGAGTGTATTGATACTGGTTCCCCCAGTATCAAGGCTGCAATGGGAGAGGACGGTGTTTTGTCTCCGGCTGCACTGGGTCACAAACAGGGCTGCTGTCGGTGACCTGGGGTGAGTCTTTCATTTCTTGCCTTTGTGTGGTGTGTCCTGTGATTCTTTTTGCGGCAGGAGCACCAACAGTTCTTTCCCCAGTGGGGGATGCTGGCTGCCAATGGTCTCCCACGGCAGTGCTGGTACGGGCCTTGCTGGGTTTTTTTTTTGCCCCACGTGCTTTGGCAGCCATTTTGCTAGCTGGCGGGCCAGGTATGACAGGACAGCCTAATTTTCCCACCTTTTTCTTTGGTGCTGGGTTTCCCCATGCAACTCTGGGTCCTTTACTGGGGCCAGCGTGTCAACGAGGGTTTTTTTTCCACCTAAGGCTTAAACGATGGAGCTCTGATTTTCATTAAATAAAAACACAGCGAGACATCACAGTTCGTTCGGGCACAGATGCAACTTCATGTCCAGTTTCTGCTACTTCCCTGCCATGTCATTCAGCTCCTGGTTACCTGGAGGGACAGGGGAGGTCGAGCTCAGCTGCGTGAGCTCTGGGCTGCTTGTGGCACTTCCTTCTGTTTGCTGCAGGGAACCTGGTGGCAGCTTTCTCTTTATAGGGCAGCCAACTACCGTCTCCACAGGGCATGGCTTTTGTTCTGGAGAAAGGAGTAGAGCAAGAGAGGACAGGTGGGGGAGGGACCTGGGGTGACCAGGTGTACCTCCTAAAGGCTGCTCCGCTCAGCCGCATATCCCACAGATCAACTAAGCTGGGAGACCCAGAATAGGAGCTGAGACCAGATGACAGGTGTCTTTCTCCTGCCCCTTCTCTGAGGCAGATCGGGGTGCCCTAAAGTGAGGCACACAAGCGTATTTGCAGATCCGGAGGTCTGCGATTTCCATGGCGTGCCCCTTCTACCGTTCCCGCCAGATTGCAAGACAGGGGTATTTGTACAACGTGGGCTTTGCTGGTGTCTGCAGTCCTCGGCATTTCTTGATGTTTGGTGCGAGTTCCTGCACTGCAAAAGCTCAGCATAGTGCTAATGTTCTGTAGAGTTGGATTTTTTTCTTCAGGTCTAGTCCCTTTGAGCTCCATTTCTTTGCAGGGGATTGAAGTCCCCTTGCCTTTTAAGCTGGGATGGTTACAAATAGAAAAAGAAAGCAAACCCCACTCTTGAGAGAGGACAGCACATTCTGGGTGTTTCTCTTTCTTCAGTGGTGGAAGTTGCCCTGGGATTGGTAGCATGGAATGTAGCCACTATTTGGGTTTGTGTCAGGTACTTGTGACCTGGCTTGGCTGCTCTTTGGATGCAGGATACTGGGCTGGATGGACCATTGATCTAACCCAGTATGGCTATTATGTTGGCTCCATGTATGCAGTTTTACATCTGGAGGGTTCCTCTGCACTGGGGTACTTGGGTCCCTGTTTCGCCGCATTCCCTGGTCTCGGTCATGATAGTAGTGGCTGCCTTCCTTTGCAAGAAGGAATTGCAGGTTCTTCTTTACCTTGCAGGCTAGTTTACAACTCTGTTGGCACAGGAGTATGCCCGTTTTATTTAAAAAAAGAGAAGAAAACCTGCTGTTCTTCAGTCCTTTGGATTGATGTTCTATTTTACCCAGGAGTCTGTTGCTTCCACCACATTCTGGACGTATCATGGAGTGATAGTCAATATAGCCTTCAGACTTATTCTTGTTCTTCAGCTCAGGATTCACATCCAGGTCAGGTGCTCCTTTCCCTCCAGGTCCTGGAGTCTGGGGGGGGGGGGTTCCAGGTCTGGGTGCATGGGCATCTGTTTTGGGTGTTTTACCTGGTGCCAGTCTCCTCCTCAGACCTCTTCTGTGGTTCTTTCTCTACTGTGTGTCCTTTCTATCGTGGACTCTCCAAGCCAACTCAGTTGCAGTTGATTGCGCCAGCGCTGCCCTTATCGGACATTCTGGCCCTCGGCAAGTGCCTCTCTGCAGTGTTTATATGGCTCTGGTGTGCCTTGGCTGGGAGCTCTAGCTTTCGCATATCTTCCAGGAGTTGGGCTGTCACCGCCTTCTGGCTTCCCTGCTGGGGAACTGGGGCTTGCATATCAGGTAGATTCCTAGGATGTTGGGCTTTGGGTATCGTCCGGGCCCATAGCTTTGATGGTCCTAGCTTGTCATTGGCTATGCTGGCACCTCTGGTTGGCTGATCAGGAATGACTCAGTGGTTGGGTAATTTCCCTTTTGTGGGCTACTGGTGTTCATGTGGCCTTAGCACATTTGGAGCACATTGCAGTGTCTCCGTGGCTTAGCATCTACTTAACAGGTCTGGTCATTCTTCCTGTTTAGTTCTTTCTCGCCCTTGTTTTCTCTAATGGTACTCTTGTCAGGGGCACCCTAGTTTTAGTCACAGATCCTGATATCGGTCCTTACAGGATTTCTGAACTCAGGTCTGTCGAGATCCCCCGGAATTCTCTTCTGAGTGGAGGTCTGCTTGATCCCGCATGTTATTCTTAATGGGTTTTCTGCCTTTCTTCTCACTTGCCCTTGGGTTTTTCCTGAGAGCTAGTTGTTCTTTGAGTACGTCTCCACTTTTGGGATGTGTCCACCAAGCTCCAGTGGTCAGTTCATTAGTTCCTGCTTTGATCAAGGCTTCAGCATGTGATGGGGTTTCCCCAGCCATGAGAGCTTGCTGGCTCAAGGAGGCTTCCACTTTTTTTTCTGGCTGGTGTAGCGCGTTGATCGGGTTTCTGGGTGTCTTCTGGCCAAGCTGTAGCAACTTTTTGGCATGGTACCTCATCTGTTTTCCATGGCGGGGATATGCAGGGAGGTGACTTGGTCATCTTTGCATTCTTTCGGTAGACATTACCTTTTGGTTGACTCTGGTCGCCTGCAGCTTTCTGATTATCGGTGCTATCCATGGGAGTTTCAGGTTCTCACCCTAGTTACGGACTGCTGTTACATCCCACAAGTATCTGGATTCATCTGTTGCTGACACTAAGGAATGAAAAGTTTGTCTTACCTGATCATTTTCTTTCCTTTAGTCGCAGCAGATGAATTTAGAGTTCCACCCTGTTTTATCATTGGTATTATCTATCGTTTTTTCTTTCTGTTGGTTCGGGTCTCTGCATTTTCCATTTTTAGATTGTTGTGTTCGGTTTTCATCTTGGTGGTTCTTGGTTGATGGTGTTCCCCTGCGGGGAAGGAGAAATGTTATAACTCTGTTTCCTTCTGCTTCGTTATGCGAAATACTGACTGGCCAAGGAATATTCCGTCCTATAAGGCAGTGCAGTATCTCCACCTGCTGGTAGATGGACACAACTCACAAGTCTGTGGATTCATCCGCTGCGACTAAAGGAAAGAAAATTATCAGATAAGAGAGAATTTTTTTGTTACCTAGAAAGCAGCTTTTCATATTTAATTCACCTCTTCAATTATGGTTCACCCCAGCTTGATGGAAAAATGTTCCAAGATTTTTTTTTCTTATGCATCAGAAGCAAACTTATATATATATATACACACACACACACGTTATTTATTAAGATTTCTTAACTGGCAGGTATTATCTTTGCATTTATCCGTTTCGTGAAGAGGGAAGGGGCTATTGAAAAGGTTAACAGTAGTAATAGTTTTCTTCAGCACAGGTTCCCTCAGCTTTCTGCTGGGAAATGAATGCTCTATATAATTAAGTTTTAGGAGTCAGCAGGTTAGCATCCCATTATAAAACTATCCAGTTCAGTGACTTATAAAGAGTTAAAGATGTAATGCCTTCCTGAATTCTCAGCAATTGTAGAGCTGAAATTTACTTTTTTTTCCTCCGTATTTAATTGAGGTGATCCAGTGTATTAAATGCTTTGATATGATCAGTACTATTTAGGGTTTCAGATTAGAATAGTATTTCAGAAATTGTGGGCACTTGCCTTGTACTTTGAAATGAACACGTGTGATGGTTGTACACCTTGAATTCTCTCCCTGTTCTTCCTTTGTACTACTACTACTGCGTATCATTTCTAAAGCGCTACTAGACGTACGCAGCGCTGTAAGATATTGAACCACTAAATGACCACTTCTGTTATTACACCTTGCTTTTGTAAGTGTTCTCTTGGTGGGCTGGTTATTTGTTTGATTTCTCTTTCCAATTTTATTTAAAATATGTCTCTTCTGTGCTTCTCTGCTGTTCTTTAGTGGATTCTAAAATACGCATGAAATGAAAAGTGCCATAACTTTACAACCAGAACCCAGTCTAGTTTAATTATATAGTTGAGAACAAAAAAAGACATCCCCCCCCCCCCCCCCAGAACTCTGTTAATGATGGCTTAAGTGTAAACCCAGTTTGGAAGAATCCTGCATCATAGTCCATCAGCTACCTTTAATTCGCTTTTCCTTTTTAGTGAAAGGATAGCAGGTTCAAAAGCGTTATTACACACCCTTGCAAAAAGGCACAGCCAACAGCCTCTGATCCTGTGACTGAAGACTTGGAAAGACAGGACCATAACTAGCAGATTCTTTATAGGTTATGTAAATTTGGGTGCAGATCTCGGATCTGCACATAAATTAGTTAATGTGTTAACCTACAGTCATTAGGATTTACATGTGGATCTGCCAGGCACACTTCAATTTTATAGAGTGTAACTCAAAGGAGGGTATAGCCATGGGAGCGGCATGATAAGGTCAGGGACGTTCCCAGGATGTAGGCGTGATGTTGTCGAACTTCATCTGTGCATGCAACTGCCATTAGTTGGATACCTGAGATAAATAGAGTGTCCCAAACATTAGTATTGCAGCAGGAAACCAACTACAGAATCTGCAGCCATAGTAAATTTTTATAGATACTATTGGAGATTCTACATGGAATGTTGCTACTATTGGAGATTCTACATGGAATGTTGCTATTCCACTAGCAACATTCCATGTAGAAGGCTGTGCAGGCTTCTGTTTCAAATCTTAATGCAACTCACACCATTAGAACATCTCGTTCTTTCTTCATATTGAGGAAAATGGTTGCGGTGCAAATCGTCATTAGATCACCCTGATTTTTTAAGTTTATAGCATATATTTTATGCAATGTTTCATAATTATTCACAAAAAATGTAATGTAGCACAGTATAGCACTTATCTTAATAAGCTGGCGACAGTATTTAGTAGCAGGAGAACCTCCACCGACACGGCCAGGTTTCGTAAAAAAAACTTCCTCAGGGACGAGTTCTCTACAAAAAACAAGAGCATCTCAAATATATTATAACAGAATTATATTGATCCCTCATGTATTACAGATCAAATATCAGACTAATTTCCAAAAAACACTCACCAAAATATGTCTCGTACTCCTGCATAGAAACAAAATGGCTGCGGCGTCTTAGCGCGGTCTCTGGCTATATTAGTTGGATACCAGCATTTGCACCAAGTTTTGGCCAAGATTTGCACTAAGCTAGTATTTTGTAAAGGTTGGGCACCCTTTGCAGAATACTAGTTTAGTGCAGAACTTCCTGGCGCCTAAATTTGGGTGCCATTTACTGAATTCCACCCCCCCCCCCCAAGTGTAAAGGGAGTTGCATTCAGACATACCAAATCATGCACGTTTGGTGTGTGATACATACATTCAGCTCCGTCTCCAGCTGACACGCCAAAGCCCCCCTCCACTCATGCATTCATGGGATGTGGTAGCACTTCTTCCTTCCTGCTCCCTGCAGCAGTGCCCTCCTATCTTCTGGGCTGCCGACAGCATTAGTGTCGGTGAAGTAAGCACACTGCCCTTGGCGGCCCTGGGAGCTTTCACCCTGCAGTGTCCCGTCTGTGCAGGGACAGGAAGTTGTAACAGAGGGAAAATTTCTGAGCTGCCGAAGGCAGTGTGCTTATTTCATTGACACTGTTGGTGGCCCAGGAGGGCAGCGCTGCAGGGAGGAAGAGTGCCGCTGCATCCCACGCGGAGAGGGCGGAGAAGGTGAAATGTTGCATCTGTGGATTGGGAGGGGGGAAATGGAGAAAGAGCCACTACATCATTGTGGGGAGGGGGGAAGGGAAGGCTAGAGATACTGTGCCAGACTCTGGGGATGGGGGAAAGGAAGAAGAGAGAGGCCTAGTGATTAGGGTGGTGGACTTTGGTCCTGGGGAACTGAGGAACTGTTTGATTCCCACTTCAGGCACAGGCAGCTCCTTGTGACTCTGGGCAAGTCACTTAACCCTCCATTGCCCCATGTAAGCCGCATTGAGCCTGCCATGAGTGGGAAAGTGCAGGGTACAAATGTAACAAAAATAAAATAGATACTATTGGAGATTCTACATGGAATATTGCTACTATTGGAGATTCTACATGGAATGTTGCTATTCCACTAGCAACATTCCATGTAGAAGGCTGCGCAGGCTTCTGTTTCTGTGAGTCTGACGTCCTGCACGTACGTGCAGGACGTCAGACTCACAGAAGCAGAAGCCTGCGCGGCCACATTGGTGATCTGCAAGGGCCGACTTCTACATGGAATGTTGCTAGTGGAATAGCAACATTCCATGTAGAATCTCAAATAGTAGCAACAGTGGAGGAGTGGCCTAGTGGTTAGGGTGGTGGACTTTGGTCCTGGGGAACTGAGTTTGATTCCCACTTCAGGCACAGGCAGCGCCTTGTGACTCTGGGCAAGTCACTTAACCCTCCATTGCCCCATGTAATTTGAGCCTGCCATGAGTGGGAAAGCGCAGGGAACAAATGTAACAAAAAAAAAAACCTAAAGTGGGGGGAGGAGGGAAGGCAAGAAGAGAGAAGCCAGACTGCTGGGGGAGGGAGGAAAGGGAAGAAGAGAGAAGCCAGACTGGGGGGGGGGGGGGGGGGGGAGGAAGGGGGTGTGAGCTGCCATACCACCACAGAAGGGGAGAGCTAGAGGATGCAGGACCTGCAGGTAAAGGGAGGGAAATTCAGGAAGAGGGGGGAGGAAGAGAGAGAAGGAAATGAAATATTGGCAGGATCTGTGAGGGAAGAAGGGAAAGAGATAGTGGGACCCGTGAAGTGGGGTCAGGAGCAGGAAAGAGAGGGACCTTTTAGCTAAATTCCTGGCATGAGGAAGGGCAGAGAGAGGGGAGATATGTTGGACACGGGGAGGGATGAGGACAGGTAGGTGGAGGAGGGAAGGAAAATGAAGGGATAGGGCAAGAATACAGACATAGAGACAGAAGTAGGCTTAACAAGGTGGGAGGATAGGAGCAGGGACACAGGAAATACTAAACAGGGAGATAGTGACACAGAGGGAAGATGGATAGTGGACATGGAGAGAGAAGAACTGCCAAATAAACCAAGAGGCCCTGGCGGGAACCAGGTTGTCTACTATCTGAAGTTTACCATTCTATAATGATTACAGGAACATCTTTATGTTTCACCTTAACATGCATTATTTTTGAGAGACTGCACTGAGTGGGGATATAGAAGTCTTATCCTGGCAGGTTCCTGGTGAATGATTACGAGAGGGTAGCTCTGTAAAGAATGTGTAGACAGAATAACTCAGAAACTGCCAGACATTGATTGCTGTAATGTTTGTTATCAGTGCTGTAACGGGACACTGCCTATATCCTGTTGGAAACAGTCATACAGCCAGGCCCTTGCACTACAACATTGGTATGTGTTTGGGTTCCCCCCCCCCCTTATATAGCCTGCTCCACGGGTGACAGTATGGATCCATTCAGTGCAACATCAGGACCTTCCAGAAATACTTCAGGCATATCGCACACGGGATAAGTTAAGCAATAGGCGGCAACCACACACTCTTACCTACTCATATATCCTGTAAGAATGTTGGGCAAGTTCAGCTGCAGACTTACATGGATATCCCCAGCTAGGTGCTAGTTTTTAGCTTATCCAGGTCACTGGTAGCCCTTTGGCCTTCTGTCCTCAGCTTCCTGTGCATCTGCTGGAGGATTTTCTCTTTTGAAAACCACATCCTGATTAGCCCCACCTGACCTCCTTAGGCCTGTCACTGTATGTTACCAGTGTCCTTTTTCTTTAAAGCAATATTATATTTAAAAAATGTGAGCCTCTCTTCCCCACGGAATGTTCTTTTCAAGTCTGGTGGACCATTTTGTTATTTGGTATTACGTTGTCCAGCTTTTCCTTTCTTTAAAGCAGTATCGCCTCTCCTCTAATCCTGTTCTCCTCCCGACTTGCTCTTGTGACGGGTGTTTACCACTAGGCCGCTTCTGAACGCGCAGAGTCCCAGCTCTTACAAGTGGATTATTGTATACCCTAGAGGAAAGGAGGAATAAGGGGGATATTGTAACTGATATTTAAATAGTTAAAAGTTATTAATATGCAAACTAGTCTTTTTCAGAGACCGGGAAGTTGTAGAATTAGAGGTTATGAGTTGAGGTTGCAGGATGGGAGACTTAGGAACAATGTCGGGGAAATACTTTTTCACAGAAAAGGTGGTGTATGCCTGGAATGCCCTCCTGCGAGAGGTTGTGAAAGCAAACAGTGATGAAATTCAAGAATGTGTAGGATAAACACAGAGGAACACTCTATTAAAAAAAAAAGAATGGGATCCAATTAAAGTAAAACTTAAATGACTTCATCAGAGGTTGGAAATAGGACCAGTGCTGGGCAGACTTGTATGGTCTGGGTCTTGTAAATGGCTAAAACAGATCAGGATTGAGGCTGGAGTGGGTTTCAAGAGCAACTGTAATAATTGGGAAGTAGGACTGGTGCCAGGCAGACTTTCTACGGTCTGTGCCTCAAAATTAGCAGGGAGTGTTTAATCATGAAAAAACAGGAACTGTTCAGACTGCAGAGTGCTAGATTCAACTTTGGCCATCTTGATGGGCAGACTTGATGGACTGTGCAGGTCTTTATCTGCTGACACTTACTATATATTATCATGAAAAATTCAGGACAAGCGCGCAGAAGGGGGAATGTGCTTGCATTAATGGTTGATAAATTAGAACTGTAGGAGGGAAATAAATCAGTTTTAAAGATTTCCTAAAGGTGTACATTGTAAAAAAAAAAAAAAAAAATTAGGAAAACTTTAGAGAATTCAAGCTTACAAAGGGAAAGGGGATGGGATTTGATATATTGTTTTTGTGTGGTTACAATTAAAACGGTTTACATATTAAATACGGGTATTTATTTTGTGCCTGAGGCAATGGAGTGTTAAGTGACTTGCCCAGAGTCACAAGGAGCTGCAGTGGGAATTGAACCTGGTCCCCCTAATTCTCAGGCCACTGCGTTCAGGGAAGGTTTTGTATACTGGCAAATTTTTACACACAAAAGGACTAAATTCTATAAATCGCGCTGAAAAATTTAAGTACTGAGTAGTATTCTGTAAAGGATGCGCTCCTTTATAGAATAGCACTAACCACATAAATAGCGACTAACTTAAGGCACTGGCAGTTATGCCTGCTGAAAGCAGATGTAAATGCTGGCACCATAGGAGCCAACTTTTCAAAATGATTGGGGGTGCTGAAAAATTTTTTTTTTTTTTTTTTTTTTACAGGTGGTGCATTCCCCCATCCCCCTCCCTCTCCTCCCTCCCCCTCCTCTGAGTTCCAGGCCCCCCTCCCTCCCTCCCTCCCTCCGAGTTCCGAATTTTAAAAGTTATCTTACATTCGTGGTCCCGGCTGCAGCAGTGAAAGGCGAGCAGGCTCGGCGCTTCAGCCTTCCTTTCTCTGTATCTCTCAGCTCAGGACCAGAGTAGTACCTTGAAACCAGGTCTTGGACACTTTTACAAAGGGAAGGTTTTCCAGATAAGCATGATTTAGTGCTTTGAGCTGACCAAAGTAATTATCAAGGACAGGGAAGCGTGTGGTAGGTTTTCAGTCTTTTTATATATTTAAAACATTTTATATTCTGCTTTCAAATAAAATGCAGTAAGACAACTAACAAAAATAATCCTGTTCAACTCAAAGCATCTTACTTTCAACTGAAAACTCAATACTTAAGTATTGTTGGCATCAAATTCTCGTTGGAATAACTGTCTTTACAGTCTCCTTTTAAACCGTTCTAAATTACGCATTGATCTCGTAACACCAGGCAGTGAATTTCACATTCTCAAACCTGCAACATAGAAAATGGAATTTCTGTATTTCTCTAAATGAATTGTACGATAAGGAGGAGCATCTAATAAATTCACTGATGCAGATCTTAATGACCTCTTGGTTGGTATAAATGTAAACTCAAAACAATCACTGTTGACACTGGTTTTGGCATAGTTTCACACAGAAGATTAGTGAGTAAGCTAGACGCCTGAAAGCAGTGTAAAGAAAAAAAGAAAACCAATGAACAGGGTTAGAAATGTGGTTAAGCAGCAAAACTCAGGGCCCTGCTTATTAAGCCGCACTATAGGCGTTTTAACTTTTTAGTGTGCGCTAAAAATTAGTGCACGCTAATCAGTGCGTTTTTTTTCTAGCAAAAAAGGTGCCGGTACTCAAATGCTAGGCCACCGTTCAGGGGTGGGGTGATCACTGAGGGACCCACCCCACAATAGCCAGGCCCCCTGCAGCCACTCACAGAACCTATGACAAGGCAAAACGGGTGTGTAGAGCCTGAGCTCTTTCATTAAAACTTGGGGTCCATGGGTCAATTTTAGCAGTACTCCCAAGTACCCCCTCAAAAAAAGCCCCGACGCTAATACTAGAGACACCCATATATTGTCTCTAGCATTAGCTCACACTAAAACGTTAGCACGCCTTTAGCGCGGCTTAGTAAACAGGGCCATCAGTGTATAATCGATGGGTTCTATTAGTAATACAGATTTTCTATTCCGTTAATACCTATGCGGTTTAGAGTGCATTGCAAAAAGATATTAACTAGCCATTGCTAGGAATTAACAAATGTACCAAATAGTTCAAATTAAAAATATTAATAAATACTCCATTACATCATAATGAACAATTCAAAGGGACCTTTTACTAAACTGCAGTACCGTTAAAAATCACTACTGCAGGGGACACTCAGATGTCTCACAGTAGTTTGGGGGATCAGTGTGCACTTTCCTCGTGCTAAGAAATAGATTTTATTTTATAGTGCTAGGGCTTGTCTTGGGGGGGGGGGGGGAGGAGAGTAGGTGTGTATTGCGCTAATCAGCGCAGCTACATTGCTGCATGCTAACCGATTAACACGTGGTTAGTGCGTGAGCTCTTCCTGCCTAGAAAATAAGTGTCAGTAAGTGCTCACGCACTAATGAGAGAATTAGCACATGTAGGCACACTCTAGAACTGTGGGTTCTCTTAAAGTACTTAAGTATTGCCATACTGGGAAAGACCAAAGGTCCATCGAGCCCAGCATCCTGTTTCCAACAGTGGCCAATCCAGGTCACAAATACCCAGCAAGATCCCAAAAATGTACAAAACATTTTATACTGCTTATCCCAGAAATAGTGGATTTTCCACAAGTCCATTTAAATAACGGTCTATGGACTTTTCCTTTAGGAAGCCGTCCAAACCTTTTTTTAAACTCCGCTAAGCTAACCGCCTTTACCACATTCTCTGGCAATGAATTCCAGAGTTTAATTACACGTTGAGTGAAGAAAAAGTTTCTCCGATTCGTTTTAAATTTACTACATTGTAGCTTCATCGTATGCCCCCTAGTCCTAGTATTTTTGGAAAGCGTGAACAGACACTTCACATCTACCCGTTCAACTCCACTCATTATTTTTTAGACCTCCATCATATCTCCCCTCAGCCGCCTTTTCTCCAAGCTGAAGAGCCCTAGCTGCTTTAGCCTTTCCTGATAGGGAAGTCGTCCTATCCCTTTTATCATTTTCGTCGCCCTTCTCTGCACACTTAATGTGATATCGAGGAAAAGCCTTGAGAAGCTCCCGGACTTTTACATAGTCACACGGGAGTAGGGCTTCTTCATCATCAGCAAAAACCTCTATGGGGTAGTTTATAACTATTCAGAACAAGGCAATAGCTTAATAGAAGAACTTAGCTTAATGTTAGCTGGTCTCCGTGTTCTTCCTCGGGCCCCGACCGTGATCAACGGTGGCCAGCATTTCTGCCAATCAGCACAGATAATTATCGGTACTAATTAGGATTTACACGCATAGCTTGCAAAGTGTATTCTGTAAAGTGGTGCGTGCGGATTTCAAGGGGTGTGGCCATGGGAGGGGCATGGTGGGTGGTAAGCATTCCTAAAACGTATGTGCAGTGTGTTAGAACATGACCAATCCTCGCCTAAATTAGTCGTGTGCTTTTACACCAGGTTTTAGTTGGCATAAATGGCTGAAACTAAATTTAGTCACAGGAACGGGCGCTAAGTGTATTCTGTAAACTGCGCCTAACTTTAAGAAAGTTTAATAGAATAGCACTAAGCGCAGTTTTTTCCAGCGCTAATTTCTTTTTTAGACACCATACACAGAGTCTGGTCCCATACAAATTTTAAAGATAGTCTGTTGGCTGCTGTCATCTGCCTCGGGTGGCCGCCTCCACTCTCCAGGCTGCATGCTGCTTCTTCGGCACTTTGTCGCGCCTTGTTGGGAGCTGGTCCAGTCACTTTGATACATCTCAACGCCTGGCTTTCCACAGTCCATTTTAGACTCTCTTCCCTTCCCTTCTTCCTCTGTTCCTCTTCCTCGTCTCTTGTCATTGTAATTGTTTTCTCAGTTCATTGTAATCCGCTTTGGGGCTGCTTTCAGTGGCACAAAGCGGGGTATAAATGTTCTAAATAATAATCCGAGATGTTAATGATAACTAGTGTAATCTTTGGAGCCTAGGCTCACTGATCTCATCTCATGGTTTTCAGTATCATCTTTATGCTGATGACACCCAGCTATATCTCTCCAAACCAGACATCACCGTGGAGACCCAGGCCAAGGTATCGGCCTGCTTATCCGACATTGCTGCCTGGATGTCCAACCGCCACCTGAAGCTGAACATGTCCAAAACCGAGCTCCTCGTCTTTCCACCTAAACCCACTTCTCCTCTTCCTTCATTCTCTATCTCAGTTGATAACACCCTCATCCTCCCCGTCCCATCTGCCCGCAACCTTGGAGTCATCTTCAACTCCTCCCTCTCCTTCTCCGCGCATATCCAACAGACTGCCAAGGCCTGTCGCTTCTTCCTCTTCAACATCAGCAAAATTCGCCCCTTCCTCTCTGAGCACACCACACGAACTCTCGTCCACGCTCTCATTACCTCTCGCCTTGACTACTGCAACTTACTCCTCACCGGCCTCCCACTTAGCCATCTTTCCCCCCTTCAATCCATTCAGAATGCTGCCGCACGTCTTATATTCCGCCAGAACCGATACACTCATATCACCCCTCTCCTCAAGTCACTTCACTGGCTTCCGATCAGATACCGCATACAATTCAAGCTTCTCCTCCTTACCTACAAATGCACCCGGTCTGCGGCTCCTCACTACCTCTCGACCCTCATCTCCCCCTATGTTCCCGCCCGTAACCTCCGCTCTCATAACAAATCCCTCCTTTCAGTACCCTTCTCCACCACTGCCAACTCCAGGCTCCGCTCATTCTGCCTTGCCTCACCCTATGCCTGGAACAATCTTCCTCAACCCATACGCCAAGCCCCCTCCCTACCCATCTTCAAATCTCTGCTTAAAACTCACCTCTTCAATGCTGCTTTCGGTACCTAACCTTTCGAGAAATATAGTATGCCTTATCAGATTGACTCTACACTTGTCTTTTAGATTGTACACTTGTCTTTAGATTGTACACCTGTCTTTTAGATTGTAAGCTCCTTGAGCAGGGACTGTCCTTCCATGTTAAATTGTACAGCGCTGCCTAACCCTAGTAGCGCTTTAGAAATGTTTAGTAGTAGTAGTAGCCTACTCTAGCAAATGCTGTGTTTTGGAAAGTTTGAAGTTTTAACGAGTTTTTGTGCGTATCCTGCATATGTACTAATGCAATGATTAATTTGTGTAAGAACATATGCTTGAACTATAATTTTAAAATGATCATAAGAAAAATAACTTCTAATCCACCTCTTTAATCTGATGAAAAGAAATCCAGTAACAAAGGAGCCACTTATTCTTGTTACCTTGCCAATACACTAAAACACGTGAGTGAGTCATCGTGCCATACTTGCACAATGCTGAGAACATAAACCTTCAAAAGAGCTGATACAAACTAAAGCCCAGCACATACATCCCACATAATGAGGATGTCCACACAAGAAAACTTGAGTTGGCTTTTATCCTTCCTTCTGTAAAATCCTCTCCTTGGGTTATCTGCCATTCGCTGCGTTTAATGGAATCTCAGGTGTTGGTCTAACCCTAGTCCAAACAAAAAAAACAGCACCACAGGCCTTTAAAAATGGAACACAGTTCTTTAATGAATGAGCCTTGACAAAAAGACCCGACACGGGCCGTGTTTCGGTAACTAGCACCTGCGTATTTTTGTATTCTATGTAGACCCCTGACGCAGGGGCCCGTGTCGGGTCTTTTTGTCAAGGCTCATTCATTAAAGAACTGTGTTCCATTTTTAAAGGCCCGTGGTGCTGTTTTTTTTGTTTGGACTTTAGTTTGGACTTCGTTCCCTCTCTTTTGTTAGGTCTAACCCTAGTCAAAATAGTTCTGTGGGAACTGTAAACTATTTTCAGAGGCAACAGATAACATAAAAGCAAAAACATCTCTGAATAAACTTGACAGAAGTAATTCCCTTTCCTTTGGCTACCAAAAATTGGAGCTTGTAATAGGGGTTTCTTTCCAGCGAGCATATCTTTCAGTGGCTTTGCCATGCATATTGCATATACTAGATTTCCACAGAGCTGATGAATGGTCTCTCTCTCTCTTCTATTTTTTTTTTTTTAAACTGTAATCTTTATTAGCACAGAAATAAAACAAAAATAACAGTACTTCAAAACCTCTCTACATCAATTACTAAAAAAAAACCTAACCAGCGAGCATAAACCAGGCTTCAATGAATAGCTTATCTGAAGCCGTGGATAATCGCTTAAAATACGAGTGACTACAGAAAGCAAAGCACTTCTTATAAAAAGGAAAAGATCCATCCCTTCACCTACCCAATGCATATTAGAAAGTTACAGTTAAATTGGAGTTCAGAATTAGCAGTAGCAGAGAAAACCCCAACAGTGATGACAAACCACCAAATTTCAACTATCACTTCCTGCCCATGAATGGGTCTCATTTAACAAAACAGTTCTCATCCTAATCCAATATTCCAGGTTATTAGACATTCTGTTGTTACATATGCTGTGTTGGTCACAATTGTTCTATGCTACCTTTCGTAAAAATGTGTTTTATGGTTGCAAAAAAGCATCATTAGTTGAACTATCATACAATTTAAAACTGGAATTTTGTTTCTTGAAAATATGGGGCCTAGCGCTCATTCTCAGTTGCTTATTTCAGCAAATTGCGTTAAAGTGAGGTTATTGGAGAAGATTATATTTATGATATTAAGGTGTAGGCAGCTAGCATTCTGTCAAGTGTTCATTACATAAGTGGGCAAAAATCACCTGAGAAGTAAATTGGACTGGAAAAAAAGGGCTTAGGAAAAGCAGTGAAATGCATTACATCTGTAAAATGAAAAGAAATGTCTAGTGTACAAAGCTGTCTAGTATATTAACAAGATCTGTAGCAATCTGCTTCCTAAGGAGTTGAATTATCTGCTGGATTGCCTCTTATCCCAGTTTGGGTAACTACATATATTTTATTTTTATTTTTGTTACATTTGTACCCCGCGCTTTCCCACTTCATGGCAGGCTCAATGTGGCTTACATGGAGCAATGGAAGGTTAAGTGTCTTGCCCAGAGTCGCAAGGAGCTGCCTGTGCCTGGAGTGGGAATCAAACTCAGTTCTTCAGTTCCCCAGGACCAAAGCCCACCAACCTAACCACTAGGCCACTCCTCCACTCCATATATAGAGAATGGTACTCGTGTTTTTATCCGTTTTCTGTGTATACGTCCCATGGTCTCATGGGCTGTATAAAATCCAATGGTGAGTCACAGGTTGCCCACCTCTGGGCTAGTGACTGAATCAACCAGCAGTGCTAATGCGTTGTTATGCCCAGCTCACAAAGCTGAAGTTCTTTAAGTGCAGTTGCTGAGTCTTTAGCAGATAGCTTTAAGAATCAAATATACAGTGGTGGAAATAAGTATTTGATCCCTTGCTGATTTTGTAAGTTTGCCCACTGACAAAGACATGAGCAGCCCATAATTGAAGGGTAGGTTATTGGTAACAGTGAGAGATAGCACATCACAAATTAAATCCGGAAAATCACATTGTGGAAAGTATATGAATTTATTTGCATTCTGCAGAGGGAAATAAGTATTTAATCCCTCTGGCAAACAAGACCTAATACTTGGTGGCAAAACCCTTGTTGGCAAGCACAGCGGTCAGACGTCTTCTGTAGTTGATGATGAGGTTTGCACACATGTCAGGAGGAATTTTGGTCCACTCCTCTTTGCAGATCATCTCTAAATCATTAAGAGTTCTGGGCTGTCGCTTGGCAACTCGCAGCTTCAGCTCCCTCCATAAGTTTTCAATGGGATTAAGGTCTGGTGACTGGCTAGGCCACTCCATGACCCTAATGTGCTTCTTCCTGAGCCACTCCTTTGTTGCCTTGGCTGTATGTTTTGGGTCATTGTCGTGCTGGAAGACCCAGCCACGACCCATTTTTAAGGCCCTGGCGGAGGGAAGGAGGTTGTCACTCAGAATTGTACGGTACATGGCCCCATCCATTCTCCCATTGATGCGGTGAAGTAGTCCTGTGCCCTTAGCAGAGAAACACCCCCAAATCATAACATTTCCACCTCCATGCTTGACAGTGGGGACGGTGTTCTTTGGGTCATAGGCAGCATTTCTCTTCCTCCAAACACGGCGAGTTGAGTTCATGCCAAAGAGCTCAATTTTTGTCTCATCTGACCACAGCACCTTCTCCCAATCACTCTCGGCATCATCCAGGTGTTCACTGGCAAACTTCAGACGGGCCGTCACATGTGCCTTCCGGAGCAGGGGGACCTTGCGGGCACTGCAGGATTGCAATCCGTTATGTCGTATGTGTTACCAATGGTTTTCGTGGTGACAGTGGTCCCAGCTGCCTTGAGATCATTGACAAGTTCCCCCCTTGTAGTTGTAGGCTGATTTCTAACCTTCCTCATGATCAAGGATACCCCACGAGGTGAGATTTTGCGTGGAGCCCCAGATCTTTGTCGATTGACAGTCATTTGTACTTCTTCCATTTTCTTACTATGGCACCAACAGTTGTCTCCTTCTCGCCCAGCGTCTTACTGATGGTTTTGTAGCCCATTCCAGCCTTGTGCAGGTGTATGATCTTGTCCCTGACATCCTTAGACAGCTCCTTGCTCTTGGCCATTTTGTAGAGGTTAGAGTCTGACTGATTCACTGAGTCTGTGGACAGGTGTCTTTCATACAGGTGACCATTGCCGACAGCTGTCTGTCATGCAGGTAACGAGTTGATTTGGAGCATCTACCTGGTCTGTAGGGGCCAGATCTCTTACTGGTTGGTGGGGGATCAAATACTTATTCCCTCTGCAGAATGCAAATAAATTCATATACTTTCCACAATGTGATTTTCCGGATTTAATTTGTGATGTGCTATCTCTCACTGTTACCAATAACCTACCCTTCAATTATGGGCTGCTCATGTCTTTGTCAGTGGGCAAACTTACAAAATCAGCAAGGGATCAAATACTTATTTCCACCACTGTACATCTTTAAATTTGCTAAGTAGTTTTAAAGCTATACAGACTGTGTATGAGCAGCAGAATTCAAAGTAATTAAGTACAACAAACATCCTTTTTTGTGTATTGGTAACTGTTCCCAATGCTTGATTTCTTGCAGTGAATACCTACCTCTTCATGGTACAAGCCCAAGGCATCATGATCCGGGAGAACATGAGAACAATAGGAGCACAGATGTTCGAACAAGTGGTCCGGAGCGCCTATGCCAGGCGGAACAGCAGCATGAATGACACAGGTATGTTTGAAATAATGTAGCCACTTTGAGTGGTTTTACCCGTCTGCATCCCAATCTCTAATCCCTTAGTCCTAACAGTGTGGAAGGTAGAACAAACCCTAGGTTTACCAATGCCTAGTCAAGGTATCTATGTGGCAGCAAAGAAACCTATGTATTTAGATGGAAAAGGTGTACCGTCTGATGTTAAACCCTTCTCCGTGTCCTCCAGACTCCATACTCTAATACCTCTGTTGCAGGGGTTCTTAATCAGTAGTGCCTGTACCCCTAAGGAGTGGAGGAAGAGGCCAAATGGGGTGTGAAGGAGGGTCTTGAAATCTGAGGCATTTTATTAATAGAAATCAAACAAAATAAAACATGGAAAAGAAAATAAGATGATACCTTTTTTATTGGACATAACTTAATACATTTCTTGATTAGCTTTCGAAGGTTGCCCTTCTTCGTCAGATCGGAAATAAGCAAATGTGGTAGCAGATAGTATATATAAGAGAAACATCAAAGCATTACTTTGACAGTCTGACAGAGTGGGAGGGTGGGGGTATGCATGGGGACATCAAAGCATTTCATTGATATTCTAACAGGATGGGTGTTGGTAGGCATTTTATTGAAACTTTCTAGACAGAATGAAGGCAGTTAGTAGGACAGATATTGCAAATTGCGTTCCTTTCCTGCGTCTTATTTGAATGTGTAAACCTTGCTATGTTGTCACGATTGGCGGGATGGCAAGTCAAATAAACCGTAAACATTAGTAGCTGTCAATAGTCACTAGTGGACATGTGGTTTAGGAAGGGGGTTTAAGGGTTTCATTGATCAGTTAAAAGGGTCTGGGAACCGAAAAAGAGTAAGAACGCCCGCTCTATTGTCTTGGACTGCAAATCATCCTCCATTAGGGTCAGGGTAGTAATATTTGATATACTGCCTTTCAGTGGTACAATCAAAGTGGCGGAGTGGTTAGGGTGGTGGACTTTGGTCCTGGGGAACTGAGGAAGTGAGTTTGATTCCCACTTCAGGCACAGGCAGCTCCTTGTGACCCTGGGCAAGTCACTTAACCCTCCATTGCCCCACGTAAGCCGCATTGAGCCTGCCATGAGTGGGAAAGCGCAGGGTACAAATGTAGCAAAAATAAAATAGATACTATTGGAGATTCTACATGGAATGTTGCTATTCCACATGTAGAAGGCTGCGCAGGCTTCTGTTTCTGTGAGTCTGACGTCCTGCACATATGTGCAGGACGTCAGACTCACAGAAGCAGAAGCCTGCGCGGCCACATTGGTGATCTGCAAGGGCCGACTTCTACATGGAATGTGGCTAGTGGAATAGCAACATTCCATGTAGAATCTCAAATAGTAGCAACAGTGGAGGAGTGGCCTAGTGGTTAGGGTGGTGAACTTTGGTCCTGGGGAACTGAGGAACTGAGTTCAATTCCCACTTCAGGCACAGGCGGCTCCATGTGATTCTGGGCAAGTCACTTAACCCTCCATTGCCCCATGTAAGCCGCATTGAGCCTGCCATGAGTGGGAAAGCGCGGGGTACAAATGTAAAATAAAAAAAATTACATTTACTGTATGCAGATTCTTTCTGTCCCTAGTGGGCTCACAGTCTTAAGTATTATACTTGGGGCAATGAGGGGTTAAGTTACTTGCCCAGAGTCACAAGGAGCTGCAGTGGGAATTAAACCCAGATCCCCAGGTTCTGAGCCCACTGCATTAACCACAAGGCTACTCCTCTCAGCGCCCTCTGTTTACCCTGTTCCCATAGACTTACATATTCCACAGATTTAATCATTTCCAGACTCATGAAAGGGCTTTGTTAAATCACTAATACAGAAGCCTCTTGTGCCACGGGACTTCAACATTATCCTTGTATGTCTCATGAACCTGCTGTCTGAGCCTGTGGAATCCACACTTGGAAGGTGTGCTTTTCACTCGGTCACATGGGGTGGAAGAATCAATGAAATTCAAGCATCAGTCAACTGTGAACCATACACGTTTCATCATAACAGAGCACGTCTATTATTTATCCTTTCACTCTCTTCCCATGTGTGAGGAACTAGCGCTTCCTGCTTTTTATCCTAAACCTGGGCAAGTATCCATGCAGTAAGTATGGACTAGACTAAGACACTCACGTACTCTTAGAGTGGAATCTGTCAGTCTATGCAGTTAAGTCTCCCAACAGATTGGCATTCCAATGACTGAATGGACTGTAGCCAACTGGCTAGCATCCTGGATCATTTCTGCCTCAAACTATAGCTAGTGAAGTTAAACCTCACAGCTGTTACTGTAGCTGTCTTGGAGTCTGTTGTGCAGAGCAGTTATGTGGTCTTTGCGTCATGCTTTCACTTTTCACTACCATTTGGACCAGCCTTCAGTTAGGGACAGGTGCTTTTGGTTGAACTGTACTGTGCAGCTTGTCTTTGCAACTTCAGCGAGTCTGAACAAGCTGCTTGCAGGCAATGGACAAACTAGCTATACCAGTGAGCATCCCTGAGCTTGGGAGTTGCTCATTTGTGTGTCTGACTCAATTTTGCGTGTGAATGGAAAAAGTATTTCTTTCCTGCAAGTGTGTGTCTGAAGCTCAGCCTGAGAAGCCCCCTTCACATGGGAGAGCTGTTCTGTCTTTGACAACACAGGATGGTGTCACCCACTCGTGTGCCCAATCAATCTTGCTGTCTATGGAAAGCATCTGTTACAGGTGAAAGGCATTGCTCTTACCATTGGAGTTTAGGTTTTAACCATGGTCCCTCCATGCAGGTCACCCTGGCCCTCTTGGAGCTCGATGCTGTTGTATTTCTGCTTTTGAGGGTTGTAACAGCTACCTTGGTGCTTTTTAGGAAGCCTGATGTGGAGTGGAGGAGGAGCCTAGTAGTTAGTGCAGCAGACTTTGATCCTGGAGAACTGGGTTTGATTCCCACTCCAGCTCCTTGTGACTCTGGGCAAGTCACTTGACCCTCCATTGCCCCTGCTACAAAATAAGTACCTGAATATACGTAAACCGCTTTGAATGTGGTTGCAAAAACCTCAGAAAGGCGGTATATCAAGTCCCATTTCCCTTTCCCTATTTGAGATTCTACGTGGAATGTTGCTACTATTTGAGATTCTATGTGGAATATTGCTATTCCACTAGCAACATTCCATGTAGAAGCCTGCCCTTGCAGATCAGCAACGCGGCCACGCAGGCTTCTGTTTCTGTGAGTCTGACGTCCTGCATGTACATGGAATGTTGCTAGTGGAGGAGCAGCCTAGTGGTTAGTGCAGTGGACTCTGATTCTGGGGAACTGGGTTCGATTCCCACTCCAGCTCCTTGTGACTCTGGGCAAGTCACTTAACCCTCCATTGCCCCTGGTACAAAATAAGTACCTGAATATACATAAACCGCTTTGAATGTAGTTGCAAAAACCTCAGAAAGGTGGTATATCAAGTCCCATTTCCCTTTCCCTATTTGAGATTCTACATGGAATGTTGCTATTCCACTAGCAAAATTCCATGTAGAAGCCTGCCCTTGCAGATCAGCAACGCGGCCGCGCAGGCTTCTGTGAGTCTGACGTCCTGCACGTATGTGCAGGACGTCAGACTCACAGAAACAGAAGCCTGCGCGGCCGCATTGCTGATCTGCAAGGGCAGGCTTCTACATGGAATATTGCTAGTGGAGGAGTAGCCTAGTGGTTAGTGCAGCGGACTCTGATTCTGGGGAACAGGGTTCGATTCCCACTCCAGCTCTTTGTGACTCTGGGCAAGTCACTTAACCCTCCATTGCCCCAGGTACAAATGAGTTGCAAAAACCAGAGAAAGGTGGTATATCAAGTCCCATTCCCTCTTGTACTACTGCTGTTGAGGGTTGTAACACTGTCCGTTCCAGCTACTTCAGTGCTTTCTTGGAAGCCCGATCCAATCAAACCAGGAGCTACTGCTTATCCCTGGGGGTTGTTTACATGATATTTTGCTATTTCTTGGTGTTCTACTTGCGACCTGGATTGGCTTCTGTCAGAAACAGGATACTGGGCAAGATGGACCTTTGGTCTGACCCAGTAGGGCAGCTCTTATGTTCACTGCTGTTTTAGAGCACTTCTCAAGCCTCAGACTTGGGAAATTGAATATGAAAATATGTCCTTATTTAGCTTAGCTTCTATTTTTATGCTTTCTTTTATATAAACAGAAATTGGTTGTGTTTAGATTGCTGGAATTATTCCATGGCGATTAAGTAGAGCTCTCTTGTAAGGCGCCGTAGTGATTGCTTAAAAGTCCCATAACTTAGATTTCAAAAGCTGGGATAAACTGGCGGCAGGTTTCACTTACCATCGCAATACAGAGGAGTTTCCATGCCAACCTAACGTCTGGATACATCAGTGCATGTCTTCCAAATGCTCAAATATTTGCACAGTTGCAAAACTAAAAGAGATGCAGTCTGCAGTGTAGTTTGAGTGGTTTGAGTATCTCCAGTCTAATAGTGTGGCTTTACCCTTATACAAGGGCATTTTAAAGTAAATAATTTGTGGTCATCACTCCCTTTAGTCTTGTGATCTGAAGCACCGGTTTGAGGTCTTGATGCTTCCTCCACCCACTTTCCCAGAAATTACAGCGTAGCATCCCCCTACCATAAGAACATAAGAGTAGGCCATACTGGGTCAGACCAATGGTCCATCTAGCCCAGTATCCTGTTTTCGAAACAGTGGCCAGGACAGGTCACAAGTACCTGGCAGAAACCCAAATCATGGCAACATTCCATATAGAACCCCAAAGAATGGCAAGATTCTGGAATCCTAAAGAGTAACAAGATTCCATGCACAATCTCAAAGAGTAGCAACATTCCTTGTAGAACCCCAAAGAACAGGAAAATTCTGGAATCCTAAAGAGTAACAAGATTCCATGCACAATCTCAAAGAGTAGCAACATTCCTTGTAGAACCCCAAAGAACAGGAAAATTCTGGAATCCTAAAGAGTAACAAGATTCCATGCACAATCTCAAAGAGTAGCAACATTCCTTGTAGAACCCCAAAGAACAGGAAAATTCTGGAATCCTAAAGAGTAACAAGATTCCATGCACAATCTCAAAGAGTAGCAACATTCCATACTACAAATCCCAGGGCAAGCACTTGCTTCCCATGTCTGTCTCAATAGCAGACTATGGACTTTTTCTCCGGGAATTTGTCCAAACCTTTTTTTAAACCCAGATGCGCTAACCAAAGTTAGTTAAGGGCAGCTTAATGCATGCACTTGGGGTGGGGGGAAAGCAAGCCCATGAATTACTGAGATAATTTTTAAGAGCCCTTTTCTCGCTCTGAAGCTCTATAGTGGTGCATTCTAGTGCTATTCGCTCTCTGAGTATTCCAGTCGCGCAGACTGAGCTGCTGAGACTGAAGTGCTTTTTGAAAATTGTACTTTACCTATAGGACTGGAATTATCATCTCTCTTTGAGAGATGCTGAAGACAGTCTGTCAGTTTTTTGTGGTTCTCTTAGTAGAACACCAAAACTTTTCAGAATCAGAACTCCTAAGCAGCTGCCACTGCCTACTGTGTGATATCTTGCTGGCATGATATTCTGGGATGCTCAATTATTCACTTGAGTACACTGGGTTACTTCTATGCAAAAACCTAGTTAACTGTTTTACAGTGAGAATTCTAGGTTGGTGATGCTCACTTTCTAGTGAACAGTGCTTCAACAAGTGGTGGTTTTCTGATTACTGCTTTGCTTTGTGTATTCTGACTTTTGCACTGTAGATACATCACACACAGCATCGGTGAAACTTTTCGTCCTTCAAACAATACATGTTTCACCGGAGTTTACTATGAATTTGTACAGTGGCTTCTGTCACATGCCTTTTGTGTCCCTTAATGCATCGATTTATGGTGGTCTTTGGTTTCAATAAAGAGGCAAATATTGTTTGCTTGCCACAATCTTCACTTAGGCTTCCAAATATGGTTCATCTCCTGAAATCAAAGGCTTGACTCAGTCCCACCCCAGAGAGTACTCTTAGTTTCATAATCTACTGACTCTGCAATGTGTTATCTCTGGTTTTATTTACGTGGCAACAGCTGTGAAGCTCAGAGATATAAACTGTAATCTGGCCTGGCGACCGCAGGCTTGGTTCAGTCAAAAATTACTACTACTACTACTATTTAGCATTTCTATAGCACTACAAGGCGTACGTAGCGCTGCACAAACATAGAAGAAAGACAGTCCCTGCTCAAAGAGCTTACAATCTAGTAGACAAAAAATAAATAAAGTAAGCAAATCAAATCAATTAATGTGAACGGGAAGGAAGAGAGGAGGGTAGGTGGAGTCGAGTGGGTACAAGTGGTTACGAGTCAAAAGCAATGTTAAAGAGGTGGGCTTTCAGTCTAGATTTAAAGGTGGCCAAGGATGGGGCAAGACGTAGGGGCTCAGGAAGTTTATTCCAGGCGTAGAGTGCAGCGAGACAGAAGGCGCGAAGTCTGGAGTTGGCAGTAGTGGAGAAGAACAGATAAGAAGGATTTATCCATGGAGCGGAGTACACGGGAAGGGGTGTAGGGAAGGACGAGTGTGGAGAGATACTGGGGAGCAGCAGAGTGAGTACATTTATAGGTTAGTAGAAGAAGTTTGAACAGGATGCGAAAACGGATAGGGAGCCAGTGAAGGGTCTTGAGGAGAGGGGTGTAGGCAGTAGGATATTTCCTTTGCATACAAAAATTTAAAATGTAAGTTTAAAAATGTGTGAGAAGGTTTTTCATCTGTGTTGTGGTGGCTTCATGTGAAATTGTGACTAATAAAAACGGGGTAACTGCGGACTCTTTCAACCCATTAATAAAAAAGCTGGTGGCTAATGGTTCTTTATGCCCTGCCCCCCCCCCCCCCCCCCTTATCACACTTGGCAGCACATCTTTTACTGTTAAGTGCACGTTTGCAGACACTTGCACACTCCTGCTTTTTTAGAGTGGAGATGGTCTGCCTTCCACAAAGTGTAATTTGCTAAACGTTTGTCATTGATCTGGAACTCCTTTCTTTCTTATTACATATAAAGAGCGGACTGTGTTTATCAAATATACCTTTATTAAAATAAATACAGACTGTCTAAGAAATAAAATATGGAAGTACCTGTAAGTCTATCAATTTTTGATATACCACCTTCTATTGAAGCACAAATCAAAGCGGTTTACATATGTAACTATTCAGGTACTTGCACTGTCCCAGATGGGCTCACTTGTAAGGACCCCTTTTACTAAGCCACGGAAGCGTCTACGCGCACAGGTCATTATTGCACAAATTCTTTACCGCTAGGTCTAAGGCTGGCGGTAAGGTCAGAGATCCAAAATGGACGCGCAGCAATTTTGATTTTGCTGCACGTCCATTTTCGGGGGGGGGGGGGGAGGGGGGTTTTTTTTACAGGCGCGCTGAAAAAATAATTCTATGTGTGCCCAAAACCCGCGCCTACACTACTGCAAGCCATTGTTTACCGTGGCTTACTAAAAGGACCCCTAAGTATATTGTACCTGGGGCAATGGAGGGCTAAGTTTGTCTCAGGCTGGGTGCTGCAGTGATTATAGGAATCTTTGCTCTGCTTTACAGATTTATTACATTTAAGAAGTACTAAAGCAATAAGACTTTAATAGCTTCAGTGGATTTTCTTTGTTAACTTTTTCCTAGATTTTCTCGTTGATCTGAACCACAATGAAACCTTCCTTCAAACTACAACTTTTCTTCCTGAAGATTTTACCTACCTTCCAAATCGCACCTGTCCTGAAAGATTTCCTTCTATGAGTAAGTAATGCTTAGATTGAGCTTGGGTAAAAGTCTGAACTTGAAACAAGTCTGTACAAGTTGACTGGCAAGAGCCACTCAAGCTTGTTATAGCTTGTGACATTTGTCATTCACTGCCACAGGAGTCTTTGGGATTTAGATTTTCAATATTCAGGGAGTGGCTTGGGTTACTTTGATACTTTCAGCTATAGGTATGTTGAATCTAGCTGTTGAATACAGGTTGTTTTGTGCCTTATGTTTTTTTAATCGTTCTGGATCTGCTTCTGTTGTTCACGCTTTTTTCCATGAAATGTTAGTAGAAGAATGGAAATTTTCTTACAATACATTCATTTTGTTATATTTGTTTTGTTTTTTGTTTTTTTTGGTCTTATTTGAGTATGTTGCATCAGCAGAATGATGTAGTGGTGTCTATATATGTGACATTTAACACAATACACCCACCTATGATTTATGAATTTATTACAAATGACTATTTAGTGTTGTGTATTTCCATAAAAAGAAAAAGAAAAAAAAAAACCCACTCAGCCCCACAAGAGCGCCCAATCCACAGTCCCAAGGAGCATGAAATCCCAAGTTTTAAAAGGAAAAAAAAAATCTGAATCGTGAACAGCCAGCCCTGAAAGAGAATTGAAAAAGGTACATAAGAAAAACCATTGGCCCCATGGTACTATGACAGAGATGACTGTCAGCCTCTCACAAAGTTGGGAGCCCAGAGGATGTCAAATAGTTGAAGCTACAAAGTATTAAGTTTAAAATGAAGCTGAGAAACATTTTCTTCACTCAAAAGTGTAATTAAACTCTGGCATTCATTGCCAGAGAATGTGGTAAAGGCAGTTAGCTTAGCAGGGTTTAAAAAACGTCTGGGCAGCTTCCTAAAGTAAAAGTCCGTAGACCATTATTAAATTGACTCGGGAAAATCCACTGCTTATTTTTGGCAAAAGCAGCATAAAATGTATTGAACTTTTTTGGGATCTTGCCAGGTATTTGTGACCTGGCTTGGCCACTGTTGGAAACAGGATAGGGGCTAGATGGACCTTTGGTCTGTCCCAGTGTGGCAATACTCATGTACTTATGTTCTTGTCACTCAAGTGATTTTCTGTAGCAGGAATATTGTCCGGCTTTCTGCATCCAACGTCAGGCTTCAGAAACCTGGTGCTCAAAAAATAGTGTTGAAGTAGAATTATTGGGATACCTTTTCCAGGATGTTAGGAGTGCAAAGTGCTGAGAGCTGAAAATGGGAGTGCTTCAGCCTTTCGGTACTGGAAGACCTGTATTAAAATGTTGTAATGGTAAGAAGCTCTTTATTAGGAAATATGGCAGCTTCACATTCACCAAATCCACCACTCTGACTTGAGAGCAATAAGCTCTGGTCTGTTTGCGTGTGGAGGAGGGAGCAGCAAGGATAGAAGCACTGATGAGAGAAGATTTTACCCCCCCCCCCCCCCCCCCACCATCACCCTACACCTGAATTGACCCAGAGTATCAAGTGATGACAATAAAGAAAAATGTCCATGAAAATACTCTGCCCCATTGAAATCCTGTTTTGGGTTTTGTTTTCAGAGGGTGCTATTGATGTAAATATGAGTGAAAGTCGAATGGAAGACATTCATCAGCTCTTCAGTAAAGACTCCAGTATCAAGCTAGGAGGCCATTGGAAACCCAGCGATTGCATACCTCGTTGGAAGGCAAGTGTTCAGTGCAAAGAACTCGCTAACAGGTCCTTCTACTAGGCTGTGGTATGCATGAGCACGTGTTTACCGCAGCTTAAAATGCCTTACTGCGGGGCATGCTCGGGCGTCTTGCGTTAGTTTTGGCATCTGTATGCTTTCCATAGATTTTATTTTCTAGCGCAGGGGATGGGTTGGGGTGGAGAGCAGGAGTGTTCTGCGGTAATCGGGTAGCATAGCTAGATTGCTGCACGCTAATCAATTAACGCATGGTTAGCACGTGAGCCCTTTCCACCAACAATATAAGTGGCGATAGGGACCCATGTGCTAATGGGAAAATTAGTGCTTGGCCTTTTTACCCATGCGGTATAAAAATGGCCTTAGCATGCAGGAATGACCTGAGTAAGCACCAGGGGCATAGCTACGGGGGCATGGGCCCCCTTAGATTTGCCCCCCCGGCCAACCCTCTCCCACCGCCGTCGGGTACTGTATTTTTCGGACTATAAGACGCACCGGACCATAAGACGCACCTAGGTTTTAGAGGAGGGAAATAGGAAAAAAAAATTTCCTTTTTCCCTCCTCTAAAACCTAGGTGCTCCGGTGCGTCTTGTCCGAGTTCGGGATCGCCCTCCCCTACTTACGTCACGCGATGTTCCCTGGTGGTCTAGTGACGGCGGGGCAGGAAAGAGCCCCCTCTTTCCTGCCCAGCGCGCTGCTCTCCATCCTCCTGACTGCTTCCTGACGGTCTCGGCGAGATTCAAAATGGCCGTCGAGAATTGAAGTCTCGGCGGCCATTTTGAATCTCGCCGAGACCGTCAGGCAGCATTCAGGAGGACGGAGAGCAGCGCGCTGGGCAGGAAAGAGGGGGCTCTTTCCTGCCCCAATGTCACTAGACCACCAGGGAACATCGCGTGACGTAAGTAGGGGAGGGCGATCCCGAACTCGCTACCTTCGGACTATAAGACGCACCCCCCATTTGCCTCCCAAATTTTGGGGGAAAAAAGTGCATCTTATAGTCCGAAAAATACGGTACTTTGCTGGCAGGGGTCCCCAACCTCCGCCAGCCGAAGTCCTCTTCTCAGGCACGGTTGTCTTGCTGATCTGCAAGGGCAGGCTTCTGTTTCTGTGAGTGACATCCTGCACGTTGTATGTTGTATGTGCAGGACGTCAGAAACAGAAGGAAGCCTTTTGCGAGAAGAAGAGGACCTCGGCTGGCGGGGGTTGGGGTCCCCCGCCAGCAAAGGCAGGCGATGGCGAGTTGGTGGCGGGTTGGGGGGGGTCCAGGGAAAAATCTACAGGGGCCCATGCCCCCCGTAGCTACGCCACTGGTTTGAATATAAGGGGGACCTTTACATGGGTGAAGCATGAGAGAGGGATGGGCAGTGCTATGATCAGACTATTCTGATACGCAGGACCTTGCTGCCTTTATTATTATTATTTATTTAGATTTTGCTCACACCTTTTTCAGTAGTAGCTCAAGGTGAGTTACATTCGAGTACACTGGATATTTCTTTGTCCCAGGAGGGCTCACAATCTAAGTTTGTACCTGAGGCAATGGAGGGTTACGTGACTTTCCCAAGATCGCAATGAGCAGCAGCGGGATTTGAACCAGCCACCTCTGGATTGCAAGACAGGTGCTCTAACCACTAAGCCACTCCTCCACTCCTTTAGACATCCTATAGCTGGTGTAACTGTGGCTGAGTAAATATAAGGTGTGCCGATGTTGGATTACATTAGTATTCTAGAATGGAATCTGGGCACCCTGATGCTGTTACAGAATTAGACTTTCACCCAAGGAGGTTTTAGGACAGGAGATGGCATGAGCCTGTCTGGCCCATTTTGTGTGGGCTGTAGCCAGTGAGCAGAGCTTGCCGCCATATTTTGTGACCCCCAATAGCAAACCTGTGAGGTTTATGACTGCCTGTGTGTGTGTGCTTTTTTTTTTTTTAATTTGAAAGCTTCCAATATGTAAACCGATGGGGGGAGGGGGTCCTGGGGCGTGAGTCGTGGACCGCAGGTGCGGGGCACTCCGGAGTGGCAGACTTGTTTTTGGAGCCACAGGAGGCTCGCTTTTTGTAGGGGGCAGCTTTAAGAAAGACCCCAGCTCTGCCTGAACCTCGAGGCTTAGTTGTGGCCCCCCCCCCCCCCTCCCCTGAGGTTTAAAAAAAAAACAGGTTACAAATAAATAAAGCTTTCAATTAAATAAAAAAGCGTCAAATAATAAAAACAAAAAGACAGAGATAGGCACAAGCCTTCAAATATTTGAGGTCACACAATATGGCGGCTGTACTGGGGAGACAGCTTCGGCTTTGATGTCATGCCATTTTACCTGTCACAAAACCACCTTGCTTTCACCACGCGGCATCAGGTGCCCAAAAGGAGGTACCCACTTTGCGAACAGTGCTTGGGGGCAATTCTACAACTAGAATAAACTGTTCTACTATGGACCTGTAGGTAATTAACAAGCCCTTACGTGTTATTTACTGTATGAAGCCATATTTGAAACAGCTTTCGTCTGTTTATCTGTGACTTGAAATTTGATCTTTGCCCATTTTGCCTGGTTCAGCTATATGGCCTGATGTACCTAACTGCTTATCAAGCCATTTTAAACTAGGGTTAATTTGGCAGTAAAAGAAAACAAGCTTTAAAATCGTGCTACCCAAAGTTCTGTCATAAAAGCAAAACTCTGCTCCTGGTCTTGTACATTGAGCTTCCTTCCTTGTGTACTGAATATTTTTTATGGCTCTAGTTTGATCGGCTGGGATGGGCCGTGTTAGGGTTTGTAGTGTTACCTAGTGATAAGAGAGCCAGGTCTGTAAAGCCTGGAAACTGTCTTAACCTTCAGTAAGAGAGAAAATGAACAATGTGGGCTACCGCGTGAGACCTAGTTACTAATAACTGGGGTTAATGGTAAAATAACATATCTTAACAGGAGCCCACATTGAAAACTCCCCTCCCCCTCCCAAGTCATTTATGCTTCTTGTGCTCAGACTTTGATTGTAAGCTTATTAGGCGTGGGTATTTTAATTATCTTGTGCTCCTACAGAATTCTGTAAATATTACCAGGCAGGTACTTCCTGCTCTTTTGGGTTTTCAATTTAATTATAACTAGCCAGAAGCTTTTATTAGGGATTATTTTCCTCACATTTTCTAATCCCTTTCTTTGGGGTCCTTTTACTAAGGTGCACTGAAAAATGGCCTGCGGTAGTGTAGGCACAGGTTTTGGGCGCACACCGATCCATTTTTCAGCGCGCCTGTAAAAAAAAGGCCTTTAAAATTTTTTTAACCAAAGTAGATGTGCTGCAAAATGAAAATTGCGCGTCCATTTTGGGTCTGCGACCTTACCGCCGGCCAGTGACCTAGCGGTAAAGTCTCACGCGGTAACTGGGTGGTAATGACCTACATGCGTCAAATGCCAATTGGTGCGCGTCCGCTACGCATGTCTGAAAATAAAAAATTATTTTTCACATGCGCGCCAAAAATGAAATTACCGCAAGAGCCATGCGGTAAGCGGGCGGTAGCTCCATTTTGGCTTTGCATTGGGCACGCGTAGATGCTTGCGCGGCCTAGTAAAAGGGCCCCTTTGTTTCTCAGCCACTGTGGAACCATGGACCATAGTTCCCCCGGCACAGAAACTAGTCTAGAACCTAATTCCATAACTGGCCAGTAGGTGGTCCTATTTAGAGAACACTATCCAGCTTATAATCGAAAGACAAAAACGCCTATATTGCGACCTAAATCGGGAGATAGACGTTTATCTCCCAAAAACGATTAAATCAGTATAATGGAAACAAAAGTTTCAGTGCGTCCATGTCGCTCCTACGTTCACTTAAAAACACCCAAATAAGGGGCGTGTCGGGGGCGTGTTAGGGGCGGTGATACGACGTCGTGTACAACGTATAACGGATAGCGAAATGGCTCTGGTTGGGTGGGAACACGGGCGTAATATGTTGGACCCGAAATAAAAGCGACCAGAGCAAGGGGGAAATCGTCTTTAGACCCATTAGCGATTGTGTGTAGTTGGAGAGTGGCAAGATCATTGGTAGAAGAGCTGATTTGGTGGTTGCAGAGAGAAAGCCGAGCGTGTTGAGTACCTGTTACGTTCGTCTGTGTGCCCTGCCTCTTTTGTGTCTTACCCTTTGACCTTTCCCTACTCCTACTCCTTTGCTCCATCGCCCCCTTCCCCTCCCCCTATCCCTCCCCATTCACTGTTCCCATGTGTATACTGTATTCCCTGACCTCCGTTTGTCTCTGTGTTATTGTACTGTTTGGCGAGTGAGTGGCCAGAGGGCGTGGTGGCTGCAACTGAGAGATCTGTGTGTGTTGGTGTTTGACTACTAGTACTAATACTTGCACTGGTGGTGGGGATATGGATGCAGTTAATGCACTTGTGGCATGCATGCTACAGGAAGAGGCCACCCACCGCAGGAGGTATTCACGGCCCCGAGTGTTTAGGCCCCGCACCACCTTCCTACAACTCACTGACCAGCAGTGTCTAACAAGGTTCAGGTTTGATAGGGCCTCCATTCTTCAGCTGTGTGAGCAGCTGAAACCCCTCCTTCAGCCCCAGACACGTAGGAATAACCCCATCCCTGCCCACCTCAAAATCACTTCCTCTCTCTCTGTCCTGGTCACTGGGAGTTTTCAATCAGTATTAGCTGCTAACACAGGGCTCACCCAGGCTTCTATTTCACACTCTCACCCAGTTCCTGGATGCCTTTCTAACTCACACCTCACACTACATCACTTTCCCCAACACCCCCCAGGCCCTGCACAACAACATGGCTGCCTTCTATGCTCTTGCTAGATTCCCCTCGGTCATCGGTGTGATAGACTGCACACACGTAGCCCTCAGACCCCCCCCCCCCCCCCCCCCCCCCCCCCGGCCACACGAAGCCACCTACAGAAATAGGAAGGCATTTCATTCTATGAACATGCAAGTTGTATGTGATGCCCAGGGGGAGATATTAGACGTGTGTGCCAGGTACCCCGGGTCCACCCACGATGCCTACATCCTACAGCACTCGGGCATCTTCCGCAGGTTCGAGCGAAGGGAGTTCATTGGTGGATGGGTACTAGGTAAGTGCAACATGCATGTACCCATACTATACCTCCTCCACTGGGCAACCCTCCGCCCTGGCTTCCTCCACCTCACTCCACAACCCACTATCCAAATCCCCCCCCCCCCCCCCCCCCCCCCCCGTACCTGCTCCAAGCAATACACACTCATCTATCTCATTCTGTTTTTCTCCAAAGATGACCGAGGCTACCCGCAGAGGACATGGCTCATGACCCCCCTGATCCACCCACAACCAGGGGCAGAAGAAACCTACAACAGGAGACATCGCAGCACCTGGGGGATCATTGAGCGGACCTTTGGTTTGTTGAAAAACCGGTTCCACTGTCTGGACCGGTCTGGAGGAGAGCTGGTGTACAGTCCAGAAAAGGTGGCCAAGATCTTTGTGGCGTGCTGCATGTTACATAATTTGGCCCAGCGCAGAGGACAGCCTCTCCCAGAGGAGCCACAGCCACCACCAGAAGAGGCCCCAGATGAGCAGGAAGAGGAGCCCCCTCCACCCCCATCCCACAGAGCAGAGCTCAATGCTTACCAGCTTGGCGTAAGAGCAAGACAAAGACTCATTGAAACAAGTTTTCGGTGAAAGTAAGTGTACATTTATTTATATTAATTGCATGTGTTCCTGTGTTCACCCCCACCCCCCCTCCCACCAACCCTCACCCTACAGCATGTGCCATCACTTTCCCCTTCCCCCGTCCCCTCCTACCCCTCCCACGGCCTTCCTTTGCAGCTGGTGCTGCACGGGAAGTCTGTTCACACTCTTCTGAGGTGCTGCTCCCAGTGTCGTCCTCCGTATCCCCACAGCAGCCTGCGGCTTCGGCTGCGCTGTGGAAATCCGGCCACCTTGTTGGCTGTAGGCTGGCCACAGGACCCAGAATGGGAGCAGGTTTGGTGGGTGCTGCAGGAGTGGGTGCGGAGGTGGACGATCGCAACGCCCACCTCTTAGCTGGTGGTTGGTGGTCAGTGGAGGAGGAAGTGGATGGCAGGCCCTGCTCCAGCAGCACAGCTGGAGTAGGTGCTGTGACCTGAGGGCGCAGGCGTTCGATGCTCTGCTCCAGCCGTTTGAGTTGCTGGAGCACCTCCTGGTGGGCTAGGTGTTGTGCCTGGAGCACCTCCTGGTGGCCTTCGCGTTGCGCCTGGAGGAGTTCCTGGTGGACTTGCTGCTGTGCCTCCAGTGCTTGCCGCTGCAGGTCTAGTTTCTGCTGCCGGTACTCCTCCAAGTTCACGTTGTGGCGTAGCAACTCTGTGGCCAGCCGCAGGAGTTGCCTCCTTTGGCTGGATGGCCTCTGGCGAGGAGCTGGCCCAGTATATGCATCCTCCTCCTCACCAAAGTCATCCAGTGCTGGAGGTGCGGCCTCTGCTGGTGGTGCTGGTGGAGGATGAGCCTCTACTGCAGGTTCTGCTGCTGCAGGTGGTGGAGGCAGAGGCTGGACTGGTGCAGGGGGTGGAGGCAGAGGCTGGACTGCTGGTGCAGGTGGTGGAGGCAGAGGCTGGACTGCTGGTGCTGCAGGGGGTGGAGGCAGAGGCTGGACTGCTGCTACAGGCGGTGGAGGTTGAGGCAGTCCTGCTGGTGTAGGGCGTTGGCCTTGCAGGCCACTAGGGCCAGCCTCCCCTGAGTCATCACCTGTATAGCACAAGAGTGAGGAACTGTGTTGGTGCAAATAACCCACTTTTGTCTTTCAGCATTCATATACATTGGCATGGCCCCCAACCTGATGACCCAGCAAAGAGATGGTGAGGAGGAATGGAATTGACACCGGTGCGAAAGAGAGAGCCCCACAGGCAGCTAGGTAGAGGTGGTGGACGATCAGCCAAGAGAAGGACACCGCTCACAACGTTGTGGACAAGCTGTTTGTTGTATAATTGTTAAATTGAAGAACATTTCAGCATGTGTTGTGTTACTACTGACTTGCTAGACTGCGTAGAACTGCTTTATGACCCCCATTACAGGCTCCTTCAGTTGAATGCAGGTGGCCCACACTTACTAGAGCACAGAGGTCACAGAAGGAAATAGGCACAGTTTGGTGATGGGAAAAAAAGTGGGATTAGTAGAGAAGGAAGGCCCCCAAAGTTGTGCCACAGTAATAACCTACACACACCCATAGGAGCCAACTGTAAAGTATTATTGGGGGTGCTAAGCCCAGTGCACAAAACTCCTCCCTGGACAGCTACATGATCTTTCCTCAATATTGGGGGTGCTCACACACCCACAGCACCCACCCTGTCTGCTTGCTCCTATAACACACATGAACACTACCACCACTCAAATAGAGCTTACAATTCAATTAAGATGCGCACACAGGACAAGTAAGAGGAAAGCCAATGACAATGGTAGGGATAGGGAGTAAGGGTACAGAGCAAGTGAGTAGGGGTTAGCAGGTCACAACACTATCATAAAGGTGGCCTGTTATTGTACATAAAGACAGCCAGAGACACTCCTCACCTCCCTCCCCCTCGCCCCAACTTCTATAACACAAGTATACTGCAGCACAACAGATACCCCAACTTCATAATGAAAAACCTACCTGAGTCCTCAGGCTGGGCCGAGGTGTCAAGGGAGCCAATCCCGTGGATGCCCTCCTGGGGTAGGAGGGAGTGAACCATCAGCTCCATTGGGGTGAGGTTGGCTGTGTCATGTCCTGGGGGATTCGCCCCCGCCTTCCTCCTGACATCCCTCCTCAGCTTCCGCCACTTTCTCTTGCAATCCTCCACGTCTCTCCCAGAATGGTACACAGCATTCAGGCTGTCCCGTACTGCCTCCCATTCCCGCTGCTTCGTGGTTGCAGCCAGCCTCTGCCCTGTGGGAGCAAACAGACTCCGGTGCCGCTGTTGTATCTCCTGCACCAGGAGCTCCACCTCACCTTCGGAAAAATTACCCTTCCGGGTTGGGGGCAGACGTGGCGGCATTGTACCAATGGGGTTTTCGAAAATACGGAGTGGGCATTTATATAGTCGCCAAGAACGCCCATTGAGACGGGGGAATAGGCATTTCTGATATGGGCGTTTGTTTTTCAATTATACATATAATTCCTAAGCGTGCCCAGCTGAGATAGCGATTAGGAGCACATGATTTCAATTATGAGTAGATAAGTATGGGCGTCCCCACCTGCCTTCCCTTTCTTCATTGCCATTTAACCCGCCATTTCCTGCACTGGGACCTTGCCGGTTGTTCTTAAGAATCGTTTACAGGGTTTTACCCTCACTTATAATAAGGTTTGTGTTTGGCAATGTATGCTTGGGTACACCTGTGTATTTGGGGGGGGGGGGGGGATTATTGCTGGCCCTCAGCCACCATGCCTTCCATTTCCACTCTTCCACATCCCGTGAGGCTCCCTTACTTTCTCCCATTCTCTCTGCCTTGTAGCAGGCAGTCTGTGGGGGTGACGAAATTGCTACACTCGCCCCAAATCAAGCACCCCTCGGTAAGGGTCATTTCAATGAGGGAGATGTCCAGCTAATGTTCCAGAAGATAAAAGGCGCACTACACATTCTTGAAATAGACGTTCATGGTAAGCTCTCATTTGTCTGCCACCTCTTCTCTTTGTGCTTATAGTCAAGGAGTGTGCATTCACTGTATGTAGTCTGGAAACTCTTAGCTAGCTCTCTTTTCACCAGGTTCCTGTGCACTGTACTGTGGGGTTGGCAGGTCCTCAGTGGTGTGGGCCAGCTGTTGGAGCTGCTGTATTGGTTCCCGGTAGGTTCCATCTTCCTTGTTTATGTGGTGAACCCCAGTCCCCATTTATGAAGTGGCCACCCATTCTCAAGGTCCATAGGAGGGGGAGGGGGAATGATATATGCAATGGATGTGTTTAGCACATTATGGAACACCTTCCTACATTCCTCCATAGGTAGGGAACAAGAACATTTTTTATAAGTGGTAGCCTGGAAAGTAGGCTCAAGGTGGCTACAGGTACTGCCACTGAGGCCTTAAGATGTGGTGGTGAGGGAGAGGGTTCTGTGTACAGGACCCAACCCAAAGTACCTGCAGGTGGCTACAGCCTGGTGGCTGCTGTGGCCTAGTGGTTAGAGCACCAGCCTTATAATCACAAGGTTGCCGGTTCAATTCCCACTCTGCTGCTTCGTGTGATCAAAGGCAAGTCACTTCACTGTCGGTTGGCTCAGGGACAAACTTTGAGACAGACCCGGAATACCTGAATGTAACACACCTTGATCTACTACTGGAGAAAGTGTGATCACAGCTGCAAATAATGAGCACCATTTTTATTTGTGCCCTTCTGTAACTCAAGTATTACATTGCAACTGTGATGAAGTAACCATCCATCTAATGGGTTTCCCATTGTTTCCCCTTTTCTCCTCAGCACTATATACCATAGCTGATGTATTGAATGTGAAAATATGAGCCAGCTGTTTGTAGGTCCTACTTGGGCCCCCCCCACCAATGTGGCTTGTGGGTAAGGATGTCTGGCCATCAGACAGCAAACACTGTGTATGTGCTACCTGGGGTTATGTGGAAGTGTCTACTTGGCAGATCACACGTGCTACACAATTAATCTCTTATTGATGGCACTCTGTGTTGTGGGTCAGTATGGTGGAGGGGAGGGAGGGAGAGAGACTGGCTGGCCACTTGTGTTCATGAACACTAATATCCATCCAGCCTCCCCGGCCCACCCCCCCCTGCACATATGGCCACGCAGGTTGGAATGAACAGGTGGCCTTCTGTATGGCCAACATTCTCACACATACATCAACTTTCTCATTCACACTGCACATTTCATGCTATATGCATGTTGCTGCCTCCTTCCTCTCAACTCAACAGCACCATTTGCTTATATGTAATGCACAAGGGAGAGAAACACACAGACACCCTGATAGTTAAAGTGTAACAAAAACATTTATTTCCCCCCCACCCCCAGCCCTACAAAACAACCCCCATCAATGCCCTCCTCCCCCCCACAACTCCCCACACCCCCAACAATCCCCCCCCCCCCCAATGTAAGTCAAGGGCAGACACGCCCTCTGAGTAAGGCCCTCTGTAGCAGGGCAATGAGCAGCCCCAGCAGTACCCTTAGTGGGCCCTGGAGCTGCTCATTGCCCTGCCGTAGGGCTCGGACCTCCTACAGCAGCTGCTGCTGGCCATCTACCAGCTGCTGCAGGAGGCGCATCATGGCACCTGCACCTAGGGCTGCTGGAGGTGGGCCACGGGCTGGAGCTGGCCCAGGGGATGGAGCAGACCCAGGGGAAGGCGGTGGGGCAGGTGATGGAGTTGCCGCAGGGGATGGGGATGGCCGAGGGGAGGGAGAGGGCTCTGCTGGTGGTACAGGTGGGGAGGGGGCCTCCATAAAGTCCTCATCTATTACGAGGACCCCCTCCTCCGAGCCCGACGACTCCTCCACCTCCTGTGCTGCCGCCGCCGCCTCCTCCTCCTCCTCCTCCTCCTCCAGGTGGCTTTCCTGGCCTGGCTCCTCCTCCTCCTGCAGGTGGTGGCCCTCCTCGTCAGCGCGCTCCGCTTGCTGGTGCTGGAGGCCTGTGTACGTAAAAGGCGTGTGATTGAGATCAGCACATACAACATGGCTTGCATGGGTGGCCTGAGGCGGGGGATGGGCCACGGTGTGGTAAGGCGTGGCCTATGCCCTTGGGGAATGAGATGCATCAGATGACATGACAAAGAATCCTGGAACCTCCTCTGGCACACACCACACAGGACATGTTGCCATACCACATTCATTGCTGACCAGCATGTTTGCATTGTGAGATGCGACGAGGGGTTGATGGGCAGTTGTTGTTGGTTTTATTGGTGGTGGGGGGGGGGGGGGGCAGTGGGAAGGGTGTTGAGCACAAAACTTGTGAGTTAGGCCATGACATCCACTAAAAGTAGGGCCTCAGGCAGGTCTACCAGGACACACTATTCAGCCACCCCAGAAAGGGGAATAGTAAAGTGAGGCATGTCATCTCATTCATCTCGGGGGGGATGGTCGTTGGAAGTTGCAGCCACACTCATGGGAGGACTCCTGCAACCTGCATCCTTGATCTGGGACAGATATGTTATTACTTACTAGTTGACTATTAGCCACATGGGAATTGATATTGTACAGCACATTCGCATTATTCAAGAAGTGTATTTACAAATCTGTACAGGTGTCCTGTTTTTGAATACTTACGCCGAGCCCTGAGGTGCAGTCGCACCGCCCGGATGAGCGCGGGCCTCTCCTGCCTCACACGGCGGAACCGCCTCCTCAGGGACTCAAGGTCCCGGTGCACTCCGAAGTGTCTGTAAGATATAAGTTTGTAGAGCAGGGGTCAGGGGATGGTCCTTTTTGTCCTCTGCACACATTGATTTGTTATTCAAATAGCAGAGAGAGAGGGTCAACAGTGTTGGGGGGAGGGGGACCACCTCCATTGGTACTGAATCATAGGAGCCACCTTTTTACCATTTTGGGGGGTGCAACCCCCAGTGGAGATCACCCCTCCCTCCATACATACAAGGCATTTATTTTATATTGGGGGTGCTCAAGCACCCACAGCAGCCACCGAGTTGGTTCCTATGCAGATGATGCCAAAGAGGTGGCCATGAGGCCAGAAAGTACCGTTTGTATGCATTATAATTTTGCTTGTAAAACTACTTTATATGTGTTATCATTACCATGTTATAAAGTATGGTATACGTTTAATTGGTATCATGTTTCCACTATTCGGATGTGTAGTAAGCCACATAGAGGCTGCAAAGAGGGGTGGGAAAATGTGGGGTTCACAGGCAAGAAATAAATAAATAACGAAATACATTCTTGTAGGGATGTGGGAATGGTCATCCTTTCAAGAACATACATTTTATTAGTGATTGTGCATGTTCCTATATTACTCATTATCCTTGCATGCACACTCCAGTTACTGGTGGTAACATTGATGACAGAGCTGTTATATGTGTAGGTACAGGAGAGGGGAGGGGGGGGGGCCGAAAACCTTACCTTTCAAGCCTGTCCCTAATGCGGGACCAGGCTTGCATGGCCTGGAGCCTGGGGGGCAGGTGGTGGTGATGCACGAAGAGCCTGTGCCGGTGCCTTAGGCACAGGCGCACCAGCAGCAGGCTCTCCTCCTGGCCGAAGTTCGGCTCATGTCGCTGCTGCGCCATTTTTCCACGTGTTGGAAAACAAGTGACTTATATAGATGTCCTTGCGTGAGGGACGTCGTTTCATGCACAGCTCCATATATGGATGACCATCCCATATATGGCCCTATCAGCACGTGGACGCCGTATTAAGCATAGACGTCTTTGACATGCACATGCCTGGTTGTTATGCGTGCGGAACGTGCCTTATATAGATGAGTATGAAGCACCCGACCCTTTTCACATATACACAATATGCATATAGCTGCATGTTCAGTAGTGTACAGTGCATGCAGGTCCGGACATGCAGATGGGCACTTATGAGGAATATATGGGTGGAGCAGCATGATTTTTCTGTAGTTGACGCATATAAGCGTTCCTCATATTTTCCCGTACCTGGATGGCCAGAACAACATGTACTGTACTTGCGGTACACCTATGTACATTCTTTTACACACTTTCTGATTTGGTCGTTTGCACCTGCAATAATCGAACGTGTTAGGGCGCCCAATGTAGTCACGCTTATGCGCTCCTCATTTGATTGTTTTGCTACATGGATAATCGATTATCGAAAAACGCCCATACTATTTTTCGATTATACATGTCTAATATTGGACGGTTTCGTAAGAACGTCCTAATTCGTACTTGGACGATCTTTCGATTATGCCCCTCCACGGGGCCCTTTTATTAAGCCGCGTGTCTATGTGCCAAAATGGAGTTAGCGCCCAACTTCCGCGTGGCTTTTGCGGTAATTTCATTTTTGGCGCGCGTTCAATACGTGCGTTTGAAAAATATTTTTTATTTTCAGGCACGCGTAATGTATGCGTGCCAAGCGTCATTTGACGCGCACAGGTCATTACCACCCGGTTACTGCGTGAGTCTTTACCACTAGGTCAATGGCTGGCGGTAAGGTCTTAGACCCAAAATGGACGCGTGGCAATTTTCATTTTACCGCACATCCATTTTCAGCAAAAAAAATGTTAAAAAGGCCTTTTTTACAGGCGCGCTAAAAAATGGATTGGCGCGCGCCCAAAACGTGCGCCTACAGTACCGCAAGCCATTTTCAGTGCGCCTTTGTAAAAGGATCTCTGAGGGTTCCCTGCTGCTAGGGGATGTGAGTGCTGCTTCTGTTGCATCATCGGCTAGAACTATTAGCTTTTAATGACCATAATTAATATACATTTTTAAAAGATTTCTTAAATAATACGAGCTTGTGTCCTTTTCCAGAAATGTAAACCAGAAGAGCACTTGGAGGTGTTGATATTAGAGTGATGTAACTGAACAGAAACGGCTCCTGGCCGGTTAAATTACCTGTTGGGGGTACTGCTGATTTTCAGTGGCACTTAACAGTTAGTGCCACTAGAAAACTGGCTATTTTGGGGGCATTCTGGGGCGGAGTTGGCACCTGGCCAGTTAAGTGCCGATATTCAGCATTTAACTAGCCAGGGTAATCTCTTCAATAGAACCATACAAGTCAGTCATATATTTATGTGGTAACCCATGACTGATTAATTGCTGAATATTACACTTAACTGGCTATGCGTTATCCGTCTCCGCAAAACCCGCAGATTCAATGCCAGTGCACGGGATGTGGCCCGGCTTTGAATTTCTGTGTTTAACACTGGCGGTGGTCAGCAAAACGCTGATCTCTGCCACTGAATAAAGTGCCTGGGATATACAAGACTTAAAGATTTTTTTTTTCACCATCCTGATTTTGTTCTGAAAACATGTTTTTGCACTGATCTGCTTGTTACGCTGCAGTTTTCCAACCATATTCTGTGATGGTTTGTTTTGAAGGTGGCAATCCTGATCCCTTTCCGCAATCGCTATGAACATCTGCCAGTTCTTTTCAAACACCTCATCCCGATGTTGCAGAGGCAGCGTTTACAGTTTGCTTTTTATGTCATTGAACAAGTAAGTGGAAGTAACTCAGCCAGCATTTGTTTTTCATAGTCTCCATGTAGAGTCTCTAAAGAATTTTGGATGGGGATAGGGGTAGGGCACAGGATAAGAATCACTATAGTGTTCAGAGACCCAAGGTTTTAAGAGGGGGGGTGCGGTTCAGCTGTTGGATATCAAACATAGGTTTAAGTAGAACAAAGCCAGGTCTTGGTTGTGGAAATCCTAAGTAGGAAATACCCAAAGGTTGAAATTTGTAATAGGGCGGTAAATTTAAAAAAACAAATTCATCCTCTTATTAAGGCAGCCATTTGAAGAATTGTTTTGGTCCTTCAGGGGCCATTTTGGAATCTCCGCACAGAATTTCCCCCTTTTGAAAATAGGGGGGGCATTTCCATGGCTTAAGCCATACGGGGATTTTAAAGTGAAATCCACTGTGTGATGTCTGGCTCTGCTTAGATTCTGAGGAGGAGGGCAGTTTTTGGCCTCTCCTTTTGCCCAGTGTAAATTTCTTTGAAAATGTATCCTTGTTATGCACTTTTTAGACAGACATCCAGTTCACCACCAAGAAAACTGTAGGTGAGCAAAACTGAGATTTTGTGGCTAAGCCAACAAGATAACCCGTTCCAATGTCTTCCGCATTTGTTGGGTGTCAGTCTTATACCTAAACAATCAGCTCATGAATTGGGAATATTCCTGCATTTTAACTAAACATGATTGGTCAGATTTCTGCCATACTAAAAGCTTCATTCTTTTATTTAAGGTGGAGAGGTGTGGTAGCCGTGTTAGTCCACTTTTAAAGGTAATCAATAGAAATAAAACAAAACATGGAAAAGAAAATAAGATGATACCTTTTTTATTGGACATAACTTAATACATTTCTTGATTAGCTTTCGAAGGTTGCCCTTCTTCGTCAGATCGGAAATAAGCAAATGTTGGTAGATGACAGTATATATAAGTGAAACATCAAAGCATTCAGTGACAATCTAACAGGATGGTGGTGGATAGGTGAGAGACAGGAAGAGGGACAGGGGGATATGCAAGGAGACAGGAGGGTGACAAAGCAGTACAATTTTATGGGTTATAACGGGCTAGAAAACCTAGATCTTTAAGTCCTGTCTGGTGGGTGTCAAAATATTTAAATCATTCTGACTTCAAAGGTCTTACGTTCCTGTATTGTTTTAAAGTTCCCTTTTAAGATTCTTACCATGAAGTCACTGGTACAGTTTCTCCAATGTAGCAGCCTTCGTTGCATTTTTTTACACTGAATGATATATAACACGTTGGAAGATGAGCATGTGAAAGATTCCTTAATGTTGAATATTTTTCCTTTGTGAATGACTGTGGAGTCCTGTAAAATGTTTTGGCATAGTTTGCAGCTGGATATATTGCAAGGATGTTTGCCATTCTTTTCTTTTTGAGTTTGTGTTGGGAGCTTACTTCTACTTAGCTTGTGTTTTAAATTGGGTGGCTGTCGGAAGGCCAGCACTGGTGGGGATGGGAATGTCTCTTTCAGTAATTCATCCTCCTGGAGTAGAGGCTGCAGATCTTTCATGATTTTTCTTAATTTTTCCAGCTCTGGGTTGTATGTCACTATAAGGGGGATTCTGTCTGTGGCTTTTTTTTTTCTTTGTACTGTAGCAGATTTTCCCTGGATGTTTTGAGGGAGGAGGCAATATTCTTGGAGATTATTTTGGGGTTGTAGCCTTTCTGTTCGAAGGATGCAGTCAGGATTTCAAGGTGTCTGTCTCTGTCCCCTGGGTCAGAACAGATACGGTGGTATCTTGTGGTTTGGCTGTAAATAATGGATCTTTTTGTATGTGAAGGGTGGAAGCTGGAGTTGTGGAGGTAGCTGCATTTGTCTGTGGGTTTCTTGTATATGGATGTTTGTATATATCCATCGCTGATTGAGACTGTGGTGTCCAAAAAAAATTGACTTTTTCTGGGGAGTAGTCAATTTTGAATCTGATTGTAGAAGTGTATGTATTGAAGGAATTGTAAAATTGTTTGAGTTTCTTCACCCTCCGTCCAAATCATAAAAATGCCATCGATGTACCGGTAGTATTTTAGGGGTTTGGTCTGGTATGTTTTCAGAAATGTCTCTTCCAGCTCAGCCATAAAAAGGTTGGCATATTGGGGTGCTGTCCCCCATCGCAGTGCCCATTATTTGTAGATAGATGTCATTGTTAAAGCGGAAATAGTGGCCAGTTAAAATAAATTTGATTAGTTTTGTAATGGTTTCTGGTGAGTATTGATAGAGCAGTGTAGATGTTTTTAGGAGTTTCTCTATTTTCCATTCTGCTGTCTTATTTAACCCATACAGGTGATCAATAAATTGAGCACTCTTCACCCGTTTTTTAAGAACTTTTGAAGCAGCAGGCGGGTTATTAGTCCAAAGAAAGATTCAGATGTGACCCGAGCCACTGAAGTTCTTTTTCCTCCAAATAATTGTTCATAGCAAATTAACAGTAACTTGTTAGTTTTTATAGTGATATCTTCAGTGAAACAAGTAAAGCCAAAAAAAGAGTTGCCTACCTCTATTCACCACTCTATAGAATTTCCCCCGGTGTCTTTTGGGTAAGATATATATATACGCATATGTACTAGAACTAGCATGTATTTTACAGGTGGGCAGAGCTTGTGTAAGACTCGCATGCATATAACGTACAATTTTCTATATGGCTGACATAAGTGCCTGTGCTTAACTTATAGATGTATTTTTACTGATACACCAACATTCTATAACCGAAAGTAGACGCCCACCTTCCTTTATAGAATAGGCTCCTATCAGGTGCCCAGTTATAGAAATTGCCCTGTGAGAACAATTTTCAAAGCCATTTCCACTTCTAAATAAATGGCCTGAAAAGTGCCTTTCCTCGCTGTAGTAGTCCACCGCGCATATATTTTTAGCTTTATTTAAAGAAGGCATTTCCCATGATTTGTCATAATTCATAAGGTAATTGATGCATGTGCATTGCATTTCTGATGTTCTATACTGTCTTTGATTGGGCCAGGAAGACGGTTTATAAGTTTTAAATAAATAAAATACAACACTTATTTTTCAGGGGAAAAAATACCCACGCAAAGCGTAAGTACTGGTGTCCTCACCTAGGCTGAGAGGGCACGAAGGCATCTGTTTGTAGCCTGTTTATTTCACAAAATTTGTTATCCCACAGAACCTTGATAAATTTACCCCATGCTGTATAGCCGTTGCAAGTTTCAAAATGAGGACGCATGAAATTTGGCTTCGAATTTATGCGTAAAGCCTGGGTGGCCCCCTTCCCAAAACGTTTACCAGTGTCTCCTCATCTTTGCGAATTGGGATTCCAGAACGCAGCCTGCCTTTAGGCTCCTGCGTACAGAACTTCGGAGCATTTCTTAGAAAGCTACCCTAGAAGTTCTTGATTTCCGTCTCACACTTAAATGCCTAAATCTGGCCTCCAGAACCTCTTGCTGCCGTTTTATTGTTTTTATTTTAAAAGATGTAGTAAGGATGTTTGGTTTTATTAATTGCGTTATGTCTATTTTGATTTTGATTTGTATATGTAATTTTATTGTGTGTGTTGTTTCTGAACCGCTCAGAATGGTAGATGGGTGTGAGATATAACTTTTTTTTTTTTTTTTTTTTAATTTATAGAAGTCTTTATTAAGCATCGTTAAGACAAAGCAAGCCAAGAACAATGCAAAACATTTCACACCATAACAAGTTTGCAGTAAATATAGCAAAGTACATTACAATAATAAACACAAGAAATTTTTTTTTTGTTACATTTGTACCCCGCGCTTTCCCACTCATGGCAGGCTCAATGCGGCAGGCAATGGAGGGTTAAGTGACTTGCCCAGAGTCACAAGGAGCTGCCTGTGCCGGGAATTGAACTCAGTTCCTCAGGACCAAAGTCCACCACCCTAACCACTATTCCAACATCCAATTATACTTCAGGATTTAGCAGTTTTTAGTATTATAAGTCCCCTAATCTACTACCCTATTGTGTTCGTAATCCCCCCCACCTCCCCTCCCTCCACATCCTCCACCTATACCCACCCCCCCCCCCCCCCCACCCTTCCAATTCAATCAACTAACTATCCAGAACAAGCATTCAAAAAAGGTCTCCACACATTTTCCCATTTAGGCAAGGTTTTCTTTTTAACTGCCGTCAATCGCTCCTTCTCACGTATATAATGCACCTTTGTAATCCAACCCACTAATGAGGGTACCAGCGGAGATTTCCAACTCTTTGCCAGGTTTATACGAGCTGCCTGCAAGGACCCTCGCATCATAAACCACTGGTTACCCGTTAAGCCCACTGGTCTCTGCCCCAGTAGGAAAGTTAAAGGATGCCACTGCACAGACTTGCCTAACCAGACCTGAAGGCGAGATCGGACTCCTTTCCAGTAAGCTATAGCCTTAGGACAGGACCACCAAATGTGGCCCATAGTCCCAACTCCTCCACAATTTCTCCAACAATTCGCAGATACTCTGGGGAACGTGGTGCAAACGTACCGGAGTAAGATACCACCTATAGAATACCTTGAGCGCGTTCTCCTTCACAGCCACTGCTATAGAAGATTTCAAAATGCACTTCTCCAATTGCAACCAATCCGCATCGGGTAAAGTAAAATTCAACTCCTGTTCCCATCGTCTACGATGCAAATGGGAGGGTTTTAGATGCGTCCCCAAATAACCATATAAAAAAGTTATCAATCCACGTGTACTCCGAGAGTCCACACACACTTCCTCTAGGGGATGAACCTCTCGCCTCCGACACTCCACATAATCAGGCTCTTTCAGAAAATGTATCAATTGCCCATAAGCATATTTGTCACAGGTTTGAAGCCGATAATCTGCCATCAATGTCTCAAAGGGCACTAGCTTGTCTCCCACATGTAGTTGACCCAACATATCCAATCCCGAAGCAGCCCACTTACAGAAAATTGTGTTCCCCATTCCCGGACCAAACAGGGGGTTGCCAACAATCGGGGCCAATCCGGATACTGGAGGTCGGCGCTCCCGGAACATCCGCCTGCACCATAGGCGGAAATCGATCAACTTGTCCCCTATATTTACCCGGAAGCCACATCAAGTGCCCCAGACTACGAGAACCGATTAGATCTTGTTCAAGATGGACCCACAGTTTGTGATCTGCCTTTTGGAACCACTCCACAGCCGATCTGGCCCGCGCAGCACAATAGTACCAATACAGGTTGGGCACTCTCAAACCTCCAGCTCGCTTACGTTTATACAGGAAGGCTCTTGGCAAGCGCTGTCGTTTCTGATGCCAAACAAAACGGATCAGGCTGTCCTGTAGCTTAGATATAAATGCCCTGGGGACAATATTTTTTTTACTAAATTAATTTTCCATGACAGCTTGCTTCTCCCCAGTATTCTCTGAAATCCTTTTAGACAAAATACAAGTGAGGCACCTCTTAAAAGCAATAATGTAACTTTTTAATGTAGGAAGCAACATTTCTGGCCTATTTTTTTTTGTCTCGGTACATTTTATAAATGTAGTAACTGCCTGTAAGGAGTTCCATGCTGGATGCTTTGGCCTTTTTATTATTATTGTTTGGATTTTGCGCACACCTTTTTCAGTAGTAGCTTAAGGTGAGTTGCATTCAGGTACACTGGGTATTTCCCTATTGGGCTGGTGGTTATATATACTGTCATCTACCAACATTTGCTTATTTCTGATCTGACAAAGAAGGGCAACCTCCGAAAGCTAATCAAGAAATGTATTAAGTTATGTCCAATAAAAAAGGTATCATCTTATTTTCTTTTCCATGTTTTATTTCTATTGATTACCTGTTGGGCTCATAATCTAATTCTGTACCTGAGGTAATGCAAGGAGCAGCAGTGGGATTTGAACCACTGGGCTACTCCACTTCTTCCATGTGCATCCTGCTGTGTAGCACTGCTGCTGGTTGTTCTATACACTCTTTTCTGAGGATCTGTTTAACAAGTGCATGTAATTTGCTGGATAAGTTTTTCTCACGTGTAATAAGAGGTGGCATAATAGAACTTAACAGACTATATATATATTTTTTTTCCTTTAAAGGCTGGTAATCAACCTTTCAATCGTGCCATGTTGTTCAACGTTGGCTTTGCAGAAGCAATGAAAGACTTAAGCTGGGACTGTTTAATTTTTCATGATGTTGATCATATTCCAGAAAATGATCGCAACTATTATGGATGTGGACAAATGCCACGACACTTTGCAGCTAAACTAGATAAATATATGTATTTGTAAGTATTAAGTCTGATTACTCTTTTGTGGTAAAAAGATACCTGTTGTTCATTGGAAGCCCTGATTCAACCTGCACCCTTCTGAAGGCTGAATAATTTGTTTCGATTTGTTGATTAAAAGGAGATGTGTTCAGAGGTTACTTTGGTTCATTTAGTATTATAAAGGAGGGTATTAAGTGGGTGAAATCACTTAGCGTTGATGGTTCCAGACCTTGAGAATGCTGAAACATAAGAACGTAAGAGTAACCGTACTGGGTCAGACCAACGGTCCGTCTAGCCCAGTATCCTGTTTTCCAAATAGTGGCTAAGCCAGGTCACGAGTACCTGGCAGAAACCCAAATCATGGCAACACTCCATCAGGGGTATATTTGAAAAGGGAAAACTAACTTACTAATTAGAACATTAAGATGGTCAAGGATTTTTCTTATGAATAAAAGAGAAATACAGATCCTGATTATTAAAATTCCATATTCCTGAACAGCACTGGTCCTAATTCTTGACATAGGAGTAAAATTACAAAGTGTTTATTTTATAGGGATTTATAATGTCAAAATCTTAGCAGGTTATAATTTATGCACATAATCATGAAAAGCAGGCAAGACAGGGGACCAGATAAATAACCCTCAAATACCTAAAAAGATATTCTTAGTATTTTGTGGTGATTTAGCCATCAAGGGGCCCTTTTACTAAGCTGGGGTAAAATTCACATTTATTGCGGTTTAACGTGGGACTTTACCGCAAGTTAATAGAACTTTTAACTTGGCAACCATTGAGAATGTTCCCAGCCTTACATTTAAAGGTTCCATTAGTACGCGTTACTCTAGAATTAAAACAGAAGCACTTAGGACCTCTATATATGGCACCTAAAACAATCCACACGGTAAAGATTTCCACCTAAGCGTATTCTATTAGCGGCACCTAGATTTAGGCGCGGTATATAGAATACACAGGTGGAAATCCTAGTGCCGAAAACTACACACCCCCATTTAGGCCAACGAAAATGTGACCTAAATCCCCGTGCATACATTTACGCGCACTGGGCCTTATTCTATAACTGTGCATGTAAATTTTTGGAACGCCCATTTCCCCGCCCATAGCCACACCCCTTTTAAACAGTGCGCATTAGAATTTAGGTACAGTTAAACATAGTAGATGACGGCAGAAAAAGACCTGCAAGGTCCATCCAGTCTGCCCAAGAAGATAAATTCATATGTGCTACTTTATTTGTACTGTCCTCTTCAGTGCACAGACCGTATAAGTCTGGCCAGCCTTATCCCCGCCTCCCAACCACCAACCCCGCCTCCCACCACCAGCTCTGGCACAGACCGTATAAGTCTGCCCAGCACTATCCCTGCCTCCCACCACCGGCTCTGGCACAGACCGTATAAGTCTGTCCAGCACTATCCCCGCCGCCCAACCACCAGCCCCGGCACAGACCGTATATGTCTGCCCAGCACTAGCCCCGCCTCCCAACCACCAGCCCCAGCACAGACCGTATATGTCTGCCCAGCACTAGCCCCGCCTCCCAACCACCAGCTCTGCCACCCATTCTAGGCTAAGCTCCTGAGGATCCCTTCCTTCTGCACAGGATTCCTTTATGTTTATCCCATGCATGTTTGAATTCCGTTACCGTTTTCATCTCCACCACCTCCCGCGGCAGGGCATTCCAAGCATCCACCACCCTCTCCGTGAAAAAAATACTTCCTGACATTCTTCTTGAGTCTGCCCCCCTTCAATCTCATTTCATGACCTCTCGTTAAACCGCCTTCACATCTCCAGTATATGATTAGCGAGTTGTGCATGTAAATTCTAATTATTGGGTTAATGCCTTCTGTTTAGGAGGCAATAAGGGCTTCTGCATTAACTGGGTATTGGTGGGTTAGCATGCAGTATTTGTAGCACATTAACCCCAAACCACCTTCCATTCTCATTCTCACCCATGCCCTGCTCCCTACCACAGAAGCACTCAATGCATGACTTATCATATCACCCTACTCCTCAAATCACTTCACTGGCTTCCGATCAGGTACCGCATACAATTCAAGCTTCTCCTACTAACCTACAAATGCACTCAATCTGCAGCCCCTCACTACCTCTCTACCCTCATCTCCCCTTACGCTCCTACCCGTAACCTCCGATCACAGGACAAATCCCTCCTCTCAGTACCCTTCTCCACCACCGCCAACTCCAGGCTCCGCCCTTTCTGCCTCGTCTCACCCTATGCCTGGAATAACTCCCTGAGCCCATATGCCAAGCCCCCTCCCTATCCATCTTCAAATCATTGCTCAAAGCCCACCTCTTCAATGTTGCTTTCAGCACCTAACCATTGTACCTCTACCCAAGAAATCTAGACTGCCCCAACTTTTTGATTGACTGTACTCTTTGTCCTTTTGTCCTTTAGATTGTTAGCTCCTTTGAGCAGGGACTGTCCTTCTTTGTTATTTGTACAGCGCTGCGTAACCCTGGTAGCGCTCTAGAAATGTTAAATAGTAGTAGTAGTATGGTGAAGTGGAGGAGTAGCCTAAGGGTTAGAGCAGTGGGCTGATAATATAGGGAACTCGGTTTGATTCCCATTGCATCTCCTTGTGACTCTGGGCAAGTCACTTAACCCTCCACTGCCCCAGCTACAAAAACTTTTATGTTCAGGTACTTGTAATCTAATAAATGTAAACCACTTTGGTTGCACCACATAAGAATAGCCATATTGGGTCAGACCGATGGTCCATCTGGCCCAGTATCCTGTTAACAACAGTGGCCAATCCAGGTCACAAGTACCTGGCAGAAACCCAATTAGTAACAATGTTCCATGCTACAAATCTGTGATCCTTGACCCTTTAACTGCCAAATTACCGCAAAGCCCCTTAAGGCGGTTATGCACTAGGGGTTACCACTTAATAAATGGCACATTAAGTGCTTCACGCTAGAGAGTTGCACAGGGACAGATATTTCACCCGTTCCCCACCCATCCCCACTGGAATCTCCCCCATCCCCCCCCCGTCCCCTGTACTACAATAACCCGACGTGTGGTAAAATAGTCCAACTCAACAGTAGCCCATGTTGATAACATCCTCCCCCCCCCCCCTCTCAGGGCTTCTGGGGATTTCAATGCTATCAACCATATCCATTAATTTTTTTAGCGTTGTTATAGTTACTAAGCTAGCTTAGAAACACAAGAAAAGGACACTACATTTCTACAGGAACCCCCGCAAGACCTGTGTCCATCCCCGCCAGAGTCCCGTGGACATAGAGGGGATCTCCACTAACCCCATTCCCATGCAGCTCTCTACTTTACATGTTTTAGTAGAAGGGCTATCAAGTTAGAAACTGAAAGAGATTCTCTTGCTGAGTTGTAGACATGGCTTAACATGGTTACTGTGTTATTCCTTGTGTTTTAACCTGCTCGGATTGTGTGCCTGGCCACCAGAGCACAGATGTTGGTGTGGACAACACTAGATAGCTCCCCTTCATCCAAAAGGGTAGGTGCGTAGAGCTACTTTCGAGCCCTGCCAGAATTCAGCAATAGAAGTCCATACAAACCCGTTCCAAATACCTTCAAAAATGCCGATTTAGCCGTAGTTAGCATGTGTTGCACATTTATTTAGAGCTAAACATTTCTGCACTCAGAGTTACTGTATTTGATGAAAGTAGGATTTATTTTACTGTAATTTTAACCACTAGTTTATTTTTTTATATTTTAGGCTTCCCTATAATGAATTTTTTGGTGGAGTCAGTGGTTTAACAGCGAAACAGTTTCGGAAAATAAATGGCTTTCCTAATGCTTTCTGGGGTTGGGGAGGGGAAGACGATGATCTCTGGAACAGGTAGGCACCACAATATTCAATCTGAAATTCTTATTTAAGTTGCTCTTTAATAATTCATTTAAAATACGACCCCTCACTGATCCTAGTTTAGGTGGAATTCTGTTGAGCAATTATGTTAAGTATTTTTCTAAAGAACTGTTGAATGTGGTAACATGAAACATGCTGCAGAATAACTGAGCAGATGCTTGTAGGTTGGGGTGGGGGAGATTCCAACATGTGGCACACAAGTAAAGGATGTCTCTGCACTGGGAGCCAGCAGGGGGATTCCTGAGGTGGCCTAGGAAGGCAATACTAATCCTGTGTTCTCATGTTCTGTATATCCTCACATTCAAATACGGCCAGGTTACTGTAATTTCATCTGTCTGGTGGCAGCTTCCTTACTAGGGAAATGAACCCAGGACTTGTGGTCTTTGCATCAAAGACTGAATAATCTTGGTCATGTCTAGCGTTGCTGTTATGAGTGTATGACTGAACTTTTCTCCTTTGAAGAAGGGACATCTTTAATACATATAGGGGGAGCGGGAATTCCCTTCATTTCTTCCAGAAAGGGTTAGTAGGAGAGCAGCACAGCTTCAGCAATTGATCCTGTCAGCGGAAGGTTGATTGAGTGACAAAGCGGCAATTTTGAAACAATGCGCCTTCCTGCAGACTTTATATCAATTTTAAGAGGGAAAAGTTCCCTTTTGGAGATTTATTCTAGAGGGTTACATGTACAAATCTACACATGCTAATTAGGAAAACCAAAAGTAAGTGCACAGGTGCACTTTCCATCCCAGGACCCCCCCCCCCCCCCCCCCCCCCCCCCCCCCCGATAGTGAGTACAGCTGTGTGTGTATTAACTTTAGGTACAGAATTGCCTGTGAAAATTTGTCCTGTTATTTGTTTTAAGCAGTCTTTTTAGTAATTTAATAACGGGTCACCTGGGTTGGGAGGCTGAGAAGATGCCTATTTTATGAAGACACAAAGGCGCCTGTGTGTCTTTAATAAATAGTTAAGGTAACCGAGCAGAAATCGCAGCATGATTGAAAGCTCTGACATTTAACCCAGCTTCCCTCCACCCCCACCCGAAGTGAAGATTTTCTTTGCTTCAGGATGCAGAGGACAGCTCTATAGAATTAAACACCCACATGTATCTCTTGGCTCCTGTCCAGCAGAGAGATGCTGATGCAGCTCAAAACCAAGGCGTCTGGGATAAAGAATGCTGAATTTGTGCAGTGACAGATCCCAGAATACTGCAGGATCTATATTCAAAACCCAGAAGCAGCTCCAAGTGTTCATGTTGCATAGACTTACCCAGAGGTTTGCCAACATCAAAGTAGATAACAACTGTGATAAACCACTGCTTTACGTATTGGGCCGACAGTCCTAAGTAATTTTCTGTTTCTACACAGAAGTGGTTAACTCGTATACCTCAACAAATTTCATTTTTTAAGACAGATAATAATTCTGGGTTTAAGAAATTGTTCGGTTCCCGATTATTGTACTACAGATTCTCACAGAAACCAAAAATAAGTTGACAGTTCCAGCATAGCAACATCCCACTGACTAAGTGAACAACAACACAACAGCTATAATCAACACAAGCTTGTTGATACCCGTTTATTATATCCATTATTTTTGAAATGCTGTAAGCACAGATTGTTTAAGCTGGTTTCTACTATACAGCGGTGTGGAGGCAGGGAGTGCTATGATGGTGGCATAAGTGGTTTTACAATATCTCGAGCCTTCGTGTCGCAGTAAAACCAAAAAAACTGAGCACAATTTGAATTTTTTATTCATATGATACATGTTTTCTTGCGCATGTAGTTTGTTTTTTATATTTAAATCTTTTTTATTAACTGGTATTCTCAGAAAAGATACATTCATGTACTGCAACCATAGCACATCACAATGTAATACAACATGTTAACTTCTGATAACTATTACCATCAACATGTCTGGGTATTTCTTTTAAACAACCTTTTGCTACCTCCTCCCTCCCTCCTCTGCTCCTCAAGTTAGTGGCATTCTAGACATAGCAGGACATTTCAAGTATCACACATGTTTAACAATTGAGTAGTCTGCTCCTGGCCTGCTGGTTGAAGAGTGTCCCAAAAATTACTCCAGGTGTTTGTCAGTTGTCTACCCGCTTCTGTTTCAAAGTCTTGCACTCCACGTCTCTCTAATTTCAACATCTCTATCATTTGTACCCTCCATTGGGCCAGAGTTGGGCTGGCACTCTCTCTCCAATTTGTCAGTAGTACTCTTTTCCCCTGCAGCATAGCTCGTTGCAAAAACCCCTTCAAGCCCGGCACTCGGAGACCTACATTTTTAAAATCTTCAAATAAAAGCAAGGGTTGTAATGGCACTGTACAGTTCCAATACTTCTCAATTGCTCCCACCACCGCTCTCCAGAAGCTGTGCACCTGCGGGCATAACCAAAACATATGGCTCAGAGTAGCTGGATCTTGACCACATTTCAAGCATGCCCCAGAGGCTCCGAACTTTGCCTTGTATGCTCGATTAGGCACCACATAGAGTCTCATCGCAAACTTATATTGCAGCTCCCAGTCACGAGGGAACGTGACACTTTTCCGTGCGCTAGTCAGAAACCCTGTGAACAGAGTCTCTGTAACTTCCTCCCTGAGGTCTATCGTCCACTTCTGTGCATAACCTCTGTAATCTATATCCTCCGTCGAGTCTAGGAGGTTTCTGTGAAAGAATCTCAGCGGCACCACACTCTGGGCCCCCAAAGTCTGTAGTTTGTTTTTTAAAAGTCAACTTATTTTTGGTTTCTGTGAGAATTTGTATTTCATTTTTTTAAGCCAGTAGGAAATGGAGCAAAGAAAAAAAACTCTTCCTTAGAAAGGTGCATTGAGCATTTGATTACCAGGAGAAAGACGTGACCTGTTCCAACGTCACATAAAGTGAGGCTCCATTTTACACAGAACGGAAAGATCAAAATTTGAGACATCCAGGTCAGGGTGTGCTCATTTTTGGTAGTATTTTAGAAATGATATGTCGATGCACAACCTTTTCTGAAATACCTGCCGGAGTGTGTGTGGAATGTACTAGCACAGGCAGCTGGCGTAGCCAATCTACAAATATACAAGTGGGTAAAATGAGCAGCAGTGAACCCAGCAACTTCCATGTGCAACTCATTCTGCTTCCACATGAGCTGCTTCGTTTTACAACCCGACATTTCTAAGTGCCACCATTTAAGTAGTGAGGCTGCAGTCTTAATTTGATCTGATTTTGGAGGAAGACATGGGGGATTAAGAGAGTGAGTCCCCTAATCCCTCGTGTAATACCCTGGCCAAAACGAGCACTTTTAAATCTCTGTTCATGGCTCTGAGCTAATGTAAAACTTGATGGGGATATTTGCCCAATAGAGGGGATTTCCTTTATGAAATGGGGCAAAACACATGTAGAACTTTGCCCCACCCAATCCAGGCCCTCTTGAAATCTCTGCTTCCTGTGGATCTCTGAAGTTGCTGTTTAAACATGTAAATGTTCCCATTTGGTGATGCTTTTAAAATAGAGGCCATAGTTACTCTGCTGATTTTTTTTATTAATTCCTCTGATCACTCTGATACAGGGTGCAGTACGCAGGATACACCGTGACCCGACCAGAAGGAGAAATAGGAAAATACAAGTCAATCCCTCACCACCATCGAGGGGAAGTCCAGTTTTTAGGAAGGTGAGTCCAGTTTGGTTTAAATCATAGCAGATGGCGTGGAGGAGTTAGCCTAGTGGTTAGTGCAGCTGATCCTGGGGAACTGGGTTCGTTTCCTACTGCAGCTTCTTGTGACTCTGGGCGAGTCACTTAACCTTCCATTGCCCCAGGTACAAATAATTCATTGTATATACTATGTAAACTGCTTTGAATGTAGTTGCAAAAACCACAGAAAGGTGGTATATCAAGTCCCATTCCCAAGATGCATGGGAGAAGGATAAAGGAGGATTACCTCCCTGTCAAAATAAATGGATGTATAACCCAAATCGAAATGTAAAGCCTGTTAAAATGATACAAAATACAGCGTGCACTTTTCAAGTAAGCCCTACAACAATGGATAGAGGGTGGCAGTGATTTGGGGGGGGGGGGGGTTATTATAGTTGCTTGTTATTTTCTATTTGTGATTTATAAACAATTGCACAGCATATTGTTCCTTATACTTTAACTAGCCGTTAAGCCCGTTAAAACGGGCGAGTTTTTTTTATTTCACCTCCATGTGTAGCAAGTCTGCTCTGTCCCCTGTCCTCCCCCCATGTCCAGCAACCCTCCTCTGTCCTCTTCCCTCACCCCATGTCAAGCCACAGTCCTCTGTTCCCTGCCCTCCCAAAGAGACTGTGAGAGTGAGCAGCTAGTGTGTGTGTGCTTGGGTGTCTCTGTGTGTGTGTGTGTGAGTGAGTGAATGAGAGAGAGTGTGTGAGTGAGTGAGAGAGAGTGCTTGTGAGCTGTTAGTACTCCCTGTCTCAGTGGAGGTTCAGTGTCTCCTTGTAGTCAGTTGTTGGAGCTGTGTGTCAATGGAGGTTCAGTGTCTCCTTGTAGTCAGTTGTTGGAGCTGTGTGTCAATGGAGGTTCAGTGTCTCCTTGTAGTCAGTTGTTGGAGCTGTGTGTCAATGGAGGTTCAGTGTCTCCTTGTAGTCAGTTGTTGGAGCTGTGTGTCAATGGAGGTTCAGTGTCTCCTTGTAGTCAGTTGTTGGAACTGTGTGTCAGTGGAGGTTCAGTGTCTCCTTGTAGTCAGTTGTTGGAACTGTGTGTCAGTGGAGGTTCAGTGTCTCCTTGTAGTCAGTTGTTGGAGCTGTGTGGCAGTGGAGGTTCAGTGTCTCCTTGTAGTCAGTTGTTGGAGCTGTGTGGCGGTGGAGGTTCAGTGTCTCCTTGTAGTCAGTTGTTGGAGCTGTGTGGCGGTGGAGGTTCAGTGTCTCCTTGTAGTCAGTTGTTGGAGCTGTGTGGCGGTGGAGGTTCAGTGTCTCCTTGTAGTCAGTTGTTGGAGCTGTGTGACGGTGGAGGTTCAGTGTCTCCTTGTAGTCAGTTGTTGGAGCTGTGTGGCAGTGGAGGTTCAGTGTCGCCTTGTAGTCAGTTGTTGGAGCTGTGTGGCAGTGGAGGTTCAGTGTCGCCTTGTAGTCAGTTGTTGGAGCTGTGTGGCAGTGGAGGTTCAGTGTCTCCTTGTAGTCAGTTGTTGGAGCTGTGTGGCAGTGGAGGTTCAGTGTCTCCTTGTAGCTGTGTGGCAGTGGAGGTTCAGTGTCTCCTTGTAGTCAGTTGTTGGAACTGTGTGTCAGTGGAGGTTCAGTGTCTCCTTGTAGTCAGTTGTTGGAGCTGTGTGGCAGTGGAGGTTCAGTGTCTCCTTGTAGTCAGTTGTTGGAGCTTTGTGGCAGTGGAGGTTCAGTGTCTCCTTTTAGGCAGTTGTTAGAGCAGTTTGAAAGGCAGGCTCGTTTTTCAGTCGTGTGCCGGTCTCCCTCCCTCCTTCCCCCCTCCCCGCATACATGTTGTTGTTCCGCCCCTTCTGCTGACTCCTGCTGTTCAGTGAGCCAAAGGGGCGGGACAGCTATGTCTTTGCTTCATGCTGCAAAGCAGGACTTGTGTGTGTGTGTGTGTGTGTGTGCTGTGAGTGAATACACCTGTTTACCTTTTTCTGTTGGCCCCAGAACGTTTTTTGATCCCTGCTTGGTTTCTGCTGTGGGTTTTTTTAGTTGCCTCGGCCACTTCGTCGTTCCTGCTGTGCCCTTGTACATGGTGGTTCTCTTCTCCATCCTCCCTCCCCCATTGATGTCCACGCCCCCTCCTTCCCTCCCTATTGGCTGCATTACGTCCTCCTTCAATTTCCACGCCCCCTCCCCTTCATATTGGCTGCATTAGGTCCTCCTCCGATTTCCACGCCCCCTCCCCTCCCTATTGGCTGCATTACGTCCTCCTCCGATTTCGACGCCCCCTCCCTATTGGCTGCATTACATCTTCCTCCGTTTTCCACGCCCCCTCCCCTCCCTATTGGCTGCATTACGTCCTCCTCCAATTTCCACGCTCCCTCCTTCCCTCCCTATTGGCTGCATTACGTCCTCCTTCGTTTTCCACGCCCCCTCCCTATTGGCTGCATTACGTCCTCTTCCGTTTTCCACGCCCCCTCCCCTCCCTATTGGCTGCATTATGTCCTCCTCCGATTTCCACGCCCCCTCCTCCCCTCCCTATTGGCTGCATTACGTCCTCTTCCGTTTTCCACGCCCCTCCCCTCCCTATTGGCTGCATTATGTCCTCCTCCAATTTCCACGCCCCCTCCTAACCTCCCTATTGGCTGCATTACGTTCGGTACAGGAGCTGCTGGTGGAGGCGGGGTTTGGAGTGTTGCTCCTTGAATGTTGGTCTCTACTGCGCATTTGCGGTGAGTACGGTCACTCGCAATTTATATGTTTGATAAAAATATTTAAATATGAAATCATAAGTGTTTGAGGCTTCTGCAGATGAGGCAGAGCCCGCGGGGATGGGACGGAGACAGAACCTGCAGGGATGGGGTGGGAACGGAGACAGAACCCACAGGGACGGGGCGAGGATGGGGACAAACTTTGTCCCCATGTCATTCTCTAGCTGTTAGCATTCTGTTCCCTCTTGCCTCCATAGGTTGATGGGCAGTGCTTGGAACTGAGCCGCAGTAGTTGAATTTCCAGAATCAAATTTGCTCATCGCTTCTGTTGGCATTAGTTTTCTGCAGAGGTGATTTGGGGTTTAACCGCTGGGCAATGATGCGGGTACATTTTAGTAGGCAAGGTCACTTTTGGAACATTTTCTGTGGGCACATTGACCTCTCATCTGCAAAATATCATGAAACAGCTGGATATTTGATGAAAAATCAAAGTGTCCAATTTATTCATCCCACATATAAAAATCGAATCATAAGTATAAAAGCCTAACAAGATCATGTTTGGCCGTAACCAGGGCTGCGTCAGGTTCTTCTGTAACAACTGTCAATGAACATAAGCATAAATTTAAAAAGTTATGATAAAAAGTTTTTTAATAAAAGCTCCACAATCCATATAAAAAGAAAAGCCAGCAAATTGGTTAATAAGAAAATGTTTTGTTTTTTAAGCATTAAGGGTCTCTTTTACTAAATAGCATTAAACATTAATGTGTACTTAACGTGGGTGGGAGGGGGAAGCTTACTGTAAAACATTTTGCGGTATTCTTTTCATTTTGGGGGGGGGGGGGGAGAGGGTGTGTCTTAGGTGGGGAATGGGTATAGAAGAGTTATCTAGATAGCACGTTCACATTAACACACACTAACTGGATAATGCTGACTTAATCCAGGGCACTTAGAGGCAGCATGTGCTCCCATGTAAAATTTTCCATTAGCGTGCAATACCTTCAAAACTATTATCTCAGGATCTGCAAAAAGGGAAAAAAAAAGCTCTATTTTGGGACGCTCTAGAAATGGGTTTAGTGCGTGGTGAAAGTCCCACATTAAAATATGTCGAGCTTATTTGTTAGAAGAAAACAACAGGGTAATCGGTCTGCAAACTCCAAGATGGAAAACAGACGAAGCAGATACGTACGTGGAAAACAATATTTAATAAATATAGAGCAATAAAAAATTAGCAAGCCCGACACAGGCCGTGCTTCGCCCATCAGGGGCTAATGAATATCTGTCTGATCATATAATCTCCACTTGAATATCTGTTTGTTGAACTCGCAATTGAAACGCACACCTTGACAGATGGCACTTCAGGAAAAAGAATTGTTCCAAAGCCGTGAATCGACATATGCTATGGTGGCATATGTCGATTCACGGCTTTTGAACGATTCTTTTTCGTGAAGTGTGTGTGTTTCAATTGCGAGTTCAACAAATAGATATTCAAGTGGAGATTATATGATCAGACAGATATTCATTAGCCCCTGATGCAGCCCAGTTGGGTGAAACACGGCCTGTGTCGGGCTTGCTAACTTTTTATTGATCTATATTTATTAAATATTGTTTTCCATGTACGTATCTGCTTTATCTGTTTTCCAAGCTTATTTGTTAGAGCATCTCAGTAACAGGGGCCCTTAATTTCTTAACAATGGCTTTTGCTGTTTTCTTAAATGTAAATACGCTATGCAAAAGCCTCCCATTTGCCTTTTTCACCCTATGGAGTCTTTCCTTCTGGATGCTGCAAGAAATTTAGGCCCCTGTTTACAAAGCTGTGCTAGCTATGCGCCTTTTTAACGGGGGGGGGGGGGGGGGGTTAATTAGAGATGTCTCCTTTCCAGACTTTGCAGCCCACTGTCAAAGGGATTTGACTTCAGTTTGCCTGAGGTAGAAGTCTGACCCTTAACCACAGAAACTGTGTACCAAACTGACTTTTGATTGTCATTAGAGTTTATCATACTGGCTCAGACCAATGGTTTATCTAGCCCAATATCCTGTTTCCAGCAGTGGCCAATCCTGGTTGCAAGTACCTGGCAGAATCCCAAACAGTAGCAATATTCTATGCTGCTGATCCCAAGGATAAGTAGTAGCTTTCTCCATCTGTCTTAATAAGTTTCTCCGAGGACAAGCAGGCTGCTTGTTCTCACGACTGGGTTGACGTCCATGGCAGCCCCCACCAACCGGAAGAAAACTTCGCGGGCGGTCCCGCACGCAGGGCACGCCCACCGCGCATGCGCGGCCGTCTTCCCGCCCGTGCGCGACCATTCCCGCTCAGTTTTTTCTATTCCGCGCTGGAGAGAGACGTGTTACCCGTCTCTCTGTCAGCCCCGGAAACCGGATTGCGGCCTAGCCGCGGTTTTTTTCTTTGCTTCGCGTGTTCTTTTCTTCAAAACAAAAAAAAAAAAAAAGGAGTTGTCCTCGTCGTTCTTAGCAGCGAGGGCGGTCGTTTCTTTTTCGGGTGTGCTTTTCACCGCCACCATCGACGACTTTGACCTCGCCGACGCGATTTTTCCGTCGATGTCCTCGAAGGTCCCGAGCCGATTCAAAAAGTGTGGTCGGTGCAGCCAGCAGATCTCGCAGACCGATACCCACGCTCGGTGCCTCAAGTGCCTCGGCCCGGAGCATAATTCCAAGACGTGCACCTTGTGTCTCAGCTTAAGGAAGCGGACACAGGTGGCGAGGCAAGTTCTTCGGGACTGTCTTTTTGGAACTTGTGCCGGCCCTTCGATGTCGACCTCGACGGCATCGGTGTCGACGGCTGGGTCTTCGGTACCGATGTCGACGAAATCGGCGCCGACTCTGGCACCGACCCCAGGAGTACAGGTACCGTTGGCCCACCGGCCTGCCGGTGACGGCCGCGCGGGCAGTCTGCCCCGGCTACTCCCTCTCCCCAGGGCCATCGGGACCGAACCCTGTCGGATCCGATTCCTCAAGGCCGGGGGGGTTTCCACCTCCTCATCGTCTCTTCCGCCGGGCGCCGATGACAGGCATCGAAAGAAAGCAAAGAAGCACCGTCATCGGTCGCCCACGGCGCACGGGACTGCCAGTTCCGGTACTTCGAGGGATGACTCGACGCCCAGGAAGCGGCAGTGCCGGGAGGAGCGTTCCCCCTCGGTTGAAGAGGTGTCGCTACCGTCTCCTGGACCCGAGCAGCTTCCGGCACCGACACCCACACCGGCCCCCCTGCCTTTCCCGACAGCGGGCCTTGACGAGTGCCTCTGAGCCATCCTTCCTGGGATTCTGGAAGGGCTGATGCGCCAGGCTCTGCCGGCACCCCCAGCGCCGTTGATGGAGGCGCCGGTGTGCTCTGGCCCGATGCCGAGGCCTCCGACGCCGCTTGCGGCACCGGTGTCGACCGACACGCAGGTGGAGATCCCGTCGACGCGGGAGTCCACCGCTCGACGCCATCATCGAGGACGTGGTTCCTCGCAGTCGAGACGGGCCCGGTTGAGGTCTGAGCTGAGAGAGCTCATGTCTGACACCGAGGACGAGGAGGCCTCGTGGGGGGAGGAGGAGGACCCCAGATATTTCTCCTCAGAGGAGTCTGTGGGTCTTCCCTCCGACCCCACTCCTTCACCGGAGAGGAAGCTCTCGCCCCCTGAGAGCCTCTCCTTTGCCTCCTTTGTCAGGGATATGTCTATTTGCATTCCCTTTCCCGTGGTTGCTGTGGATGAGCCGAGGGCGGAGATGCTCGAAGTCCTCGACTATCCATCACCACCTAGAGAGTCTTCCACGGTGCCGTTGCACAATGTCCTTAAGGAGACACTGATTCGGAACTGGCTGAAGCCACTATCTAATCCCACCATCCCCAAGAAAGCGGAGTCCCAATACAGAATTCACTCAGACCCAGAGTTGATGCGACCTCAATTGCCTCATGACTTGGCGGTCGTGGACTCTGCTCACAAGAGAGCACGGAGTTCGAGGGATACCGCCTCGGCACCCCCTGGGCGGGAGTCTCGCACTCTGGACTCGTTTGGGAGGAAGGCCTACCAATCGTCCATGCTCATGACCCGCATCCAATCAACAGCTCTACACGAACATTCACATGCGGAACAATGTGAGGCAACTGGCAGACCTGGTCGACAAACTCCCCCCGGAGCAGTCCAGGCCGTTTCAGGAGGTGGTCAGGCAGCTAAAGACGTGCAGAAAGTTCCTGTCCAGGGGTATCTATGACACCTGTGATGTGGCATCTCGAGCTGCGGCCCAAGGTATAGTGATGCGCAGACTCTCGTGGTGCGTGCCTCTGACCTGGACAACCACACCCAGCAGCGGCTGGCGGATGTCCCTTGCTGGGGGGATAACATTTTCGGCGAGAAGGTCGAGCAGTTGGTGGACCAACTACACCAGCGGGAAACCGCTCTCGACAAGCTCTCCCACCGGGCGCCTTCAGCATCCACCTCTGCAGGTGGATGTTTTTCCCGGGCCCGGCAGGCTGCGCCCTACGCCTACAGCAAGCGCAAGTACACCCAGCCGGCCTGAAGGCCTCCTCAGGCACAGGGACAGTCCCAGCGCGCTCGTTCCCGTCAACAGCGTGCGCCTAAGCAGCCCCCTGCACCTCCACAGCAAAAGCAGGGGACGGGCTTTTGACTGGATCCATGGGAACATAGCCGCCATCAAAGTACCCGTACCGGACGACCTGCCGGTCGGGGGGAGGTTGAAAGTTTTTCACCAAAGGTGGCCTCTCGTAACCTCCGACCAGTGGGTTCTCCATATAGTGCGGTGCGGATACACCCTGAATTTGATCTGCACCCCGCCAAATTGCCCACCGGGAGCCCAGTCCTTCAGCTCCCATCACAAGCAGGTACTTGCAGAGGACTCTCCGCCCTTCTCAGCGCCAATGCGGTCGAGCCCGTGCTACCCGGGCAGGAAGGGCAGGGATTCTATTCCAGGTACTTCCTTGTGGAAAAGAAAACAGGGGGGATGCGCCCCATCCTAGACCTGAGAGGCCTGAACAAATATCTGGTCCGAGAGAAGTTCAGGATGCTTTCCTTGGGCACCCTTCTACCCATGATTCAGAAAGACAATTGGCTATGTTCACTGGATTTAAAGGACGCTTACACTCACATCCCGATACTGCCAGCTCACAGACAGTATCTCCGATTCCGTCTGGGGACACAGCACTTTCAGTATTGTGTGCTGCCCTTTGGGCTCGCCTCGGCACCACGGGTGTTCACGAAGTGTCTCGTGGTGGTTGCGGCGTATCTACGCAAGCTGGGGGTGCACATGTTCCCGTATCTCGACGATTGGCTGGTCAAGAGCACCTCAGAGGCAGGAGCTCTTTGGTCCATGCAGTGCACTATTCACCTTCTGGAGCTGCTGGGGTTTGTGATAAATTACCCGAAGTCCCATCTCCAGCCAGTCCAATCTCTGGAATTCATAGGAGCTCTGCTGAATTCTCAGACGGCTCAGGCCTTTCTTCCCGAAGCAAGGGCACAGAATCTCCTGTCCCTCGCTTCCCAGACCAGAGCGTCTCAGCAGGTCACAGCTCGGCAGATGTTGAGACTCTTGGGTCATATGGCCTCCACGGTTCATGTGACTCCCATGGCTCGCCTTCACATGAGATCTGCTTAATGGACCCTAGCTTTCCAGTGGTGCCAAGCTACTGGGAATCTAGAAGATGTCATCCGCCTGTCTGTCAGTTGCCGCAATTCGCTGCACTGGTGGACGATTCGGACCAATTTGACCCTGGGACGCCCATTCCAAATTCCGCAGCCCACGAAGGTGCTGACGGCGGATGCATCTCGCCTGGGGTGGGGAGCTCATGTTGATGGGCTCCACACCCAGGGACTGTGGTCCCTCCAGGAACAAGATCTTCAGATCAACCTCCTGGAGCTCCGAGCGGTCTGGAACGCACTGAAGGCCTTCAGAGATCGGCTGTCCTACCAAATCATCCAAATTCGGACAGACAATCAGGTTGCAATGTATTATATCAACAAGCAGGGGGGCACTGGATCTCGCCCCCTGTGTCAGGAAGCCGTCAGGATGTGGAGTTGGGCTTGCCAGTTCGGCATGCTTCTCCAAGCCACATACCTGGCAGGTGTAAACAACAGTCTGGCCGACAGGCTGAGCAGAGTCATGCAACCGCACGAGTGGTCGCTCCATTCCAGAGTGGTACGCAAGATCTTCCGAGAGTGGGGCACCCCCTCGGTGGACCTTTTCGCCTCTCAGACCAACCACAAGCTGCCTCTGTTCTGTTCCAGACTACAGGCGCACGGCAGACTGCCGTCGGATGCCTTTCTCCTTCATTGAGGAAACAGCCTCTTGTATGCTTATCCTCCCATACCTTTGGTGGGGAAGACCTTGCTGAAGCTCAAGCAAGACCACAGCACCATGTTTCTGATAGCGCCTTTTTGGCCCCGTCAGATCTGGTTCCCTCTACTTCTGGAGTTGTCCTCCGAAGAACCGTGTTTTCCGACTCTCATTTCGCAGAACGACGGAGCGCTTCTGCACCCCAGCCTTCAGTCTCTGGCTCTCATGGCCTGGATGTTGAGGGCGTAGATTTTGCTTCGTTGGGTTTGTCTGAGGGTTTCTCCCGTGTCTTGCTTGCCTCTAGAAAGGATTCCACTAAAAAGAGTTACTTTTTCAAGTGGAGGAGGTTTGTCATTTGGTGTGAGAGCAAGGCCCTAGAACCTCGTTCTTGTCCTGCACAGTACCTGCTTGAATACCTTCTGCACTTATCAGAGTCTGGTCTCAAGACCAACTCAGTAAGGAATCACCTCAGTGCGATTAGTGCTTACCATCATCGTGTGGAGGGTAAAGCCATCTCTGGAGAACCTTTAGTCGTTCGATTTATGAGAGGCTTGCTTTTGTCAAGGCCTCCTGTCAAGCCTCCTACAGTGTCATGGGATCTCAACGTCGTCCTCACCCAGCTGATGAAGCCTCCTTTTGAGCCACTGAATTCTTGCCATCTGAAGTACTTGACCTGGAAGGTCATTTTCTTGGTGGCAGTTACTTCAGCTCCTAGAGTCAGTGAGCTTCAAGCCCTGGTAGCTCATGCTCCTTATACAAAATTTCATCATAACAGAGTAGTACTCCGCACTCACCCTAAGTAACCTGTTCCGGGGCAGAGAGGGCAGTGCACCAGCGCGGAGCTGACACCCCCCAGCGGCGTGCACCCAGGGCGGACCGCCCCCCCTTCCTACGCCACTGCTATAAGCAAAAAATAAAACTGGTTCCAATAAAGACTATTTGATATCCTCCTTGGATCTACCTCACTGTTTTATTTGTTGATCACCTATTTTTGCCATCGAGTTTGTGGCTCCATGCAGATTGAACTCCCCTCCCCCAGCTAATCTGTTTAGGCTTGTAGCTGCCATTCCTTACAGGTTAACCCCTCTCCCCAATGCCTTTAGTTTAGATTTGTAAATTAAAAGATTGGTTGACAGTACTGAAATGCATCATCTCTTTGGGATGGGGAGATGACAGTATGTCCTCTGGTAAATCTGATTTGCTGTGCAAAGACCATGTATTACATTATATTCATTTACAAAATTGGATACCAGATTTAATTTTTTTTTCTGTAACCCCCCCCCCCCCCAAAAAAAACCCAAAAAACTGAGGGGCCCTTTTACTAAGGCACGTAGGCCTATGCATGCCCAACGTACACCAATCTGGAACTACCACCCGGCTACTGCGTGGCCCGGGTAGTAATTTTTATTTTTTACGCGCATCCTCTACGTGTGCTAACCAGGACTATCCAGGCGGTAATCGGCATTGTACGTGCGCTGATGATTACCACCCGGTTACCGCTAAGTCAGTGTTTGGTGGTAAGGTCTTAGGCCCAAAATGGACGCGAGCCAATTTTCATTTTCGGCGCACCTTAGTAAAAGGACCCCTGCGAAGTTTGATACCTTCTAGAGAACAATTCTCCTGTTGCAGCAAGGCGAGGTGCTGTCAGGGACTTTCTGAGAAAAGAGGAGTTCGCAGAGGCGGAACACTGTGGTCCACTACGTCCAAAAGTCCACACCAAGAAGAGTAGTGTGACCAGCAAGGCTCTCCAATTACAACAGGAAGACGAGGATATAGTGAGGAGACTTTATTCTTATAATGCCCGACACGTCTTCCTGTTGTTATTGGAGAGCCTTGCTGGTCACACTACCCTTTTTTTTTTTTGTAGGGACTTCTTTCTGGACATTTAGGCTGCCTGGACTCGTAGCTTAATCTGCATGTGTGGCTGTTTAAAATGATGTCCCCTGAGTACAAAGACACAACACCATTTTGTCATAAGCTGGTCTTGAGGTAATTATCCAGCCATTTCAGCTGTGTAACTGGTGCATTCAAGCTTGTCTTACAGGTGCAGTGATGAGAGGCCGAATGGTATTCCAATAATTCCCATCCATTTTCTCCAAGCAGTATGACCCGTTGCACACGTATGCCAATGCCATTGGATAGCACCCCTCATATGTGTGATTGTTCATCCTGCTTTCAACATGGGTGTGTGTACTAAGCAGAGTGCCTGTTAATTATAGGGTAGTGTATGATGTGATGTAAACCATATGAACAAAGCTTGGTGCATTCTTGAAATAGCAATGGGGAAAATTAAACTCTTATCGGAAAAATATGTAGAGCTAACCTGTAACACATTTCTGTAGTACGTGCGTAATCAGGAACCATCTGGAACAGCCCTTCTTGAGCACAATATATATATGCCTATGTAGACTTCTTGAATTTGTGTTGTGATAATTTAAAAATTTGATTATTTTCTGAGCCATCCAGTTAATTCTTTCTTTTCCCTACCCCTTCTTCTCCCAAACAGGTACGCTTTACTGAGAAGATCAAAAGAAAGACAAGCCATGGATGGCCTAAATAACTTGAAATACTTTCCGAACATCACGTATGATGTCTTGTATAAAAATATAACTGTCCATTTGACTCCTGATTTGGCTCTGATAGACTATTATTAAGTTAGATAATACCTTGCGCTTTGCCCTTCTGCCAAGAAAACATTCGACATTCTTATGGAGTTACCAAGGACAAAATTAGAAAGAAAAATGTGGCAGTTCATTAAAGGATCACCAAGCCTCGTAGACTTTAAAATAATAATAATAATAAAAAAAACTACACACAGGTGCACAGCAGTCTTGCAACGGAGACCCAGGAAGCTCTGTGCTTGGAAGCTTGAAGAATTGTGGTTGTGTTAATGTCACACTACCTGCTGCTCCCTCTACGTTTCTGTCACCAGGGCAAGAATAATTTCCAGCACCAGACCGGATGGGACTTGGTCTTTCTCTGCCAATTTTTCAGAATGATCGTATTGACCTCTTTGCTTTGGATGCCAGAAGCAGCTTCGTAAGGCTGTTCACTTCACTGAAGATCAAAAAGGAAATTTTCAAACACCGTTCTGCTACATCACCTTTTTTTTTTTCTTTTCTTTTCTTTCTTTTTTTTATTTTTTGTTTTTAATAACTTGCTTGAAAAAAAGTTTTCTCTTCTCTTCTTAAAGAAGTGAAAGTGTGTGTAAGCCATGTATATTGCTTTGTTTGTTTTTTTTATTTTATTTTGGAATATCTCACCCAAAGCAGAAGTTTACATATTAAATCACTCATTTAGCTGAGGAGATGATACAGCTTAAAAGAAATGTGCAGATGTTGCATTCCACAAAAATAGCCCACGTTCTTGAACATCCCTCCAGCATCTTGAAAGGCTTCGTGTTGGAGTAACGGATGTAAAGCGTTCCATTCTTCCTATGCAGAATTAACGAAGCACCTCCATGAGGCCAAGTGGGAGGGAACGTGCAGCTGCCTTTTGCACATTCATGCTTTTTCCTGAACACTTTTCAGACAGAACAGTGTATCTGACCCCTTTTTCTTTACATAATAGACTCCCTCCTCCCCCACACTTTTTTTTTTAATGCAGCAAATTTGCCTTTTTAATAGTAATTCCTGTTATCCTGCAACAGGTAATTACTCTGTGGCCCATTGTTGTAAATTAAGGATAATGTTGGTGGATCTATTTATTAACTACATTATGTTTAAGTTGAGTCTTTCCCTGTGTTAGCTTTTAACATTTGTTTTATAAGTAGGCCTTTAAGGGCGTATATACTGTCTAAATCACATCGTATACTGAAGTGAGAGTAGCTGTGAAATATTGGAGCTATTAATTCAGGGGGTCTTTTCCCCCTTAATTTGTTCCAGTCGTGAAAACATGCACGTTCTCTTTGGATCCTGGCACAAATCGCCAACGTAGACCTCTGTGCACCAGAAAAGCCTACAACGGCCAATGAGATTGACTAATTGTGGGTCTTTCCGGGTTATATAGCTCCACCTCCCCTCTGCGAACGGGGAAGTAGGGTTCAAATGGGGACCCTTGGTGAGCAGGGAAAGCAGTACATCCCTTGAATAGTGGGAAATCCACAGGCTTTACACTGTAATGAACAAAAAAAAAAATTTACGAGGTTGTTTCAGTTCAGTCGGAACGGCCAGTGTTTCCAGCGCATTTGTCAAGCCTGAACGTAAGTGTTGCTTACGTTTTATTTATTATGTTTTCTTCCTTAAAAGCAACATCTGGTTGATTCCATTATGTGCTAATTTAGGGTTTTTTTTAATATTGACATAACAGTTGTAGGCACTTATCGAATGTACTTTTAAGAAAACAGCTGCATTTTGTTAGCTTTCTACTGACTTGTTCATGGTTTACATTGTTCCTTGGTTTCATGGACGTATGAACCCCCTACGCAGTTAAGTAGCTGTGGTGGGTGTGACTGACCTGGCCAATTGGTTTGCTAATGAGGCAGATTAGAAATGTGTGTATGCATGTATGTCTGTGTGAGATATTTTTCTATTTTTTAAAAAAATGTTGTTTCGTTTCCTAATTCTTATCAGCCTGTATGAAGGGATAGTCTGTTATTCTGGAAAGTGCTGGTAAGGTTTTGAATCTTATGCTAAAGAGAGTTTTTTTTTTTTTTTTTTTTGCATATATTTGTGCTTTAAAAGTTATTTAAGTGTTTCATGTAGAAACACACTCTTCTTGATCCAGAAGTAAGGATTGGTTTCTGTGGAGCCTGCAGCAATAAGGTTTTGTAGGTGCTTCTGGCTCTTAAAACCTTTGTATTCTCAGCTCACCCTTTTGCAAATGCTAAATCTTCACGCATCCCTCTGTTTTCCCAGTAGTCTGTATTTCCTGTACAGTTCAGTTAAAGGTTCTTTAGTTTCTTCCTTCTTTTATTAATTTAATGGTGCTTACAGACCAGGAATGTATATTGACAAACTGCTACATTTCATATTCCACAAACTTTTCCTAGCACATGCACTAGCGAATACCCATAATGCTTATTTTAAAATTTGCTATCAGTTGTCTTTAATTTTTCAACAGATAAGCACACTGTATTGATTGATCGAAAAGGGTCTAATGTAGAGTTAGGAAAATTCTCTATTATGGTCAGTATGAAAGGGTTCATTACCCCCTCTCTAGTACTACTATTTTTCACTGTTTTCTTTATAATCACAAGGGTTCTTTATTTTATTTTATTTTGTGGAATGTTTTCTAATGTGATTTAGTGACATGGAGTGTACAAGTCAATTATTGTATTGCATGTTAAAAGACTTCCCATACTCCATGGGGGTGGGAGCAATGGCGTAGCAAGGGCGGGGCGGTGGGGGCGGTCCGCCCCGGGTGTCACCTCAAAGGGGGGAGTGCTCCCAAAGTCCTCTTCTTCCTGCCAGCTCCCGCACCCTACTACCTTTACAAAAGAAATCTCGGAAGCAGAGGCGCAGCGCCTCGCGTCTGCATGTAAAAGCAGTGTGGATCGTCTCTTCGGGCCTTCCCTCACTGCCTGTCCCGCCCTCCACTCCAACTTCCTATTTCCGCAAGGGCGGGACAGACAGAGTGAGGGAAGGCCCGAAGAGACGATTCACACTGCTTTTACATGCAGACGCGAGGCGCTGCGCCTAGGCTTCCGAGATTTCCTTGTAAAGGTAGGGTGCAGGAGCTGGCAGGAAGAAGAGGACTTTGGACGGAGCTGAGGTTAGGCACTGGGTCGGGGGGAGACTCAGATAGGAGAAGGGGCGTGGAGCCTCCCAACAGTTAAAATGCACTCGGGGGGGGGGGGGGGGGGGTGCAACGGCAAACCGCCCCGGGTGGCAGCCACCCTTGCTACGCCTCTGGGTGGGAGGAAAAAAGTTTCTCTGAACCTGTTTTGTCATGAATGTGGCAGCTGAAATTTCAGTAAGGCCACGCGGACCCCTGTCTGTTAAGACCATCTACCGACTTCAAAACTATGTGGCTTTTACCAAAATAAAACATCTAATTATATCTCCATGTGGCCACATCTTGGAGCCTCAGAGACCAAATGGTCTATCAAACAGCTTGAAACAGGCACTTTAAAAACTATTATGCTCCTGTTCTCTAAATTGCACAGAATGGGGGTGTAATAAGCACGTTTTATTTTCACTTATCTAGCTTGGCATTGGAAAGGTTCCAGCATAACTTTCCTTTTCTTTTTTTAATGTGGTTTTAAGGAGCAGTTGAGAGATACACTTTGCACTGATATCTGAAATGTTGTCTGAAAATACACATTTTTCAATCTTTGTCATTATTTACCATGTTTGTACATTTTTGTATTTGTTAATTTATGAATGAATTTTTTTCAGTAAATATATAAATATATAGAAACCTACGCAGTTTGAGTGGTCTAATTTTATTTCTGTGTATGGGAAGTGTTTGCTTGCAGCACAGTTATGTAACTGAGTTGCAGGATTGGGGCAGGTTCAACCTTATGTTGGGCGTAGAAAATTAAAATCCCAGAACGTGCATCGCGTTTAGTGAAACAACACGTCTTGGAGGACAGAAAAGTCACATGCCTTTAGAGCAGCCCCTGTTCTTATCTGAATCATTAATTTTCAGCTTTAGCACAATTATCAGCCGGATTTTTCACCTAGAATACTTCAGAAATGCAGATATAAAAAGATAAGCTGAGTGTATTAATCATAGTCCGACATCTGGATGACAAGTTGTATCCAGAACCCAGGTATTGCTGGACACAGAACCTCTCTGAATTGTGATACAAGGTGTTGGAGAAACTGGGCAGGAAAATAGGCAGAGTAGCTGAGCAAATTTACAGGCTCCGCCCTGGATTCTGGATATGGCATCCAAGTTTGTGCACACTTCCGAGATGCACGTGCAAATAAATTAGATAATGAGCTCTGAACTTTCAATAATTGGATGCTAACAACCAGTTATTGATGTAACTTGGTACTCATTAAAATTTGCATAGGCCTATGGCTGTACGCTATTCTGTAAGGCATGATGCCTGACTCCCATGACGCATATCTCAAAAGCGGATATAGCCATGGATATGTCAGGGGTGTTCCGAAAAGTTGCATACAGTATTATAGAATGCCTAAGCGAGCCTAACTGGGTGCTGGCATTTACACCAGCTTTCATCAGGCGTAAGTCCATAACCCAAAAGTTAGGCATGGGATCCACACTAAATGCTATTCTACATAAGGTTTGCACCATTTATAGAATACCCTCCTTTGTGTCTATATCATTGGTTCTCAACCTTCCTTCTGTTGTGACAGATAATGTTCACATGCATGACACACTGAACACTACAATTCACAGCTTAACAAAGAAAAACCCTGTATATAATTTCACTGCCGCAGACAATGATGCAAAAGAAATACAGATGCAATGGTGGTGATTGCTGGGGTGGAGGAGAAGGGTGCACCATAGGCCTGCAACATTTCTAGCTAGGGCCGATGACAGGAGTAGGGACTAGATAATGGAGATTAAGTATTTAATTTCCTGGTTCTCAATTCTCCCCAACCTGCCACACATGTTAAGAAAAGCACAAGGGTGCTGTCTGTTAAATTTTTGGTGATACACCTCCCAGTTCTTGGTGACACACTGGTTGAGGACCACTGATCTATATTGAACCATTTATAGAACCTGGAAATGTTATATTGAGTAGGGGTAATAGAGCATAACTGGAGATTGAATGGGAAGTTAAAGCAACAAACTTTGAGACATAAAAGATAGATATAATTAGCATGAACATTAAAGTCCCCAAGAATGAGGGAAGCAGAGGATGGTTCAATAAATAAGGAAAACCAGGAGTCCAAGTCAGGGAGTCAAGAAAGAATAGCTATCTGGAGAGGTAGTGGAGTGAATAGGTGGATGGAATCAATGGAAGAACAGGAGTGAGATCAAGATGGAAGAAGGCTTGAAACCTACAACAAGGGAAGACTAGAAGCTTGACGCTAACGTGGCCAACTGGGCAAAGTGTATGGGAGAAAAGGTTACCTCTCTGACAGAGGGCAGAAATTAAAGCAAGGTCTTCATGGAAAAGCCAAGTCAGAGAAAAAAAAAGATGCAGAGTAAGAGATAAAGAGGCTGTGAATGTAGGCAAACCATCCACAGGCCACATAAAGGGAATGGGACTTATATACCACCTTTCTGTGGTTTTTTCCAACTACATTCAAAGCGGTTTATGTATTATATAAAGGGTACTTATTTGTACCTGTGACAATGGAGGGTTAAGTGACTTGCCCAGACTCACAAGGAGAGAGAAGAGGAAGGAAGAAGAGAAATAGGAACAAGATTGGAAGTCCAGCAGCAAGAGGGGTGCTATCCAGTCTTTTGCACTCAGTGTCACATGTATGATTATCTCCCAGTTGGTGAGAGGTTATATGTGTGTGCTCGATGCAAAGAGCTCCTAGCTCCCGGAGAACGAGTTCATTCTCTTGAGGCTAGAGTAGCAGACTTGGAGGAGCTGAGGGAGACAGAGAGGTACATAAGGGAGGCCTATAGGGGACGTTATACAGATTTTCCATCTCCAGTCTGGCAGGCCCTGTGCTGCCTTGGAGGAGGGAGGTCATCTAAAAGGAGAGCATCACCCTGGCAGTAGCAAGGACCAGCCTACCAGGGGATGCAATGTCCTCTCACACTGAGGATGTGTCTCCAGGAGCTTCTGCCCAGGAGGGAAGGGTTAGGATGGCTGTTGTGGTTGGTGATTCAATTATTAGGCATGTAGATAGCTGGGTGGCTGGTGAACGTGAGGATTGCCTGGTCACTTTCCTTCCTGGTGTGAAGGTGGCGGACCTCAAGCGCCACCTAGATAGGATTTTAGATAGTGCTGGGGATGAGCTGGCTGTCTTGGTACACGTGGGTACCAATGACATAGGAAAATGTGGGATGGAAGTTCTGGAAGCCAAATTTAGGTTCTTAGGTAGAAAGCTCAATTCCAGAACATCTAGGGTAGCATTTTCAGAAGTGCTCCCCGTTCTACGCTCAGGGCCTAAGAGACAGGCAGAGCTCTGGAGTCTCAATGCGTAGATGAGGCATTGGTGCGAGGAGGAGGGTTTTAGATTTGTAAGGAACTCGGCAACATTCTAGGGAAGGGGGGGAGCCTATTCTGGAATAATGGGCTCCACTTTAACTAGGGTGGGACCAGGCTGCTGGCATCAGCATTTAAAAAGGAGATAGAGCAGCTTTTAAACTAGAAACTGAGGGAAGGCTGACAGTCATTCAAAAGCACATGGTTCGGAACAAGGTATCTTTCAAAGATATCACCAAAACAGGGAAAATAGGGTATCCCTACAGTGAGGTTGTAATCGAGACCATAGTAGACCAGGTGTCTTTAAATAAAAATCAGACAAAAGATTGCAAATTTTCACTGTCAACTCCTGAGCAAGATGTAAATAGGAAATGTCTATATGTGAATGCCAGAAGCCTAAGAAATAAGGTGGGAAAGTTAGAAGATATTGTACTAAATGAAAAGTTAGATATAATAGGCATCTCTGAGACCTGGTGGAAGGAGGATAACCAGTGGGACGCTGTTTTACAAGGGCACAAATTATATCGTAGTGATAGGGTGGATGGAATTGGTAGAGGGTAGCATTGTATGTTAAGGAGGGCCTTAAATCAAATAGATTGAAAATTCTGCAGGACACAAAACACATCTTGGAATCCTTATGGATTGAAATTCCATTTGTAAAGGGGAAAAGGATAGTAATAGGTGTGTACTACCATCCACCTGGCCAGGATGACCAGACAGATATAGAAATGTAATCAGAAGTTAGGGAGGCTAACAAACTGGGGAACACAATATTAATGGGTGATTTCAGTTACCCCAATTTTGACTAGGTAAATATAACATCAGGGCATGCTAGGGAGGTAAAATTCCTTGATGAAATCAAGGACTGCTTTATGGAGCAGCTGATACAGGAGCCAACAAGAGGAGGAAAAATTCTAGACCTAGTCCTTAGTGGAGTGCAGGAGCTATAACAGAGATCATAATATGATCAGATTTGATATCGGCTCTGGAGTAAGTACACACAGAAAATCCAATACGTTAGCATTTAACTTTCAAAAAGGAGACTATGATAAAATGAGAAGAACGGTTAAAAAGAAAACTTAGAAGGTCCTAACAGCACTTAAAGGAATCCCAGGGGTAGTGCACAGTGCGGAGCTGCAGGAATGCCACTTCAGATCAATACACAGGGCATATTTTTTGGACAACAGGCATGGCGAGCAGGGGTAGAAGGCTCGGATAAATGTAGGAAATGTGGGGCGAGCATGCCGTCCTTAACACGTGGGATGTGGCAGTGTGGGGCCATTCGGAAGTTCTGGACATCTATTGCCCGATTTTTATCGGAGACCCTAGGGCGGCAAATAACCATCTCCTTCGATCAAGCACTGTTCAGCTCAGTAGCGGTGTGGATAATGGGGAATCGAGAGGAGAAATTGTTTCTCAGTAAGTCCTGTATCCTGGGGAAAAAAATGTATACTCAACCATTGGATTTCTAGCACTCCTCCATCCTATTGGTATTGGAGAAATAAACTGCATGCACTGATGTTATGGGAAGCACAAGGGGCCCGTTACACGGCAAAAAGGAGAAAGCTGTTCATTAGAGTGTGGGGAGCTTACCTAAACATAATTGCACCAAGATCCAGAAGCCAGGTGTTGAATGATTTGAGATGAATGTAGAGTGAATGAGAGGTGTGGGGGGGGGGGGGGGGGGGGACTAGCGTTCTGGTGGGTATCGAGATCTTATCTTATCATAAAAGTTAAATGCATGGAGACATGTTCATCTTGGGGGCGAAATGGGGATCGCTCTTTGATTAATCAATGGCATCTCAAAATGGTTGACTGAGCAGAGGATTGAGGGGTCATTAGAAAAAAAGACCCCTCATCTGGAATTTACTGCTGTCAACATTAAGAAGCTGACACGTATATCTACTAGGACAAAGCGCTCTTATAATTGGTTGGTTGGACGAACACCCACTCAGGTAGTAGGGGGGTGGGTGGGGCAGGGTAGGGCGGGGAGGAGAATGTTAAGTGTTGGTAATGGGGGAGAAGTACTGCTGTATTACTACTATATTGTTTAATTATAATAGGGGGGAGGGGGAGATAACTGATAAAGTTTGATGACTGACATTAATACTGTGTCTTTGTTGTGCAAATATGATGTTTGAATTTCTGTACATTTCAGTTGTTGGAGTTGTTTGTCTGTCTTGTCCATCAATAAAACTATTGAAATACAAAAAGAAAACTTAGAGGAGTAGCTGTGAAGGTCAAAATTTTGCATCGTGTGTGGATGCTGTTCGAAAATACTCTCCTGGAAGACCAGGCCAGTTATATTCCATGTATTAAAAAAGAAAGAAGGGGAAGGCCAAGCGACAGCCGGCATGGTTAAAAAGTGGTAAAGGAAGCTATTACAGCTAAAAGAAAAGCCTTCAGAAAATGGAGCAAGGATCTGACTTAAAATATTAAGAAACAGCATAAGGAATGGCAAGTCAAATGCAAAGCGCTGATAAGGAAGGCAAAGAGGGACTATGAAAAAAAAATATTGTGTTGGAGGCAAAAACACAGTAAAAACTTTTTTAGGCAAAAAAATCATTTGGACAGCTAGATGACCGAAGAGTAAAAGGGGCACTCAGGGAAGACAAAGCCATAGCGTAGAGATTAAATGAATTCTTTGCTTCAATCTTCACTGAGAAAGATTTGGGAGAGATACCGGTGCCAGAAATAGTATTCAAAGCTGACAAGTCAGAGAAACAATGAGATCGCTCTAAATCTGGAAGATGTAATGGTGCAATTTGACAAATTGAAGAGTAGCAGATCTCCTGGACTGGATGGTATTCATCCCAGAGTACTGATAGAATTGAAAAATAAACTTGCAGAACTATTGTTAGTAATATGTAATTTATCTTTAAAATCAAGCATGGTATTGGAAGATTGGAGGGTGGTCAATGTAATACCGATTTTTTAAAAAAGGTTCCAGAGGTGATCTGGGAAATTATAGACCAGTGAGCCTGACGTTGGTGCCGGGCAAAATAGTGGAGACTATTATAAAGAGCAAATTTACAGAGCATATTCAAATGCATGGATTTAATGAAGGGAAATCTTGCTTCACCAATCTACTACATTTCTTTGAAGGGGTAAACAAACGTGGATAAAGGTGAGCTGGTTGATATTGTGTATCTGGATTTTCAAAAGGCATTTGACAAAGTACCTCATGGAAGACTCGAGAGGAAAATGGAGAGTCATGGGATAGGAGGTGGTGGTCTATTGTTGATTAAAAACTGGTTAAAAGGAAACAGAGAGTACGGTTAAATGGTCAGTATTCTCAATGGAGAAGTGTAGATAGTGGGGTTCCCCAGGAGTCTGTGCTGGGACTGCTGCTTTTTAACATTTATAAATGATCTAGAGATGGGAGTAACTAGTGAGGTAATTAATTTTGCTGATGACACAAAGTTATTCAAAGTTGTTAAATCACAAGAGGATAGTGAAAAATTACAAGAGGACCTTATGAGACTGGGTGACTAGGCATCCAAATGGCAGATGACATTTAATGTGAGCAAGTGCAAAGTGATACATATGGGAAAGAGGAACCCAAATTATAGTTGTGATGCCTTCACTCACTGTGTCCCGCCCTCCTCTGATGTAACTTCCTATTTCCGCGAGGGCGGGACACAATGAGGGGAAGGCCCAAGGCAAGCTGCTTCTTTCAATGTGCTGGTGCTGCGCTGCCAGTTCAAAAGATTTTAAATGCAGGGTGTCGGGAGCAGAAATGAGAAGGGCGCTGTCGAGGGAGCTGAGGAAGTCAGGTGGAGACTGGGGGCTGTAGCTGGGGCTTGAACTGCAGCTAAATCAGGGGCTAGGGGTGGAACTCAGGGAGGGCTGAAAAGGGGGTGCTCGGGAGAACGGGGCTGGAGCTGGAACTGGGTTCTGAGAAAGGGGGTAGGTGGGAGAATGTGTCTGGGCCTGAAAAGGGGGGCAGATGGGAGAATGGGGCTGGGACTGAAAAGGGGGGGGCTATAATGCAAGGCAGGTGGATGAAGGGGATGAACTGGGGGCTGAAAAGGAGGTTAAGTGGGATAAGGGAGCTAGGACTGGAACTGGGGGCTGAAAAGGGGGCTGGAGCTGTGGTCACACAATGGATGGGGAGTGACGAGTGCTGGTCTCCTGAGACGTTCAGTTGGCTGAAAATTTACCATGTAAAAACTGTGGTTCCTGATAAAGCCATGTGGGTGAAATGATTTGGGCCCCGTTGAACAAATGAAAGTTAACAGTTGGATTGTGGGGTTACTAAGCCAGCCTTGAAAAAGCTAAGTTTATTCATGCTAAGCTTGGAATGTTTAATTTTTCAAATTATTAGTTTTGTTGTGAATAGTTTGAAAACAGGTGGGATATTATACCCTATGAATGATACAAGATCACAAGCACAAAAAAATCTCATGTAGATATCAGTGTCCTGGTGTTCAGACCTTGGCAGAGACCTTGGTTTCTGAGGGTATTTCCCACTAGTTAGCTATTGCTGTGCAATCTCTTTTCATATGACCCTTTGAGATTGTGTTTGGCTGTTTTTCAGTTTTTTTGTATTAGAGTGACTTGAACTCCCATCTCCCCTGCACCTTGTACTGCAGAATACTTGGTGATATTTACTTAACATAGTAAATGACGGCAGCTAAAGATCTGAATGGTCCATCCAGTCTGCCCAACAGTCACACTCATCAAATTCATGATTAAACAAATAATGAATGTGATATAAAATAATTGATCATTTTCTTTCTTTGGCATTTCTGGGACATAGACTGTAGATGTCTGCCCGGCACTGTCCTTAGGTTCCAACTTCTGGAGTTGCCATCGAAGCCCAGTCCAGCTTATCCAAATGCATCTTGTCATTTGTGGGACACAGACCGTAAACGTCTGCCCGGCACTGTCCTCACAGTGATGTGCAGACTTTTTCAGTTGCAAAACAATATTTAGCACAGAAAGTAATTTTGGCTTTAATTCTTTAAACTTTTAACAGCTCAACAGTAATAAAAAGTATGCAGTGCATAGAGTTCACATATAAAGTGCCCAGTTTTAGTCACACACTTCTCTGTGACCAATAAAATTGTGTTAATGAAGACATTTCAGTATTCCCATTTGCATAGTACAGGCAGAGAGGGTAATACAGTATACAATATGAGAAACCAAAAAGAAAAAAGCAACACTGGGCCTTCAAGAGTGGGACAACAGGAGTACTTTATTGACCAAGGACCCGACACGGGCCTCAGTAACTTGTATTGATTTCGCTATCGCGTGAATGAAAAGGGCTCCGATAAAGGGGCCTTCTCCTGTTCAACCCTTTTGGATTGAACAGGAGAAGGCCCCTTTATCGGAGCCCTTTTCATTCACGCGATAGCGAAATCAATACAAGTTACTGAGGCTGTCTTTCAAGGCACCTATATCTTGAACTCTGTCTAACCATTACATCTACAAATTGACCCCTGAGGCAGGCGCCTTTTTGGCGCCGAAACACGGCCCGTGTCGGGTCCTTGGTCAATAAAGTACTCCTGTTGTCCCACTCTTGAAGGCCCAGTGTTGCTTTTTTCTTTTTAGTATTCCCATTTGCAAAATATTGCACCTGTTCAAAAATTGACAATGTCAAGTCTTTGGGTAAATTAAGGTGTCTGTTGGTTCCTTCCACTGATAGCTGCAAAATTACCCTACATTTTTACAAGTGCAGCATCTGAAATTAGATGGCTCCCCATGTTCACAGTATCATAGATGGGGAGAACATGAAATTAAGGGGAAAATCCACTGAACTGGAACTATATTTTATTTTTGTTACATTTGTACCCCGCGCTTTCCCATTCATGGCAGGCTCAATGCGGCTCACATATGGTATACAGGTACTTATTTGTACCTGGGGCAATGGAGGGTTAAGTGACTTGCCCAGAGTCACAAGGAGCTGTCTGTGTATATATAGACTAGTAAAAGAAGCCCATTTCAGAGCAAATGAAATGGGCGCTAGCAAGGTTTTCGTCGCCAACACTCCCCTCCCTCCCTGGCCAACCCCTTTGTTGTTCTGGCATTGCTCCGCCCCCAACGTCATGACATTTGACGCGAGGGCGGGGCCCGGAGCGATTTCCCCCCCGCCTCCCTCCCTGCCAACCCGTTCGTTGTTCTGCCATTGCTCCGCCCTCAAGGGCGGGGCCCGGAGTAATTTCCCAGCCCTCTGCCTCCCTCCCTGCCAACCCCTTCGATGTTCTGCCATTGCTCCGCCCTCGAGGGCGGGGCCCGGAGCGATTTTGGTGGCTTCACCACCCCGAACCTTCGAACCTTTTTTGAAGGAAGTCAGAGCTTGGCTTCACAGACGTCAGTGTCCTCAGAATGTTGAGGGTGAGTTTTATTATAGTAGATAGTAAAAGAAGCCCGTTTCAGAGCAAATGAAACGGGCGCCAGCAAGGTTTTTGTCGCCAACACCCCCCTCCCTCCCTCCCTGGCCAACCCCTTCGTTGTTCTGGCATTGCTCCGCCCCCAACGTCATGACGTTTGATGCAAGGGCGGGCCCTGGAGCGATCCCCCCCGCCTCCCTCCCTGCCAGCCCCTTCGTTGTTCTGCCATTGATCCGCCCTTGAGGGCGGGGCCAGGAGCGATTTCCCACCCCCCCACCTTCCTCCCTGCCAAACCCTTCGTTGTTCTGCCATTGCTCCGCCCTCGAGGGCGGGGCCCGGAGCGATTTCCCCTCCCTCCCTGCCAACCCCTTCGTTGTTCTGCCATTGCTCCGCCCTCGAGGGCGGGGCCCGGAGCGATTTTGGTGGCTTCACCACCACGAACCTTCGAACCTTTTTTGAAGGAAGTCGGAGCTTGGCTTCACTGATGTCAGTGTCCTCAGAACGTTGAGGGTGAGTTTTATTATAGTAGATAGTAAAAGAAGCCCGTTTCAGAGCAAATGAAATGGGCGCTAGCAAGGTTTTCGTCGCCAACACTCCCCTCCCTCCCTGGCCAACCCCTTTGTTGTTCTGGCATTGCTCCGCCCCCAACGTCATGACGTTTGACGCGAGGGCGGGGCCCGGAGCGATTTCCCCCCCGCCTCCCTCCCTGCCAACCCGTTCGTTGTTCTGCCATTGCTCCGCCCTCAAGGGCGGGGGCCGGAGTAATTTCCCAGCCCTCTGCCTCCCTCCCTGCCAACCCCTTCGATGTTCTGCCATTGCTCCGCCCTCGAGGGCGGGGCCCGGAGCGATTTTGGTGGCTTCACCACCACGAACCTTCGAACCTTTTTTGAAGGAAGTCAGAGCTTGGCTTCACAGACGTCAGTGTCCTCAGAACGTTGAGGGTGAGTTTTATTATAGTAGATAGTAAAAGAAGCCCGTTTCAGAGCAAATGAAACGGGCGCCAGCAAGGTTTTTGTCGCCAACACCCCCCTCCTTCCCTCCCTGGCCAACCCCTTCGTTGTTCTGGCATTGCTCCGCCCCCAACGTCATGACGTTTGATGCAAGGGCGGGCCCTGGAGCGATCCCCCCGCCTCCCTCCCTGCCAGCCCCTTCGTTGTTCTGCCATTGATCCGCCCTTGAGGGCGGGGCCAGGAGCGATTTCCCACCCCCCCACCTTCCTCCCTGCCAAACCCTTCGTTGTTCTGCCATTGCTCCGCCCTCGAGGGCGGGGCCTGGAGCGATTTCCCCTCCCTCCCTGCCAACCCCTTCGTTGTTCTGCCATTGCTCCGCCCTCGAGGGCGGGGCCCGGAGCGATTTTGGTGGCTTCACCACCACGAACCTTCGAACCTTTTTTGAAGGAAGTCGGAGCTTGGCTTCACTGATGTCAGTGTCCTCAGAACGTTGAGGTTGAGTTTTATTATAGTAGATATAGATAGAGAATGAGAATATACATATATGTATTACCATTTCAGCTGTTAAGCAACTGAACAGGACATAGTGATAAAGGAAAAAAAAATTAAAATGATATTGAAAATAGAAGTGACACTACCAAATGATTATTTTGAATATCAAATTAAAAGAGTATCCTCAAGCACCCAAGGAAGAGACCAAGGAAGTGTGCTTGAAAGAGGATTAATGCCAATCAGACCCAATTAAAACCAATTTCTGAGCACATTTCGAGAGGTTGCCTATCCATGCTATATCTTATCCAGAAGGAAGCTCTCTGTGGCATGATGTAAGTACCAGGGCGAGCATTAGCAGTAAATTAGAGAGACTAATGAGATCATACTCCACATGCCCTAGCTTAGGGGTGAGGTTCATTAGTCTCTTGCTATGGGCAGAACTGCCCATCTGGAGACATTGCATCTCTCCCAAAAACTGGGAATGCTGCATCCCTAGCATCTCCAGCCAACCTGGAGAACAAAAGACCAAACTCTGGCTAGGTGTAGTAAAAAGCTGTACCATGTTACTGTATGCAGACATGCTTTTATGTGTATTATTTATCGAAGGGCCCATTTTATGCAATGCTCCATAGGACCAATTTGCTTAAATGTTCTCTCATGGGCATAGAATACCATAGAAAACAGGGTAATGGTCAGCTTTTTGGCTGCACAGGATGAGGGTGGTTGAATATGTTAAGCCCTGCTTCTGGATACACTGCCGCATGTGGATTCTTTGCAGTTCCCGCTGTGAGTGGGTGGCAGAGAGCAGCAGCAGGTTGGAGCTTGCTGAGACGCAGTTCTGAAGTACCTTGCCTGTAAAAGAAATGGGTGTGGTTTTGTTTCAGCACAGACCTATTACGCCCTGTGGGTGGGGTTGTCTTCCTCTTCCCCACAATTTCTCCTCACTTTGCCCAAGTGTAGCGGCCCCCCCCTGCCTTCACCAGAGCCTCTGCCCCTGGTTTCAAACAGTAATAAGGGCAGTGGTGTATATTCCACCCAAGGAAGGAGGGACTTATTTTAATTACTCCCATATATTCTGAGTTGGATTCCCCCCTCCCCCCCTGCTATAGGGATGTTTTATTAGAACTTTGGCCACTGAATAAGGGGGAGAGGAGAGGCATCTAGAAAGAAACTGCAGCACTCACAGACCCTCCCTACCTCTGATAAGCCTGTTCATTAAGACCTGTTATTTTAGCACAGGTCTCATTTTATACAATAAAACCTCGTTACTAATAGCTGGGGTTAACAGTAAAATAACACATCTTAACAGGAGCCCACGTTGATAACTTCCCTTCTCATGGCCTCTTTTACCAAACCGCACTAGTGATTCCCATGTGGCAATGCCCATGTCTGCACCTAGCTCTAGGCGTGTCCATTTATGCCAAGTAAAACAAGTAAATACTGGTGCCTAATAGCTTGTTAAATGGCAAATATTGGCACTGATTGGCTTGTTAAGTAATTAAGTTGCGTGCACAAAGCCGTACTATGACCAATTTGCATGCACAATTTTGGTCGTGCTATATAGAATCTGGGTGTTAATGTCCTAATCTGGAAAAGAATCTAAATATTAATACTTTCAGTGCCTCTGTCTTTTAGAACATTGTAATTGACTTTCATGCTTCATCTCATGTTTACTGCATTTTTGTTTTCTTTTGTTTTGCATTTTTTAATAATTTGTTTTTGAGATGTAGATTCACTTTGTATATAAAAGGTAGTCTGTACATGTAAATGAATACATATATACTATATCATAATAATTCTTTTTGTATTTTATTGTAAAATTTGCAGAGAACGCAGATTTTTAAAAAGTTGATTGTATAGTGTTTTTTTCAGAAGGACTTTTTTTTTTTTTTTGGCTATTGACATTTCATTGGACCCACTTCCTGACAGATCCTTCCAAATCATAGACACAGGCAAAGGATGAACATAACCTTAAATAACCCCCCTATTTATATAGCCAAGTAAAAGGCGCCAAAGGATGTGTGCTTTAAAAAAAACGCTGTTAATCACGGAGTGTTTTGTAATTAGGAGTACGTGCCCCATCATTGCAGAGATGTTTTTTTCAACACATTACAGTATTGGCATATATAGCCTATAAATATACGCCCTCTCCCATGGAGCATGACACGGTCAGCCTTTTCCCTGGTAGATGTTACCTTCCACCCCCTTTTTTTTTTACACTTCATCTTATATTTTTTCAGTACTTTGCCGAGCCTGTAATGTTTTTTTTTTTTCTCTGCGCGTATCAGCGAACTGTCCTGCAGTTGTTTCTCACGGACACGGCGTTTTTTAAAGGCACCTTTTACTTGACTGCATTTTTCTTTCCTCTTTAGCAATTGTTTTATACATGTTTTTTAATCCTGAGTCATCAAGAGCTGCAGGTGTCTATTTCTTTTCAAAGAGCTGATTGCTTTGTGGCTTTGTTGGTTTCTTAGTGTCCTTTTCCGGTAAGTGGCCACTATTTTCTCTTATATTCAATGTAGTTTCATTGTTCACCACAGTTTGTTTTTTTTTTTGCCTCTTCTTCTTTCTCACTTGGCAATATTTACCTTCTCTTTGGTTAGGGGGTTTCAGTCATTCATTTACAGGTGCTTCCTTGTTGTCTCTTCCTGTCAGGACATTTTGTACTTTTTCCCCCTTTCTTTCTTTTATTTTGTCCATCACTAACACCCTTTGTTTACATACACACACATTTCATGTCATGCACACTATTTGATGGGTGTATGTCTTTTGTTTTGTGGGTGCTCTCTGCCATCAAGTCTCTCATCTGTATCATATGGTATTGTTTTTACTAAGCCAGTTTGCCCATGGATGATTCATTTGATGTCTTTTAGTTTCGTAACTTATGTACAACGTCCACCATTAACAATATTCATTGTGCATTATTTCAATATAATTTTTATGGATTTTATGTCCTCAGTTGAGTTTATTCTTCAGTCCTTTTTATTTAATTTATTAATATTTTGTGGCATGTATATATTTTGCAACTTGTGTGTGTATATATATATATATATATCAGTGGCGTAGCCAGAAAACCAATTTTGGGTGGGCCTGAACCCAAAGTGGGTGGCACAAAAGTTTCTCTGCCTCGCCCTACCTTCACCTCAAAATATAAATACTTTAGCTAATGAGGATCCTCAAACTCTGTCAGCTGAAAACTTCCTCTGAAAGTGGCCAGAACTTCCTTTTACCAAGCTTGGCAGGCAGTAGCAACATCCCTAGGCGACCGAAGCTGGCACCCCTTGCATCCTTAGTTGTCAGTAACTCAAAGATGCTGTTGCCAACTGCAGAGCTTGGTAGAAGCGAGTTCTGACTGCCTTTGGAGGAGGTCCTCAGCTGGGATGCTTGGGGAGCCCCACCAGCTATAAAGCAAGGGTAAGTGCCAGTGTTAGACATGCTCTGGCCCAGGTCAGAAAATAAAGGAGGGCACTCTCTCCAATCCCCTCTCTTCCCTGCCTCCCTTCTGATTTCTGTACCTGCCATTACTGTCACACTGACAGACCCTCACCAAAAACAGAACAAGGGATCAAAAGTTAGAAATAAAAATATTTACACAAAAATTGAATTGAGAACCCCAAGAAGTTAAACTTAACATGTACTACAACCCTGGAGAAATAAAAACCAAAAGTGCATTTCCTTTCTACTGAACACAATGCAAAGACATTTGCTATGCACTTTTCACAAAGCTAACATATTCCATTTAAACATTCAAAATAAAATGCTTTTTTCTACCTTTGATGTCTGGACATTTTATTTTTCCATTATGTTGCTTCTAATTTCCTGTCTGTCGTCTACTAATTCTCCTTCAAGTGACTGCTCTCCATTTGTCCTTTCTCCTCTCTACTGTCTATTCCCTCACTACATCTACCTCTGACATACTGATCATTCCTTTTTAGCTCTTTCCTCTTTTTTTATTTTTTGCCTGTCAACTCAAATTTTACTCTCTTTCTCCTTCTTTTTACTTTACAGCTGCCTATCAGATCGTTATCTTCTTCTCTCACCCACTACCTCTCACATTACCCAACTCACTCCTTCTCCAGCCATTCCCTTTCATCTTTAATCTACTCCCCATTACTATATTTCTATCCTCTGTAATCACTATCCTCTCATCCATTTCCTTGCCACCCTCTTCCACATGGTTCCACCATTCCCAGCATCTTCCTCCATCCACCCTTCTAGCTCAGTATCTACTCCCTCCTTCTTCCCTCCCTGCTCTCGTAGCCCAACATCTCCCTGTCCCTTCTCTTCTATCCTCCTCTGTCCCCCATGGTCCAGCATTTCTCCCTCTTTCTTCCCTCATTCCCATTGTCTGGCATCTGTCCATCATTCTCATTTGCTCCTGGATCCAATATCTCCCTCCCTCCCTCCCATGAATCTCCTCTGCCTCTCATCCAACCCCATGTCCTACATCTCCCCTTCTCTCCCATTGTCCACATCCTTCTTTCCCCCTCCCTTGTACCCCAGATCCAATATCTGTCTTCCCCCTCCCTCCCTCACTCCCATGCAGCATTCTCTTCCTTCCTGCACCATGTCCAACATTTCTGCCTCTGCCCATTGTCCACCATCTCTGTCTCCGCCTCCCTTGTGCCCCAGGTTCAATATCTCTTTCTCCTCCTCCCATACAGCATCTCTCCCTTCCTCCCATCCACTGTCATGCCCAACATTTCTCCCTCTCTTCTCCGTGCACCATCTCGCCCTCCCCTCCACCCCCATATACAAGATTTCTCCCTTTCTTGCCCCCCTCTACCCCTTTGTCTCTCTCTCCCTTCCTCCCCTCCACCCTCATGCACCATCTCTCCCTCCCCTTCACCTCTGTGTCCAACATTTCGCCCTGTGTTCTCCCTCCCCATCCAAGCAACATTTCTCCTTCACCATCCACCCCATATCTCTTGTCCCTATCCCCCTCTCCCTCTCCTCCCACAATATACAACTGATTTCTCCCTCTGCTCCGCTGCCTGCCCGGTACCCTTGGCTGAGGCCAAAATGTAGATATGCACACTTCTCCCCAGGCTCCGCTTCGCTGCGTGATCGTCGCTCCCTGCATTCTTCGTCTTGCCTTTCACGCTGCACGCAGCGCTGCCATTCACACAGGCAGCTGCGCTCCCCTTTGCCGCTTCCATCTGGTCCTCTGATGCACTTCCCGGATAGACGCGGTAGGGGGGAGCGCAGCTGCCTGTGTGAATGGCAGCGCTGCGTGCAACGTGACAGGCGAGAAGAAGAATGCAGAGCGATGCAGTGAAGCGGAGCCTGGGGAGAAAAGGCAGCCAGCAAGGAAGAATGTGGATGGGTGGGCCTGTAGGGAAAGTGGGTGGGCCTGGGCCCATCCAGGCCCACCCGTGGCTACGCCCCTGATATATATATATATATATATATATACATACACACACTCACTCACTAGTAAAAAAGGCCCGTTTCTGACACAAATGAAACGGGCGCTAGCAAGGTTTTCCTCGGAGTGTGTATGTTTGAGAGAGTGAATGTGAGAGTGTGTGTGTGAGAGAGAGAGTGAATTTGAGAGTGTGTGTGTGAGAGAGAGTGTGAGTCTGGGTGCGAGTGTGTGTGTGAGAATGAGAGTGTGTGCAATTGCGTATGTGAATTAGTGTGAGGGAGAGAGTGTTTCACACAGATACAGTGTGTGCGAGAGAGAGAGAGTGTGAGACACAGACTCTCTGTGAGACTGAGTGTATGAGACCAAGAGAGTGTGTGAGTGTGTGACACAAAGAGAGTGAATGTGAGACAGAGTGTGTGAGAGACAGTGTGTGAGAGTGAGAGAGAGAGACATTGTGAAAGAGAGAGAGAGTGTGTGTGTCCCTATCGGGTGTCAGCCCCCCCACCCCCCTCTCTCTGGTATCTGAGCGTTACTGTGCAGGACACTGAGCTCTGGCTGTGCTTCAAGGAACTGACCAATCCTATTTCATAAAATGCACCTCCAACATTCTGAAGCCGAGAAACCTCGTGTGGTTGGTCACTTCTGCTTGTGACGAACCCGGAAGTACGTGATGTCAATTCAGGAGATGGATACAGAGAGCAGGAATGCCTCAGCCATGCAGTCAGCTTCAGAATGTTGGAGGTGTGTTTTATTATATAGGATATATTACATATATTTGCTTATGTATGATACATTTATGTCTGTCTTTTACAACACTATTGTGACCCCTGAGGCAGGTGTTTTTTAATGCCAAAACACGGACTGTGTCGGGTCCTTTCTGTCCAAGCACTGAATAATGAACCAGGCTCCCACTGAAGAGAGAACACAATGAGAGAATAGCTATATCCAAATCAACACTCATAAATCTGATTAAAATTAATATGTGTGTGGAATAATCTCAGAGTAAAGTCTCACCCAAGCGAGGCTACACTAGCGTGATTTATGCCCTCTAAGGGTGGATAAGCTTCTCAATCATTGAATAACTCCACATTTTTTTAAATTTTTTTGTGAGCAAACACCCAGTGCTCAAATTATAAACGAAAACCTCACACTCAATAGAAATAACTATTCTCTCATAGTCTCCCTTCGTGACTAAATTCACACTAGTACCCGATAATGATACTGTGGAGTTATACTGTGTATCATTATCGGGTACTAGTGTGAGCGTCAGCGTGCACAGGAGGAGCAAGAAGAGCAGAGGGCAGGCAGCAAACGCGGCTGCACCGGAGACCGTGCTGAAGAAGGCTTCGGCTGGTGGGGGTTGGGGACCCCAGCAGCCAAACCAGGGGCCTGGATGAAATTTGTGGGGGCCCAGGCCCCCGTGCCCCCCCGTAGCTACGCCCCTGGTTCATGCAGCACAGTGATTCCTTTCATTAGTCAGTCTCACAAATCCCGTTTATAACACCCTTAGTATAATTCTTCCCTTTCATGGCTTTAGTGATTTAATGCAAAAACTTAATTGTTTTCTTTTTGTGTGTGTGTTTGTGTGCACCTTGTCTGTCTCAACCATGATGAAATTGAACTTGAAGAATAATGAATATCTCTGCTCTAGTCGGTCTAATATGCATGAAATAAATTTGCATGCATTACCTCCACTGTATGCAAATCTATCTCATGCAAATGTATTGTGGGTATCCTGAAACCCTGACTAGCTGGGTATGTTTAAGCTAGGGTTGCCAGCTTGCTTCAGGTTTGCCTGACAGAGTTGATCCAGTCCAGGGTTTACCCCATTGCATGCTGGGACGTAGTTCTAATCGCACAACTGAATTAAAGCAATAGCACAAGTCCCTGCGTGCAATGTGGTAAATCTTGAACTGTATCAACCCTGTTTGGTGAATCTGGAGCCCGCTGCACCGATGAAATCCATTCTCATTTTGCCATCCAGAAAAACACTTTCATCTTAGTGACTTTTAAAAAAAAGTGTAGCAGCACCATCTAGTGACAAACAGCCACAAAGCATTTTACTCATTACCCAGAGCCTGCAAACTGCAGAACTGAATTATTGTAAATTGTGAAATTGCAGGGTGGATGCCTCTTTTAGTTGCCATAGTACATTTTTCTGAAAATGGTTTCTTTCACCAAACCAGTGCAAGCTCTGCCCCATATCAAATAAATGCCATACTTCTACGTTTTTAAAATTATTTATTAGGATCTATTTACCGCCTTTTTGAAGAAATTCACTCAAGGCAGTGTACAGCGAGAATAAGTCAAGCATAAGCAATAGACAATTACAGCAGTAAAAGTATTCCAACAACAATACAAAGTATGGCATAGTATGCTACATTATAATGCCAACACAATACAAAATAAAACATTTTAATAGACAGCATTCTCCGAGGACAAGCAGGCTGCTTGTTCTCACTGATGGGTGACGTCCACGGCAGCCCCTCCAATCGGAATCTTCACTAGCAAAAGCCTTTGCTAGTCCTCGCGCGCCGATGCGCACCGCGCATGCGCGGCCGTCTTCCCGCCCGAAACCGGCTTGTGCCGGCCAGTCTTCTTTTCTCCGCGCTCGGTACGGTTGTATTTTGCCGTTCGTGCCCCGAAAAGTCAACCTCGCGCGTCGTTTTCGACTCGTTTCTGTGAGAAACTGTTCAAATTGTTTTTCTGCCCCGGTAAGTTTTCTTTCGTCGTCGGGGTAGGCCTTTTTTTAGGCCCCGGTCGAAATTTCCTTCTCGCTATTTTTTCTGGTGCCAAATTTCGCCATTTCGACTTTTGATCTCGCCGGCGTGATTTTTCCGCCCATGACATCGAAGCTTTCCAGCGGCTTCAAGAAGTGCACCCAGTGCGCCCGGGTAATCTCGCTCACTGACAGGCACGCGTCGTGTCTTCAGTGTCTGGGGGCTGGGCACCGCCCTCAGGCCTGTAGCATGTGTTCCCTTTTACAAAAGCGGACTCAGGTAGCGAGGTTAGCCCAGTGGAACATTTTGTTCTCGGGCTCTTCGTCGGCATCGGCACCGGGGGTATCGAGTGCATCGACGTCTTCAGCGTCCAGACCTTCATCCTCGGCTGCCAGTGCATCGAGTGCATCGAGGCGTCGGCCCTCTGCATCGGCGCTGAGACATCGGACGACTGTATCGACGTCGGTGGTACCGGGACCTCGTCTGCTGATGTTGTCGGACGGTGGTGCTTCGTCTGGAGTGCAGGTGAGGGCTGTCCATTCCCCTGCTGGTGGCGGTGAGCCTTCGGGTGGGTCTCCCCCTACCCTGAGGGCTCCTGCGGTACAGCCCCCCCGAGACCGACCTCCTTCGGTCTCGGCCCCGAGGAAGCGACGGCTGGATTCTACGTCCTCCTCGTCGGTGCAGGGAAGCTCCGGTGACATGCTTCGTTCCAAGAAGTCGAAGAAGCATCGTCATCAGTCTCCTTCCCGGGTCGGCACCGAGAGCTCTGGGTCGCCGAGGGAGTCGGCACCCAGCAGGCATCGGCACCGAGAGGACCACTCACCCTCTGTTCAGGAGGTGTCAATGCGCTCCACTCTGGACAGCCCGGAACAGCCTCCACGCCCGGAACAGGTTCTGACGTCGACGCCTGCATCGACCTCCATGCCTTTCTCTGCAGCCGCTCTAAACGAGAGCCTCCGGGCCGTTCTCCCAGAGATTCTGGGAGAGCTGTTGCGCCCTACCCCTCCGGTACCGGCGGTGCTTGCGCCACCGGTACCGTCGAGCGTGGCGCCGGCTGGCCCATCGCCCGAGGTGAGGTCCCCGGCATCGGTGCCGCCGCCTCCCAGGAAGGCTCCCCGACTACGTCGGCGGAGGGAGCTTCGCCGATGCGGGCGAGGGAGTCTACCTCTCGACGCCCCCATCGTGGACGTGGCTCCACAGAGTCGAGTCGGGCGAGGTTGCAGACACAGGTCCGTGAACTTGTGTCTGACACCGAGGGTGAGGCCTCGTGGGAAGACGAAGGAGACATCAGATATTTCTCTGACGAGGAGTCTGAGGGTCTTCCTTCTGATCCCACTCCCTCTCCTGAAAGACAGCTTTCTCCTCCCGAGAGTCTGTCTTTCGCTTCCTTTGTCCGGGAGATGTCTACGGCCATCCCCTTCCCGGTGGTTGTGGAGGACGAGCCCAGGGCTGAAATGTTTGAGCTCCTGGACTATCCTTCTCCACCTAAGGAAGCGTCCACTGTACCCATGCACCATGTCCTAAAAAAGACATTGCTGGCGAACTGGACCAAGCCTCTAACTAATCCCCACATTCCCAAGAAGATCGAGTCCCAGTACCGGATCCATGGGGACCCAGAGCTGATGCGCACTCAGTTGCCTCACGACTCTGGAGTTGTGGATTTGGCCCTAAAGAAGGCCAAGAGTTCTAGGGAGCATGCTTCGGCGCCCCCGGGCAAGGACTCTAGAACCTTGGACTCCTTTGGGAGGAAGGCCTACCATTCTTCTATGCTCGTGGCCAAAATTCAGTCTTACCAGCTCTACACGAGCATACACATGCGGAACAATGTGCGGCAGTTGGCGGGCTTGGTGGATGCGCTCCCCCCTGAGCAAGCCAAGCCATTTCAGGAGGTGGTCAGGCAGCTGAAGGCGTGCAGAAAATTCCTGGCCAGAGGGGTGTATGACACCTTTGATGTTGCGTCCAGGGCCGCTGCTCAAGGTGTGGTGATGCGCAGACTCTCATGGCTGCGTGCCTCCGACCTGGAGAATAGAATCCAGCAGCGGATTGCAGACTCGCCTTGCCGTGCGGATAATATTTTTGAAGAGAAAGTCGAACAGGTGGTAGAGCAGCTCCACCAGCGGGACACCGCATTCGACAAGTTCTCCCGCCGGCAGCCTTCAGCCTCTACCTCTACAGGTAGAAGATTTTTTTGGGGAAGGAAGACTGTTCCCTACTCTTCTGGCAAGCGTAGGTACAATCCTCCTTCTCGACAGCCTGCGGCCCAGGCTAAGCCCCAGCGCACTCGCTCTCGTCAGCAGCGTGCGCCTCAGCAAGGCCCCTCGGCTCCCCAGCAAAAGCAAGGGACGAGCTTTTGACTGGCTCCAGCAGAGCATAGCCGACATCCAAGTGTCAGTGCCGGGCGACCTGCCAGTCGGAGGGAGGTTGAAAGCTTTTCACCAAAGGTGGCCTCTCATAACCTCTGATCAGTGGGTTCTCCAAATAGTCCGGCAAGGATACACCCTCAATTTGGCCTCAAAACCTCCAAATTGTCCACCGGGAGCTCAGTCTTACAGCTTCCAGCACAAGCAGGTACTTGCAGAGGAACTCTCCGCCCTTCTCAGCGCCAATGCTGTCGAGCCCGTGCCATCCGGGCAAGAAGGGCTGGGATTCTATTCCAGGTACTTCCTTGTGGAAAAGAAAACAGGGGGGATGCGTCCCATCCTAGACCTAAGGGCCCTGAACAAATATCTGGTCAAGGAAAAGTTCAGGATGCTTTCCCTGGGCACCCTTCTTCCCATGATTCAGGAAAACGATTGGCTATGCTCTCTGACTTGAAGGATGCCTACACACACATCCCGATACTGCCAGCTCACAGACAGTATCTGCGATTTCAGCTGGGCACACGTCACTTCCAGTACTGTGTGCTACCCTTTGGGCTCGCCTCTGCGCCCAGGGTGTTCACAAAGTGCTTGGCTGTAGTAGCAGCGGCACTTCGCAGGCTGGGGGTGCACGTGTTCCCATATCTCGACGATTGGCTGGTGAAGAACACATCCGAGGCAGGAGCCCTGCAGTCCATGCAGACGACTATTCGCCTCCTGGAGCTACTGGGGTTTGTGATAAATTATCCAAAGTCCCATCTTCTCCCAGTGCAGAGACTCGAATTCATAGGAGCTCTGCTGGATTCTCGGACGGCTCGCGCCTATCTCCCAGAGACGAGAGCCAACAACTTGTTGTCCCTCGTCTCGCGGGTGCGAGCGTCCCAGCAGATCACAGCTCGGCAGATGTTGAGATTGCTAGGCCACATGGCCTCCACAGTTCATGTGACTCCCATGGCCCGCCTTCACATGAGATCTGCTCAATGGACCCTAGCTTCCCAGTGGTTTCAGGCTGCTGGGGATCTAGAAGACGTGATCCACCTGTCCACGAGTTTTCTCAAATCCCTGTTTTGGTGGACGATTTGCTCCAATTTGACTCTGGGACGTCCTTTCCAAATTCCTCAGCCACAAAAAGTGCTGACCACGGATGCGTCTCTCCTGGGATGGGGAGCTCATGTCGATGGGCTCCACACCCAAGGAAACTGGTCCCTCCAGGAACGCGATCTGCAGATCAATCTTCTGGAGTTGCGAGCGATCTGGAACGCTCTGAAGGCTTTCAGAGATCGGCTGTCCCACCAAATTATCCAAATTCAGACAGACAACCAGGTTGCCATGTACTACGTCAACAAGCAGGGGGGCACCGGATCTCGCCCCCTGTGTCAGGAAGCCGTCAGCATGTGGCTTTGGGCTCACCGTCACGGCATGGTGCTCCAAGCCACATATCTGGCAGGTGTAAACAACAGTCTGGCCGACAGGTTGAGCAGGATTATGCAACCTCACGAGTGGTCGCTCAATTCCCGTGTAGTGCGACAGATCTTTCAGGTGTGGGGCACCCCCTTGATAGATCTCTTCGCATCTCGAGCCAACCACAAAGTCCCTCAGTTCTGTTCCAGGCTTCAGGCCAGCGGCAGACTGGCATCGGATGCCTTCCTCCTGGACTGGGGGGAAGGTCTACTGTGTGCTTATCCTCCCATACCTCTGGTGGGGAAGACTTTGTTGAAACTCAAGCAAGACCGAGGCACCATGATTCTGATTGCTCCTTTTTGGCCGCGTCAGATCTGGTTCCCTCTTCTTCTGGAGTTGTCCTCCGAAGAACCGTGGAGATTGGAGTGTTTTCCGACCCTCATCACCCAGAACGAAGGGGCGCTTCTGCATCCCAGCCTCCAGTCTCTGGCTCTCACGGCCTGGATGTTGAGAGCATAGACTTTGCCTCTTTGGGTCTGTCAGAGGGTGTCTCCCGTATCTTGCTTGCTTCCAGGAAAGATTCCACTAAGAGGAGTTACTTCTTTCTATGGAGGAGGTTTGCCGTCTGGTGTGACAGCAAGGCCCTAGATCCTCGCTCTTGTCCTACACAGACCCTGCTTGAATACCTTCTGCACCTGTCTGAGTCTGGTCTCAAGACCAACTCTGTAAGGGTTCACCTTAGTGCAATCAGTGCATACCATTACCGTGTGGAAGGTAAGCCGATCTCAGGACAGCCTTTAGTTGTTCGCTTCATGAGAGGTTTGCTTTTGTCAAAGCCCCCTGTCAAGCCTCCTACAGTGTCATGGGATCTCAATGTCGTTCTCACCCAGCTGATGAAACCTCCTTTCGAGCCACTGAATTCCTGCCATCTGAAGTACTTGACCTGGAAGGTCATTTTCTTGGTGGCAGTTACTTAAGCTCGTAGAGTCAGTGAGCTTCAGGCCCTGGTAGCCCAGGCTCCTTACACCAAATTTCATCATAACAGAGTAGTCCTCCGCACTCACCCTAAGTTCTTGCCAAAGGTTGTGTCGGAGTTCCATCTGAACCAGTCAATTGTCTTGCCAACATTCTTTCCCCGTCCTCATTCCTGCCCTGCTGAACGTCAGCTGCACACATTGGACTGCAAGAGAGCATTGGCCTTCTACCTGGAGCGGACACAGCCCCACAGACAGTCCGCCCAATTGTTTGTTTCTTTTGATCTCAATAGGAGGGGAGTGGCTGTGGGGAAACGCACCATATCCAATTGGCTAGCAGATTGCATTTCCTTCACTTACGCCCAGGCTGGGCTGGCTCTTGAGGGTCATGTCACGGCTCATAATGTTAGAGCCATGGCTGCGTCGGTAGCCCACTTGAAGTCAGCCTCTATTGAAGAAATTTGCAAAGCTGCGACATGGTCATCTGTCCACACATTCACATCTCATTACTGCCTGCAGCAGGATACCCGACGAGACAGTCGGTTCGGGCAGTCAGTTCTTCAGAACCTGTTTGGGCTTTAGGATCCAACTCCACCCCCCGAGGGCCCTGTTTGTTCTGTTCCAGGCTGCACTCTCAGTTAGTTGGTAAATTTTTTAGGTCAATCTCAGTTATGTCCTCGCCGTTGCGAGGCCCAATTGACCATGGTTGTTGTTTTGAGTGAGCCTGGGGGCTAGGGATACCCCATCAGTGAGAACAAGCAGCCTGCTTGTCCTCGGAGAAAGCGAATGCTACATACCTGTAGAAGGTATTCTCCGAGGACAGCAGGCTGATTGTTCTCACAAACCCGCCCGCCTCCCCTTTTGGAGTTGTGTCTTCCCTAGTCTTTGTCTTGCTACATATGAGACTGGCTGGCACAAGCCGGTTTCGGGCGGGAAGACGGCCGCGCATGCGCATCGGCGCGCGAGGACTAGCAAAGGCTTTTGCTAGTGAAGATTCCGATTGGAGGGGCTGCTGTGGACGTCACCCATCAGTGAGAACAATCAGCCTGCTGTCCTCGGAGAATACCTTCTACAGGTATGTAGCATTCGCTTAGGGTGTAAGCAAAGATGGAACATATAGATAGATAAGATAGAGTAACAGGAGCAAGAAAATAAGGGACTAATTAAAGAGAGTTGCAAATGAGATCAGAAAGGTGCTTTAACATTGTGGAGTAGATAAACATGTCCTGCTATAGTATGTGCAGCCGGTGTCATTTGCTTCTTCCGTTAAAGGCCTGGTTGAAGATCCAAGCTTTCACCTGCTTCCTGAAGTAGAGATAGTCTTGTGTTAAGCAAAGCCTTTCATGGACTGCATTCCAGAGCATGGGGGCTACTCCGGAGAAGGCTCGCTTGCTGGTGCCACATCCTGTGATTTCCTTTGGAAAGGGTGTAGTTAGGAAAACTCCTTGGGAGGACCTTGGTGACCTTGAAGGTGTGTAAAGGGGAGATCCTGTTCTTCAAGTACTCTGGGTCATTTCCTTTAAGGGCCTTGAAGGTCAAACAGAGAGTTTTATATTTGGCCCTGTTTTGCACTGGTAGCCAGCAGTGGCGTAGCTACATAGGGCCACAGGGGCCTGGGGCCCCCCAAATTTCCTCTGGGCCCCTGGTTTTACTGACCTGCTCTTTCTTCCCCTCATGACCAGCACGCTCCTTTTAGTGAAACTGAGCATGCTCACTAAAAGGAGCATGCAGGACATGAGAGGAAGAGAGAGCAGGGCAAGCAATGCGGCCCCAGCACCGACCCCTGAGGAACCCCACTGCTCACCTTCCTTTCCTCTGAGCAGATTCCATTTACCACCACCCTCTGCCACCTGTCAGTCAACCAGTTTCCTATCCAGTTCATCATTTTCGGTCCTAAGTTCAACCCTTTCAACTTATTCATGAGTCTTCTGTGGAGGACCGTATCAAAGGCTTTGCTAAAATCCAAGTAGATTACATCTAGCGCACGTCCTTCATTCAGTTCTTTGGTCACCCAGTCAAAGAAGTCAATAAGATTCGTTTGGCAGGATTTTCCTTTGGTAAAGTCGTGTTGCCTCGGGTCCTGTAACCCATTGGCTTCTAGAAAGTTAACTATCCTTTCAGCAGCGACTCCATTATTTTTCCTACCACCGGCGTGAGACTTACCGGTCTGTAGTTTCCCACTTCTTCCCTGTCTCCACTTTTGTGAAGAGGGACCGCTTCTGCTTGTCTCCAATCTCATGGAACCTCTCCCGTCTCTAAAGATCTATTAAATAAATCTTAAGAGGTCCCACCAGTATCCTGGGATGTAAGTAATTAGTGTACTCATCAACCAATACTGAATACTGTACCATGGTTTTATCACAAAACACGGCTGCAGAACTAGATGCTACAGTGCAGACTGGGTTTCACGTTTTCCTAGCCGTGGGTGGTGATTTTATAAATCTCTTTGGCTTTCATCCTCACAACAATGCTGTCCACTGCGTAGCCAGACTTTGGCGGGAGGGGGGTCCAGAGCCCGAGGTGAGGGGGCACATTTTAGTCCCCCCCCCCGGCGCCATTGCCGACACCCCGGCGCCGCCAGCACCACCACCAACTTTGACCCCCCCCACTGATGACCCTCTCGACCCCCCCCCTCGCCCACCGTCGCCATCACCTACCTTTGCTGGCGGGGGACCCCAACCCCCGCCAGCCGAGGTCCTCTTCTTCCTTCATTCTGTTTCTGAGTCTGATGTACTGCACGTACAACGTGCAGGACGTCAGACTCACAGAAACAGAACAAAGCCTTGTGATCTGCAGGGCTTCATTCTGTTTCTGTGAGTGTGACGTCCTGCACGTTGTATGTGCAGGACGTCAGACTCAGAAACAAAACGAAGGAAGACTTCAACTGGTGGGGGTTGAGGTCCCCCACCAGCAAAGGTAGCAGATGGCGACGGCGCACTGGCGGTGGGAGGGGGTTGAAAGGGTCGTCACCAGGGGGTCCAGGGCCAAATCTACGGGGGCCAAGGCTCCCGTGGCCCCATAGTAGCTACGCCTCTGGTCCACTGTGCTTTTTTTTTTTTCATCCACCATTTGCATTATCCATAAATGTAACCGCTTTTCCATCTTTTTCTTTGACTCATCACGAATGTTTTGGAACTTTCTGCCTGAGCTTCACGAATAGACCGACGCATCAAGAAAGGGATCTGGGTGTCGTCGTCGATGATACGCTGAAACCTTCTGCTCAGTGTGCTGCTGCGGCTAGGAAAGCGAATAGAATGTTGGGTGTTATTAGGAAGGGTATGGAGTCCAGGTGTGCGGATGTTATAATGCCGTTGTATCGCTCCATGGTGCGACCGCACCTGGAGTATTGTGTTCAGTACTGGTCTCCGTATCTCAAAAAAGATATAGTAGAATTGGAAAAGGTACAGCGAAGGGCGACGAAAATGATAGTGGGGATGGGACGACTTTCCTATGAAGAGAGGCTGAGAAGGCTAGGGCTTTTCAGCTTGGAGAAGAGACGGCTGAGGGGAGATATGATAGAAGTGTATAAAATAATGAGTGGAATGGATCGGGTGGATGTGAAGCGACTATTCACGCTATCCAAAAATACTAGGACTAGAGGGCATGAGTTGAAGCTACAGTGTGGTAAATTTAAAACGAATCGGAGAAAATTTTTCTTCACCCAACGTGTAATTAAACTCTGGAATTCGTTGCCGGAGAACGTGGTACGGGCGGTTAGCTTGACGGAGTTTAAAAAGGGGTTAGATAGATTCCTAAAGGACAAGTCCATAGACCGCTATTAAATGGACTTGGAAAAATTCCGCATTTTTAGGTATAACTTGTCTGGAATGTTTTTACGTTTGGGGAGCGTGCCAGGTGCCCTTGACCTGGATTGGCCACTGTCGGTGACAGGATGCTGGGCTAGATGGACCTTTGGTCTTTCCCAGTATGGCACTACTTATGTACTTATGTACATATCTTCCTGTTTTGCTGATTCATTAACATTAAACTCACGGCCAACAGCAGAAACAGACATGCCAGAACGAAGCTTATCTAACACACTTATTTTGTCACTAAAACACTTTACATGTTTCTTTCTCTTAGGAGTGGTAGCTTGCAACTCACTCCCTGGCTGCTTGGTGGCCATTTCCAGAAGCAAACGCCAAAAACACGAAAGTGAAAGCAAAAAGGGCTGTTTTGAAATGCGCATCTCTACAAATATGCGAACATGGCATGAATGGAAAATTGCAACCTCTATTTGCACCTTCACAGATGCGCAAAATAGAGAATAGTGATTGCACAAATTTATTTTATTTTTGTTACATTTGTACCCTGCGCTTTCCCACTCCCACTCATGGCAGGCTCAATGCAGCTTACATGGGGCAATGGAAGGTTAAGTGACTTGCCCAGAGTCACAAGGAGCTGCCTGTGCCTGAAGTGGGAATCGAACTCGGTTCCTCAGTTCCCCAGGACCAAAGTCCACCACCCTAACCACTAGGCCACTACTCCACTGTTGCTACTATTTGAGATTCTACATGGAATGTTGCTATTCCACTAGCAACATTCCATGTAGAAGTTGGCCCTTGCAGATCACCAATGTGGCCGCGCAGGCTTCTGCTTCTGTGAGTCTGACGTCCTGCACGTACGTGCAGGACGTCAGACTCACAGAAACAGAAGCCTGCGCAGCCTTCTAAATGGAATGTTGCTAGTGGAATAGCAACATTCCATGTAGAATCTCCAATAGTAGCAACATTCCGTGTAGAATCTCCAATAGTATCTATTTTATTTTTGTTACATTTGTATCCGGCGCTTTCCCACTCATGGCAGGCTCAATGCACTAGGCCACTCCTCCACAAATGGTGAGAATGCACTGTATGTTCATATCTTTCAGTAGTAGCTCAAGACAAGGTACATTCAGATATAGTAGTCACCCCATCCCTAGAGGGTTTGCAGTCTAAGGAGCTGATGCAGAAAGTTGGTGTAGATGGCAGAGCACAATTGGTGTGATTTCTCATAAGTACATAAGTAATGCCACACTGGGAAAAGACCAAAGGTCCATCGAGCCCAGCATCCTGTCCCCGACAGCGGCCAATCCAGGTCAAGGGCACCTGGCAAGCTACCCAAACGTACAAACATTTTATACAAGTTATTCCAGAAATTGTGGATTTTTCCCAAGTCCATTTAGTAGCGGTCTATGGACTTGTCCTTTAGGAAACCAGCCAACCCCTTTTTAAACTCTGCCAACCGTCTTCACTACGTTCTCTGGCAACGAATTCCAGAGTTTAATTACGTGTTGGGTGAAGAAAAATTTTCTCCTATTTGTTTTAAATTTACTACATTGTAGTTTAATCGCATGCCCCCTAGTCCTAGTATTTTTGGAAAGCGTGCATAGACGCTTCACATCCACCTGTTCCACTCCACTCATTATTTTATATACCTCTATCATGTCTCCCCTCAGCCATCTCTTCTCCAAGCTGAAAGCCCTAGCCTCATTAGCCTTTCCTTATAGGGAAGTCGTCCCATCTCCGCTATCATTTTAGTCGCCCTTCGCTGCACCTTTTCCAGTTTTACTATATCTTTCTTGAGATGCGGCGACCAGAATTTAACACAATACTCAAGGTGCGGTCGCACCATGGAGCGATACAACGGCATTATAACATCCTCACATCTGTTCTCCATACCTTTCCTAATAATACCCAACATTCTATTTGCTTTCCTAGCTGCAGCAGCACACTGAGCAGAAGGTTTCAGTGTATTATCAACGATGACACCCATTCAGTTTTCTGGGTGCATGATACAGAAAAGGGTTTTGTGCAGATGCTAACCCTGCACAAAACCTCACATTAGACACCAGAGCACAGCATACTAAAATCAACGGTAATAAGGCTATTGGGTCTTCTGCGTTGATGCAGAGACGTGCACAGAAGACCTTAAGGTGAGTTATAATGGAAGAACTTGAATTCCAGGTCGGGTACAAGGGTCATTGTTTGCAGTAGCATCTGTGAAGATTTAATGCCTGTTTTTTCTTTTTGCTGTGATCATATCAGTACCCACAGTATTATAAAAAATCTATTTGTAATATTTTGTTTTGCACTGCACATTGTTTTAAAGCACAGCAGAGAAAAAAATGTTGAATAATGCAGAAGGTTTTTGCCCAATGATGAACTGATGCCCACTTAAAATGCTTTGAATATCAGGGGAAATGTTGCTGTTCTAATAAAGTTACTTACATCTATAACCACTGGCTATTTCTGTTTCATAATGCCTACCACCAGAGGGCAGCGCAAAATTGTATTTCAGCTATATCTCCGGGTATTTTATTTATTTATTTATTTGTTACATTTGTACCCCACATTTTCCCACCTATTTGTAGGCTCAATGTGGCTTACATAGTACCGGAGAGGCGCTTGCAGACTCTGGTGATAACAAATACAAAGTGATGTGGAAAGACAGATATAGCCACATTAGGGAATCATACAATGGAAGAGTTGCGTTTTGTCCATTACGTACTTTAGTTTTGTTCTGTTGCAGGGATCAGGCATTTAAGTAGGATCGGTAGGGTAAGCCTTTTTGAACAGGTTGGTTTTTAGTGATTTCCGGAAGTTTGGGTGGTCGTAAGTCGTTTTCAAGGACCAACGGTTGATAGATAATCCTTCAAAGGAGTTACAGACTACTGATATAAAAGGATTAAATATAGCAAATTTTGCCCTATCAGCTTAAAAGAGACATGGAGTTCAAAAATGCGTGGGATAAACATAAAGAAATCCTGTTCAGAAGGAATGGATCCTCAGAAGCTTAGTGGAGATTGGGTGGCAGAGCCGGTGGGGGGAGGCTGGGCTAGTGCTGGGCAGACTTCTACGGTCTGTGCCCTGAAAATGGCAGATACAAATCAAAGTCAGGTATTATTAAGAATAAAATTGCAGAGCATATACAAAAACATGGACTGATGAGACAAAGTCAGCACGGATTTAGTGAAGGGAAGTCTTGCCTCACCAATCTAATGCATTTTTTTGAGGGGGTAAGCAAACATGTGGACAATGGGGAGCCGGTTGATATTGTATATCTGGATTTTCAGAAGGCGTTTGACAAAGTGCCGCACGAAAGACTCCTGAAGAAATTGCAGAGTCATGGAATCGGAGGTAGGGTATTATTATGGATTAAGAACTGGTTGAAAGATAGGAAGCAGAGAGTAGGATTGCGTGGCCAGTATTCTCAGTGGAGGAGGGTAGTTAGTGGGGTCCCGCAGGGGTCTGTGCTGGGTCCGTTGCTTTTTAATGTATTTATAAATGACCTAGAGATGGGAATAACTAGTGAGGTAATTAAATTCGCCGATGACACAAAATTATTCAGGGTCGTCAAGTCGCAGGAGGAATGTGAACGATTACAGGAGGACCTTGCGAGACTGGGAGAATGGGCGTGCAAGTGGCAGATGAAGTTCAATGTTGACAAGTGCAAAGTGATGCATGTGGGTAAGAGGAACCCGAATTATAGCTACGTCTTGCAAGGTTCCGCGTTAGGAGTTACGGATCAAGAAAGGGATCTGGGTGTCGTCGTCGATGATACGCTGAAACCTTCTGCTCAGTGTGCTGCTGCGGCTAGGAAAGCGAATAGAATGTTGGGTGTTATTAAGAAGGGTATGGAGTCCAGGTGTGCGGATGTTATAATGCCGTTGTATCGCTCCATGGTGCGACCGCACCTGGAGTATTGTGTTCAGTACTGGTCTCCGTATCTCAAAAAAGATATAGTAGAATTGGAAAAGGTACAGCGAAGGGCGACGAAAATGATAGTGGGGATGGGACGACTTTCCTATGAAGAGAGGCTGAGAAGGCTAGGGCTTTTCAGCTTGGAGAAGAGACGGCTGAGGGGAGATATGATAGAAGTGTATAAAATAATGAGTGGAATGGATCGGGTGGATGTGAAGCGACTGTTCACGCTATCCAAAAATACTAGGACTAGAGGGCATGAGTTGAAGCTACAGTGTGGTAAATTTAAAACGAATCGGAGAAAATTTTTCTTCACCCAACGTGTAATTAGACTCTGGAATTCATTGCCGGAGAACGTGGTACGGGCGGTTAGCTTGACGGAGTTTAAAAAGGGGTTAGATAGATTCCTAAAGGACAAGTCCATAGACCGCTATTAAATGGACTGGAAAAATTCCTCATTTTTAGGTATAACTTGTCTGGAATGTTTTTACGTTTGGGGAGCGTGCCAGGTGCCCTTGACCTGGATTGGCCACTGTTGGTGACAGGATGCTGGGCTAGATGGACCTTTGGTCTTTCCCAGTATGGCACTACTTATGTACTTATGTACTTATACACATAAAGTAGCACATATGAGTTTATCTTGTTGGCAAGACTGGATGGACCGTACAGGTCTTTCTCTGTCGTCATCTACTATGTTACTATGGAGGCACATTATAAGGACTTAAACCTCTCCATGAAGGTTTAGAATTGAAAGCTTTCGAATAGCTGTACCACTAGAGTAGTTTGGGGCCAACATTCAGACCACGGGAGTTAGCTGGGCTGCTGCCCGCGGTTGACTCTGAGCCTGGATATTCAATGCCAGGCCATTTCCGGCGACCAGCATTGAATATCCAGTTTATTTTTGGCCGGTTTCAACGCTGGCTGGTTAAGTTGAAACCGGCCAAAGATAGGCCTGCTATTTCGGTGGCCTATTTGGCTGCCAAACTTAGCCAGCAATGCACTGAATATTAGCGGATAGACGGCTATATCACACTATAAAGCAGGCTACCTGCTAAGCGTTAACCATGAATATTCAGCAAGAGATAACCTGGTAGTGCCCCTGATTATGCTCATTAACTGGCTATCCCCTAATCAGATAGGATTCGGGGGCAGAGCTACAGCACAGTGCCAGCTTAGCTGGATTAGCGGCCATTTTCAGTCTACTGTAAGGGGTTCTGTGGTGGCATCAGTGCGTGGATTTGCCATGTGCCATGGTCCCCTTTTACCGCAGCGGGTAAAAGACTTTCACGCTTATTTTCGAAAGAGAAGGATGCCCATCTTTTGACACAAATCGGGAGATGGTCGTCCTTCTCACAAGGTCGTCCAAATCGACATAATCGAAAGCCGATTTTTTGCCACCCTCGACTGCTTTCCGTTGTGGGGACGACCAAAGTTCATGGGGGCATGTCGGCAGGGTAGCGAAGGTGGGACTGGGGCGTGATTAGGAGATGGTCGTCCTCGGCCAATAATAGAAAAAAGGGCATCCCTGGCGAGCACTTGGCTGACTTTACTTGGTCCATTTTTTTTCACGACCAAGCCTCAAAAAGGTGCCTGAACTGACCAGATGACCACCGGAAGGAATCGGGGATGACCTCCCCTTACTCCCCCAGTGGTCACTAACCCCCTCCCACCATAAAAAACAAGTTTAAAAATACTTTTTTGCCACCCTCTATGCCAACCTTAAATGCCATACTCAGGTCCATCACAGCAGTATACAGGTCCCTGGAGCAGTTGTAGTGGGTGCAGTGTACTTCAGGCAGGCAGACCTGGGGGGGTTTGGGGGGCTCAGCACCCAAGGTAAGGGAGCTATGCACCTGGGAGCAATTTGTGAAGTCCACTGCAGTGCCCCCTAGGGTGCCCGGTTGGTGTCCTGGCATGTGAGGGGGGCCAGTGCACTACAAATGCTGGCTCCTCCCACAACCAAAGGGCTTGGATTTGGACATTTTTGAGATAGACGTCTTTGGTTTCCATTATCGCCGAAAACCGAGGACGACCATCTCTAAGGTTGACCTAAATGTCAAGATTTGGGCGTCCCCGACCGTATTATGAAAAAGAAAAATGGACGTCCATCTTGTTTCAATAATACGCATTGCTCCGCCCCTTCACGGCACTGTCCTTATAGTTGGGCGCCCTTAGAGATGGTCGTCCCCGTTCAAAAATGCCCCTCTTTATTTTCTAAAAAATAAAAAAATTTAGAAAAAAGGAAATGGCTGTGCGGTAAGTTAACTACTTCTTCCTATTTAGGACATGGTAAGGACTCCCTCAGTAGCCTGGCAGAAACCAAGCAGCGCCAATATCCACCGGGCACACCCCCGATGCTCAAATAAAAAAATACATTTCAGGAGCGCCGGAAGTGGCGCCCGGTGAGGGCAGGCACTACTGCCGGGCTCCTGTGGTAGCCCAGCAGTAGCGCCAAATTGGTAAGCCCACGGTAGGCTTGCTGTTCCTTTGAAAAAGGGCCTCTTTATTGGTTGAGTTAACCACGTAGCAGTCTGAATATCGGCAGGGTACTGGTTGACTTCTAGGTTGTTGGATATCATCCCCTATATTATTCCAACTAGGTTAAAACATCCAAACATATTTTTTTCCAGAACTCCTTTAAAATTATTTGTGATATGTCTAAGGTGGGCAAGGTCTGCTGCACGAAGCTATAACTCACTGAGGAAAGTGTGTGGCAGGGCTCTGCCCAAGCATTCCTACACAGACAAACCAATCCTGAAGAGAACCCAGTTCAAGTTACTGTCTCATTCAGAACTTCTGATTTATTAACCAAACATATTTGAGATTCCACAGCAGGCAGGAGGAACTTAACTGAAAACAAAGAAGCACCAGAAAGCAAAGCTGGAGAGAGCCACCTGACAAGAAATTGGCAGCACGTTACTGATTAAGAATCTGGCATGCTCGTGAGCCAGAATCAACGAGCAAAATCATTTCATACATATATTTTCACATTCCAAAAACATCAGGCATAAAGAATATGACAAGGATTTTTTTTCTGACTTGGTGGTTTCCTCCTGTTTGTTTGGACTTCCAGGCCAATGAAAGCCCAAAGCCGGGATCTGGCACCATGAGCCTTCATTTCCTACCAGAGGGGAATTTTTCACCCCTCAATTTATTTTAGTACAGCCATTGGAATAATAGGCTTTTACTGAGCCCCTGAGTCTGGCCACTAGATGTCACCATTAAGCAATGGCTGTGACTCTGCTCTGCCTCTGACGCATCTTCGGCCCACTAACTGGCCCCAAAATGTTCTGGCTTTTTATGTTCTTCTGAGACATAAGGATAAAAGCAAGCTCAAAGTAAAGAAAAACAAATTAATGTCCCTTCCCAACAGCGGCCAGTGCCGAGCTTCTGCCTGGTAAATATCAGCGTGCTTGTCACTGGGTATATGAAGAACTTTCTGAAGCATAGCATGACACAAGCTTAACAGACAAACGAATGCCTAGTGGCAACTGCAGAGGGATGGCGTCAATATTTTTGGAAAACAGGCCTCAATGCCGTCAATTCAATCTCTTTTTTTTCAGCAAGACTTTGGAAAGGATCCTCGTTTTCTGCCTAGTCTGTAATGATATGTTTGCCATGTTTAAGTGTTGTGTCTGTAACTATGAAAGCATAATTAGTACCAAAACTTCCATGTCGAAAACGACTTTCTTAAGACTAGAAGAGCTACTTACTTTTGGGCTTTCAAAAACAAAGTGGAGGAGTGGCCTAGTGGTTAGGGTGGTGGACTTTGGTCCTGAGGAACTGAGTTCGATTCCCGGCACAGGCAGCTCCTTGTGACTCTGGGCAAGTCACTTAAGCCTCCATTGCCCCATGTAAGCCGCATTGAGCCTGCCATGAGTGGGAAAGTGCGGGGTACAAATGTAACAAAAATAAAATAGATACTATTGGAGATTCTACATGGAATGTTGCTATGTAGTATCTAAAATAGTAGGAACAGTGGAGGAGTGGCCTAGTGGTTAGGGTGGTGGACTTTGGTCCTGGGGAACTGAGGAACGGAGTTCGATTCCCGGCACAGGCAGCTCCTTGTGACTCTGGGCAAGTCACTTAACCCTCCATTGCCTGTCGCATTGAGCCTGCCATGAGTGGGAAAGCCTTTTACTCCTCTAGCTACATGCGTAGGTCTTCCCGCTTTTGTGCATTATGAGGGTAAATTCTATATACAAAGGGGTACCTGTGTGCACACACCCCATTCATTTATAATTTAATTTTGGCATTAAATAATCTGTTTAATCCAGGGGCATAGCCAGACACCCAATTTTGGGTGGGCCTGGGTCCAAGATGGGTGGGCAGAAGAACTCCATTTGTCCCACAGGTGATTTGGTCTCTCCCTCTCTCTCTCGCCTGCATGCCATATGGTCTCTCAAACATACCTTTGAAATAGCAGATTTTCACCAGCAGCGAGCAGCAACTAATACACATTGCTCATGTTGGCCCCACAGCCTTCCCACTGATGTAACTTCCTGTTTCCGCATAGGCGGGAATACTTCAGAGGGAAGGCTTTGGGGCTGGTGCGAGCAGGATGTATCAGTCGCTGCTCAATGCAGGCGAAGATCTGCTATTTACAAGATATGCAGGAGGGACAGTCGTTGGGAGTTTTTGGCTGGTGGGGCTTGGGGATCCCTGCCAGCCACATCATAGGTGTGCTGCTACTGGGTGGGCCTGAGCTCAAAGTGGGTGGGCCTGGGCCCACCCAGGCCCACCCTTGGCTACGCCACTGGCTTAATCATCAAAGTTCAAGGCAGAGTACAATCGCACATTACGCGCAGGCACTTTCTTTGTCCCTAGAGGGCTCACAATCTTAAGTTTTTATACCTGAGGCAATGGAGGGTAAAGGAACTTGCCCAAAGTCACAAGGAGCTGCAGTGGGAATCAAACCCAGGCTGCTGAGAAGATCAAGGTTTGCTGTACTAACCATTAGGCCATTCTTCCACTCTAAGCTGTGATATTTGAATATGTGGTAGAATGGCCGAGGCTGGCTGCAGGACTTCATAAAAATGTGGCTTAGACGAGTTTTGCCGCCATGGCGTTCTGCAGCCCAGAGGTTTATCATCTTACGGAAGCCACAAAGCTACACCTCTCTTGGTTAAGGCAACCAGCCACAACAGAAGAGATTCATTTGACCCCTGATGTAGGCCCTGGTGCCGAAACAGGGCTGTGTCTGGTTGTTTTTAAGCTGTTTATATTAAAGACTTCCTGATATCCTCTTTGAGCGGTCCTCACTTTTTTGTCCATTGCAGGTTAGTACTCTTTATTGGGCTTGTTCCTAGCCAGGCCCAAACACTGTGGCAACTAATACTGTCTCAGGTTCCTTTTGGACACACCCCAAATTCATATACTTTCAGAATATTCTCCAAGGTTCTATTCTACCTTGGCAGTCTACTTTTCTTACAGATACTCAACTCCTGGAGGCTGACTGAACACACACAGTTTCTCACCCCAGACCAACACTTAGGGTTACTCCTTTTCTCTGGCACTTCCACTAGGTATTCTAGCCTTCTCTCGCTCTCTGTATCATTGCTGGGAGGTCCTCTTTCAGGTCCCTAGAGGCTTCTTGACTTAGACTACTCGCCTCGGGCCTACCTGATCTGTCCTGCCTCAGGGCATTTAACCACTTCCCCAAGGCACTTAACCACTTCCCTGCCTCAGCCCCACCCCTCTGACTGCAGGTGTAACTCCATCTGCCCTAAGGTGGCACACGCTCAAAAGTCACCGTTAAATACGTGTGCGTCTATATCCACGGTTGAACTTAACCGATTTTGATATAGCAATCGATGCTCAAAGGAAATCGAATACTACCTGTTTTGGAGGAGTTAAAAGTGCGGATTTTCCCTGACGTAACTAAGTCTACCCAGCAAAGAAGGAAAACCTTTTTGGCAATGAAATCAAGAATATCTGAAATAGGAGGGATATTTTTTTTAGCCTATCCTTGTAAATGTATTGTCAAACTGGGACAGGTAAAATATACCTTTTATTCACCTGATCAGCTAAAATCATTTCTTGATTTTAAAACAACTGAAATAACAACAAAAGATATATGGGAGCATTATGCCGCTTAGTTACTTTTTAAAATTATGTTTGTAATCTTCCCTAACTCATATCGCCCTCCTTATGTATTGTGGTCTAAGGAGGCAGTATTATTATGTTAAAATGCTTGAAAGTTATGATTAGATAAATTCAAAAATTGTTTCTTTATTATGTTTTGGTTTAGAAATATTATGGCTGTATTTCAAATAACAAGTGTATACTTGTTAAAAATGTAAAAGCTAATAAAAAAAAAAATAAGGAAATCGAATACAAATGAGATATGTACCTAACACACGTGTACAACAATCTTTCGGTAAGCATCAATGTTATACACATGCCCAGGGACATAGGTGTGTGTCCTAGGCGAGCATCATTTGCATCCACCACAAAAGTGCCATAAGGTGTTCATGTTGTAAAGTGTCGCAAATGCACTATAAACGTCCATTACTTTTATTATACCGGCCTCTTTGATGTTCACATCGGCTGCGCAAGCTTTTATGCGGTAATCTGCGCATTGTGCATCGTAGCAGTTTGCAGAGGTGTGCTGTTTTGTACATCCCCAGTGGTTTGCTGCGTTTTACAGTGTTGTTTTATTTTGTGTGTTCACATTTTTCTTCTATAATTTTCCATTGTGGTGGTGAGTATGAAATACTTTGTGTGGGTGGGTGTTCTCTATGCCATTGGTCTTGATTTTCTTTCCCCTGTGTAAGCTTATTGTCTAACATATGTTTTTTTTTTTTGTTTGCCTTTGGTTGGTAGGAGACATGGACGGGGGACATGCAGCATGACGTGCCCCACATAGGGGTGAGTGGGTTTTTTCTATGCGTTTGATCTTAGCTTTCTTTCCCTTGTGCAAGCTTACCGTTTAACATATGGTTTTATTTTTATTCTTTAATTGGTAAGAGACATGAAGGAGAAGTAGTAGGGTGTGGCCTACATGGGGTAGGTGGGTTTTTGTGCAAGCTTACCATGTTTTTCTTTTTTCTTTAATTGGTAAGAGGAATGGAGGGGGATATGCAGTGGGGTGTGCTCCACATGGGGGTGGCTGGGATTTTTTTATATGCTTTTGATCTTGATTTTCTTTCCCTTGTGCAAGCATAAAGTGGGAGGTGATATGCTATGACAGGCGGTCAAGCATTTTGCCTACCATATGCACCAGTTTTGCCAGTCCGCTGAGGCCTGGTCCTCGGGAGAGGGGGAACGGTAGGGCAGAGGTGGCACAGTCAACAAGGGTGGGTGGGTGGAAGCTCAGGAGAGGGGATGCACTAGTTGTGGTCTGTGACTGCTATTGTTTTTTTCCTTTTATCTTCTTTTTTTTTTTTGGGGGGGGGGGGGGGGGGGGGGTAAATATTAATTAATTAATTAATTCATGACATTTATAACCCACATTAGTCCAAAATAGACTCAAGTTCAATTTGGCTTACAAACAAACAATAAAGTGAATACAACATAATAATGTACAGAATATAACACAAATTACAGTAAGATCATGAAGAAAATTAATACATGTGCAGTAAGTAACCAGGGATTTAGACTATCTCAAGGACAAACAAATAATTAAGGGTGGATAGAAACATAATTAGGCAGGACTAGATGGGAAATGAGATTAAGAAAAGGCTGTGGGTACAATTCAAATAGAGTTCTTTGTATTCAGAAAGGCCAGGCTGAAGAAATGGCAGGGAGAAATGGAAAAGAAGCCCATCAGTTGAACAGGCGCCGGAAGGTCCTACAGCCCTGGCCCATTTCCCCTCCTGCTACTGTGTTTTTTTTTACCCTTTCTCTTTCATTTGTCCCTTTCCCTCCCACCGTTGCCTCCTCCTTCCCCCAAAATCTAGTTTACACGTTTATAGTTATTATATATTTATATATCTAGTTTGTTTATTTATATATTTATTTATCTAGATGAACTCCTCATGGTTTGCACTTTTATATTTACACTGCTATCTGTTCTAGGCATTTGTGAAATAAACACACAATTGTTGGTTTTGCAAAAGTATAATTTTCAACATCCTAACTGCTGGGCATGGGGGATAGAAGTACGATGTCAATGTAAATATGTTTGATTCCCCCCCCCCCCCCCCCCCCCTCAACATTTGCATTGTTTTGAAATCTTGTTTGTCAGATTATGATGTTTATATTTCCAAAACTTTAATAAAAAGAGTTGGTTTGAATTTAACTGAGTTTCTTGAAAGCTGAGCGAACTACTCTTCTGGTATCATTTGTATTTGAAACAGACTGATGTATTTCGTTTATATTTCAAACATATGAAAGCATTGTTCCTTGGAGCTAGTATACACATTTAGATTTAATTAGAGAAACTTTGAAACCATGACATGAGTTTTTGGCTTTAAAGCAGAGGACTCCTTCTTTGAAAGGAACTTTCCTATTGAAATTTCCCTGCAGATGTTTTCTTTTCCTTGATTCTGTTAATTACATGTTTACTGATCCAAAGAAAATGCAAGATTTTATTGATGCCAAGGAGGATCAGAATCGATCTACCCAGAACACTCCTGTAGGCTAATGCTGTTAAATTTGATTATGGGTTTAGTAGTTCCCCTGCTCTAATATTTAAGTATTTCTAACTTGACTTTTCTTTGTGTTTTGCCTCACATATTGTGGACTAATTAGTGGAATTATTTATCTAAAGGAGGCTATATTTCCTATTTTTTCTCTTTCATGTTTTTTTTTTGGGGTAAATTCTATTACTGTAATTGCAATCATGTTAAGTGACTGTAAATTTGAAAAATTACAAATAAAGATATAAAAAAAAAGAGTTGGAAATGAAATCACAACCAGCCTAAATGAAACATTACACGCACTGTTAAGCTTTGAGCATTGGGGCCTCAGTCTCAGTAAGGAAGTGATCCTATGGGAACCCAGCCATGTACCACCCACTCCCTCACAAGGGACCACAGCTGAAGACCAGTTGATTGCAGCGTCTTCATCAAATGCAAGGCTCAGCAAACCTCCCACCGATGGACGCTGCTCCTTTGAAACATCACAGATATCTGACAATTCCACTGCCAACTTTTACTCCAATGCAAACATTGTCCCCTTTCTTGGAGAAATCCCACTTATCATGTGTAGAAGGGGGCTTTGGTGGCGGGAGGGCTTCAGGGTTAGAAGTCTGCTCTGGCCATAGTGTCAGGAACATTGAGCTGTGACCAAGCAGCTTGAATCCCACTCCAACTTGCCTCCTTAGTTCTGATGAGCAACGAAAGTATGCATTTAACCTATTAGTGTGTTCACCAGACAATCTTCCAATGGAAAGACATTCATTAAAAAAAAAAATAAGCCAAGAAAATACTGACAAACTTGCAATTACGAAAGAGCTTCAGATGCCTTTTCATGTACTTTTAAACCTATAAGCAAACGATGTCATTTAGCAAATGCAGGTTTTGACCATGAGATTTAGGGATCCTTTTGCTCAGCTGTGTTAACATAGTAACATAGTAGATGACGGCAGAAAAAGACCTGCATGGTCCATCCAGTCTGCCCAACAAGATAAACTCATATGTGCTACTTTTTGTGTATACCCTACCTTGATTTGTATCTGTCATTTTCAGGGCACAGACCATATAAGTCTGCCCAGGACTATCCCCGCCTCCCACCACCGGCTATGCCACCCAATCTCAGCTAAGCTTCTGAGGATCCATTCCCTCAGAACAGGATTCCTTTATGTTTATCCCACGCATGTTTGAATTCCGTTACCGTTTTCCTCTCCACCACCTCCCGCGGGAGGGCATTCCAAGCATCCACCACTCTCTCCGTGAAAAAATACTTCCTGACATTTTTCTTGAGTCTGCTCCCCTTCAATCTCATTTCATGTCCTCACATTCTACCACCTTCCCATCTCCGGAAAAGGTTCGTTTGCGGATTAATACCTATCAGATATTTGAACGTCTGTATCATATCGCCCCTGTTTCTCCTTTCCTCCAGGGTATACATGTTCAGGTCAGCAAGTCTCTCCTCATACATCTTGTAACGCAAATCCCATACCATTCTCGTAGCTTTTCTTTGCACCGCTTCAATTCTTTTTACATCCTTAGCAAGATACGGCCTCCAAAACTGAACACAATACTCCAGGTGGGGCCTCACCAACGACTTATACAGGGGCATTAAAACCTCTTTGCTTCTGCTGGTCACTCTATATAGCCTAGCAACCTTCTACTTACGGCCACCGCCTTGTCACACTGTTTCGTCTAACAAGTGCACTAAAGTGGCATCGGCGTGTGCTAAGCACATGGTAATTAATTTCTCCTTTTTTTTTTTGAGGGGGCATATCAGGAGTGAATAACGGGTGTTCCTGCAATCTTACCACATGGCCATGGCTATTTTCAGCCCTTTTTTACGCACTGCAGTAGCAAGGGCTACACCGTGCAGCAAAAAATGGCCCCCCGCTGCTAGCGCAGGGTCCTTTTTACCACAGCTTGGTATAAGGACCCCTAAATTTTTAAATGGCTGTGTAGTAATGTTAACTTTAGCACACAGCCATATACTGAAAAAAAGAAAAGAAAAAAAGTCATTTTTAGTGGCTGCGCTAAAAATGGACTTGGCACATGGGAAGGACCCCATTTCTTAGTGCAGTTTAATAAAAGGACCCCTTAGTTATATTTCTTCTGACGAGCTGTTTTAGAATGTTTTAATATGTTCTAAAACCCATGAATACAGCTTTTGTTACCTTGGGGTAGCAGTGTGGAAAGTAATATTTTCCATGGTTGCTAAATGACTAGAATTAGAGGTATCAAATTTCAGGATAGAGTTCTGGACGGAACAAAATGCGAAATTTTGTCTTTTGGAAAGATTTGCCTCCTTCTCCTCTGCATTACTTGTGTTGCTTTTGTTGGCATAGCAGACAAGACTTTTGGAAGAATTTCAAGGCAATCAAAAGACATTCATATGGAAAGCCAATGTAAAAGCCTACGTTTTTCTAAGCTATGATTGGCTGGAGGCTATGGCTTGGACCACAACAGTTATCTTGAGTATATACAGTGGGGGAAATAAGTATTTGATCCCTTGCTGATTTTGTAAGTTTGCCCACTGACAAAGACATGAGCAGCCCATAATTGAAGGGTAGGTTATTGGTAACAGTGAGAGATAGCACATCACAAATTAAATCCGGAAAATCACATTGTGGAAAGTATATGAATTTATTTGCATTCTGCAGAGGGAAATAAGTATTTAATCCCTCTGGCAAACAAGACCTAATACTTGGTGGCAAAACCCTTGTTGGCAAGCACAGCGGTCAGACGTCTTCTGTAGTTGATGATGAGGTTTGCACACATGTCAGGAGGAATTTTGGTCCACTCCTCTTTGCAGATCATCTCTAAATCATTAAGAGTTCTGGGCTGTCGCTTGGCAACTCGCAGCTTCAGCTCCCTCCATAAGTTTTCAATGGGATTAAGGTCTGGTGACTGGCTAGGCCACTCCATGACCCTAATGTGCTTCTTCCTGAGCCACTCCTTTGTTGCCTTGGCTGTATGTTTTGGGTCATTGTCGTGCTGGAAGACCCAGCCACGACCCATTTTTAAGGCCCTGGTGGAGGGAAGGAGGTTGTCACTCAGAATTGTACGGTACATGGCCCCATCCATTCTCCCATTGATGCGGTGAAGTAGTCCTGTGCCCTTAGCAGAGAAACACCCCCAAAACATAACATTTCCACCTCCATGCTTGACAGTGGGGACGGTGTTCTTTGGGTCATAGGCAGCATTTCTCTTCCTCCAAACACAGCGAGTTGAGTTCATGCCAAAGAGCTCAATTTTTGTCTCATCTGACCACAGCACCTTTTCCCAATCACTCTCGGCATCATCCAGGTGTTCACTGGCAAACTTCAGACGGGCCGTCACATGTGCCTTCCGGAGCAGGGGGACCTTGCGGGCACTGCAGGATTGCAATCCGTTATGTCGTAATGTGTTACCAATGGTTTTCGTGGTGACAGTGGTCCCAGCTGCCTTGAGATCATTGACAAGTTCCCCCCTTGTAGTTGTAGGCTGATTTCTAACCTTCCTCATGATCAAGGATACCCCACGAGGTGAGATTTTGCGTGGAGCCCCAGATCTTTGTCGATTGACAGTCATTTTGTACTTCTTCCATTTTCTTACTATGGCACCAACAGTTGTCTCCTTCTCGCCCAGCGTCTTACTGATGGTTTTGTAGCCCATTCCAGCCTTGTGCAGGTGTATGATCTTGTCCCTGACATCCTTAGACAGCTCCTTGCTCTTGGCCATTTTGTAGAGGTTAGAGTCTGACTGATTCACTGAGTCTGTGGACAGGTGTCTTTCATACAGGTGACCATTGCCGACAGCTGTCTGTCATGCAGGTAACGAGTTGATTTGGAGCATCTACCTGGTCTGTAGGGGCCCGATCTCTTACTGGTTGGTGGGGGATCAAATACTTATTTCCCTCTGCAGAATGCAAATAAATTCATATACTTTCCACAATGTGATTTTCCGGATTTAATTTGTGATGTGCTATCTCTCACTGTTACCAATAACCTACCCTTCAATTATGGGCTGCTCATGTCTTTGTCAGTGGGCAAACTTACAAAATCAGCAAGGGATCAAATACTTATTTCCCCCACTGTAATTGGTTTCATATGTATCCTAAGACTCAAGTTTGATGTTTTTTTTTCTCCTAAGAATTATGGATTTTCCAAAATACACGCTGAGAATTATTCATGTAAATCTGTTTTCCAGCCTTATAGGTAGGGCCGGAGAAGGGAATGAGGGGTTGTCACTCATGTGCTGCTGAAACATAGAAAAACTAGGATTTCCCTGATGGTGTGTCTGTAATAGCAGGAAGCTAAGGCATCAAAGGTCCTTGATGGTCGGCATAATAATCCAGCAAACAAGTCTTCACATACCAACTTATTATTCAAACCAGGGGTGGGCAACCACGGTCCTTGAGGGCCACAACCCAGTCAGTTTTGGAAAATGTCCACAATGAATATGCGTGAGATCTATCCGCATACAATGGAAGCAGTATACGCAAACCAATCTCGTGCAAATCTTGAAAACCTGACTGGGTTGTGGCCCCCAAGGACTGTGGTTGCCCACCCCTGTCCTAATCAAACAAAAGTTTCCTTGTGAAAAGTGCTAAGTCGTTTCAACTGGCATAAATGACTTCTTCTAGAAACAATTTGTCTGGAATCCCTTTAGCCTCCCGGCCTCCAAGCCTCACAGAGGTCAGGATGAAGCTCTCTGGTATGTCATTGTCTCTTAAGTTCTTCAATAAGCAGATGATCCTTTCTGCTATTTCCTTTCACTCCAGACCTTATTTCAAAGTAAGAACAGCAGACACAGCAGAGAATGTTTCTAAATAATGTACTTTTTCAATGCGTGTGTTGATGATTTCTCATAAGTTGGAAAACTTTTATCAGTTTGAAAGGAAATGACCTAACTATCACAGACACAGTCATCAGCAGATGATCTGAAAAATGTGTCTGCAGTATAAGCAATAGAAATCAAGCCTGAAATCAAAGAATATAAAACAGATGAAGCAAAGTATCCTGCACAATCATGGCATCAAATATTTTGGATAGCAAAACCAAGATATAAGGATTCCAACAATATCATAACTTTGAAAACAGAATTCAAGGGCTACGTGCTTCCACTTGAATTTTAAAGTGTTGAGCTTATGGAACCTGAATGCCTGTGTTCGGTCCCCTCTATACAACAAGAAGCACCAAGAGCCTTCAAAAACGTGACACAGTTCAATATGTTCCATAAAAAAGGTCACTCAGCGACAGCGTATTAGGAACAGCGAGTCCCTTCATTCCTTAATCAAGTAGCAAATCTTGACTCACTGTTCCTAATACACTGAGTGTGCAGCATATTGAACTCCTGTATCATAAAGAAGAAGTTTGATCAAAATATTCACTTTATAATAGACCGCCACCTGACCCGTGACACAGGCGCTGTGCGCAGAAACACGACCCGTGTCGGGTCTATACTGGAATATTGATTTTGACCATCAAAGGAACTGTGTCCCGTTTTTGAAGGCTCTTGGTGCTTTTTGCTGTATTTTGGACCCCGTCTTGTACTTTGTACCCTCTCTGTGTTGTTGCTTGTCTGTGAAAGTCATTATTTGATCGTGAGTAGAGTTCTTTAACTCCCTGTATCAAAAGTAAAACTGGACGCTCATTACAGAAGATACCCTATGGCAGGTGCTGGGATGGAGGGATCTTTTACTGGACTATGGGTTCCCGAACCCATACGTCTAGCTCCATCTCTACCTCCTAACTGCTACTCATTTGCCCTCCCCCTCCCCTGTTCCTCTTTACCCTGTAATTCCCTTGCCCGTAATATCTTGTCTGTCTGTTTTACCTAGATTGTAAGCTCTTTGAGCAGGGACTGTCTCTCTATGTCAAATGTTCAGCGCTGCGTGCGTCTGGTAGCGCTATATAAATGCTATTAGTAGTAGTAGTAGTAGTACTATGCACACTGATAATATGCTGTAAAGATAAACTTGATGGCATTATTATTTCCTGATTTGTAAAATTACAGAAAGTCAAGGCAGGGGTGTAGCCAGACCTCAACTGGAGGGGGGGGGGCACAGAGCCCAAGGTGGGGGGCACATTTTGGCCCGCCTCCCTGCTGCCGCCACCTCTGCCCCCCTGCTGCTTCCGCCTCCCTGCTGCCGCCACTGCTTCCCCCCCCCACCCCCGTTGCTGCTGGAAGGTACCTCCTCTGCCTCCCAGCCACCGCTCCCCCCGCCACTGCTGGAAGGTACCTTGGCTGGTGGGGGCCCCCAACCCCCGCCAGCTAAAGCATTTGTCCCACGCTGGTCTTACATTGCTGGCACCCTGTCCTAATTTCAGTGCCGTGCATGTGCATGCTCGGTTTCATTAAAATGAGCGTGCACGGCGCTGAAAAACAAGACAGGACGCCAGCAATTTAAGACCAGCGCGGGACAGATGCCTTAGCTAACGGGGGTTGGGGATCCACGCCAGCCAAACTGGGGGCCCTGGGGCTAGTTTGAGGGGGCCCAGCCCCCCCATAGCTATGCCACTGAGTCAAGGTATGAGATACAAAGAGCTCTATTCAGCTGTAACAGAGGAAGGTGCCACCACGCTTTGTAAGCGCTTTAACATATACAATTTTTTTTTTAAATGTTTTGTATAAGTTTATGAGGCTGACCAAAAGACAAATCCAGCTCAGAGTGCTTGAAAGACGCTTTACTGGTTGCTTGAATAAAGGACCCGATACGGTCTGTGTTTCGGCGTCGCAAAGTGCCTGCCTCAGGGGTCACAAATGGTGGTCACAGAATGCACTAACCAAAGTTGGCAATGAGCATGCACTCGAGGGAAGCAACAAAAACGCGTGACGGCAAGGGTCCACTCGCTGTTAGAAGGTTATGTCTTGTAATAAATAGTGAGGGTGATATTCAGCTTGCAGCGGTAGGTGGTTTGTAAGCCACTCCCAGCCGTGGGCTGAACTATTCCTGGATATTCTATGCCAGGGCATTCGCAGCTCCTACCACTGAATATCCGGGTATGTGCGCTGACCCAGAAGTTAACCGAGCACTGAGCAATATTCATACCGGTGCCCAGTTAACTCAGTGCATAAAGCTAGGAGAGCCTTTTTGATATCTTAACTTTATGCCCTGGCTTTTTAGACAGTTAATGAACTGAATATCGCCGTTAACCAGCTAAGTGCTGGCTCCATCCAAGCAAAAGCCTTGCCTCAGTGCTTAAGCATACTGCAGAAATAACAGCAAGATGTGGAGAGAGCTTCTGTGTGTCAGGTAGGTGCGGCCATCTTGAATCCCTCTTCCCTCTGGTTGTCCTTTTGGTTATAACATCTTGAGGATTCCAAAAATTGAGATATATCTGAACTGTCTGGAGAGCTAATGTCATCCATTTGCCCTTCCCGTTCTTCTACTCTAGGTCCATGTGGTACATAATTAAGATTACTAACAACCAACAATTTATAAGCTAATTGTACGATCTTTCAAATACATTTCAAACAACTCTAGAAGAGATAAATATTGAGTAACTAGGAAATTTAAAAACCTAAGGATTCTAGCTCTGGATACATTCTCCATACCTTCCATTTGAAAATGTATAGCTAAGCTATCCTTAATAGCCAATGATACAACAGATTGTAAAGTTACGAACTGATTTTCAAATTTATCCATATGTTGCAGCTTCTGTAAATTTGCTAAGCTAAGCACCAAGGGGGTCTTTTTCTAAAGGTTAGCTTGAGTTATCTGCTTGAGGACCCATTTTATTCCTATGGGCCCTGCTGCAGATAACTTACATAAGTACATAAGTAATGCCACACTGGGAAAAGACAAAGGGTCCATCGAGCCCAGCATCCTGTCCACGACAGCAGCCAATCCAGGCCAAGGGCACCTGGGAAGCTTTCCAAATGTACAAACATTCTATAGATATTATTCCTGGAATTGTGGATTTTTCCCAAGTCCATTTAGTAGTGGTTTATGGACTTGTCCTTTAGGAAACCATCTAATCCCTTTTTAAACTCTGCCAAGCTAACCGCCTTCACCACGTTCTTGAGCTAATATTTAGTAAAAGACCCCCTAAACATTTTATGCTGCCATTGTAAGGCATGCTACACATTTTTCCCTGCAGGTCTATGTTGCGGGGACCTTGCTGACACAATTTACATGTCCTAAAGGGGCTGGTATTTATTTATTTGTTACATTTGTATCCCACATTTTCCCACCTTTTTGCAGGCTCAATGTGTCTTACATAGTTCCATTAACAGCGTTAGCCAATCCTGGTCTGAACAAATACAAGGTATAACGAATATAAGGTGATGTGGTTGAATGAGGTACATGTATGCTAGGTATAATTGGGGGGAACTTAGAAAGGGAGAGGAAGAGTCAGATAATGTCCATTTCGGTCTTTAGTTACGTTGTGTCGCAGGTATCCAAGTATATTTATATTGGGTCGGTGGGGTATGCTCTTCTGAACAGGTCTGTTTTTAGTGCTTTCCAGAAATTTAGGTGGTCGAGCATAGTTTTTACTGCTTTTGGCAGTGCATTCTGTAGTTGTGCGCTTAAGTAGGAAAAGCTGGATGCATAGGTGGATTTGTATTTGAGTCCTTTGGTGCTTGGGTAGTGGAGGTTTAGGTATGATCGGGCAGTTTTAGTGGTGTTTCTGGTTGGCAGGTCAATGAGGTCTGCCATATATCCCAGTGCCTCGCCGTAAATAATTTTATGAACAGTCATGCAGATTTTGAAACTGATGCGTTCTTTGATTGGTAGCCAGTGCAGTTTTTCTCAGAGTGGCTTGGCGCTGTCACAATGCATTTTACAAATATAAGCCTGGCTGCTGTGTTTTGGGCAGTCTGAAGTTTCTTTATGATTTGATCCTTGCATCCCGCATAGATTCCATTACAGTAGTCTGCGTGGCTTAGTACCATTGACTGTATCAGGTTGTGAAAGATTTCCCTTGGGAAGAATGGTTTCACACGTTTGAGTTTCCACATTGAGGAAAACATTTTATTTATGGTGGATTTTGTTTGGGTCTCTAGTGAGAGGTTACGGACGATTATTACTCGGAGAATTTTTAGGCTGTCTGAGATAGGGAGGGTGTATCCTGGGGTGCTAATGTTTGTGAGTTTGTATATATTGTATTGGGATGAGATGATGAGACTGTGTATTTTTTCTGTATTGAGTTTTAGTTGGAACACATTTGCCCATGAGTTTATGATGTTTAAGCTGAGCTTGATTTCGTTGGTGATTTCTTCCAGATCATGTTTGTAGGGGATGTATAATGTAACGTCATCAGCGTAGATAAATGGGTTAAGGCCTTGGGTGGATAAGGTCTTGGCTAGTGGAGTCATCATGAGGTTGAAAAGGATCAGTGATAGTGGTGATCCTTGCGGCACTCCGCAGTCTGGTTTCTACGGTGACGATGTGTTTGTTTTTGATTTCACTTGATATGTTCTTGGGGTTAGAAAACCCTTGATCCAATTGAGAGTGCTACCACTGATTTCGAAGTGTTCTAGGAGTCTTAGCAGTATGTTATGGTTAACCATGTCTAACGCACTTGACATGTCAAATTGGCCATTTTCAGCATTATAGCCACCCATTGGGACACTTCTAGATTCTACATTTCCCATGCCATCATTTTCAGATATCGCCATTGATCTCCTAGACATTTTTGACTTTTAGACATCTTGATCGAGAGGTGGAGATATGACAATTTTTCTACGATCTTAAACATACAATCCTGCATTTGTTAAATATGTCACAGATTCTAGATGTTTTGGCACTGTGAACCAACAAACCAGCAACTCAGTATCCACAAGGAAGAAATCTGTTTTCTGAATTTCAACTGTTTATTGCAGAATAAGTATAGTCAATTTATTTATGGCATAAAGAGGTTGAAAGTAGAAGTCTTTCTGCCCCAGGGCAAGAGTCTTTGAACTGGATATTTATTGTTTCTGAGAGGTGGATAAGGAGAGTTTGAAAGATGGGTTGTTTATCGCAGAAGTGGATATATTCAGTGAATAAACTGAGGTTGAGAAGTTAGGCTAAAAAGGAGGGGGTGACAAAAGAAAGACATAGAGCCTAAAGTAGCTTGTGTTGAACTGGGCTGCAAGGTTTGTGTGGTGAAAAGAGAGTTCACTTTCTCAGGAGAGAAAAGCAGAGCAGCATACTTTAAGACAAAATGGAGAATCTGTCTTGCAGGGTGCTGTGGGTGCTTGAGAACCTCCAATATTGAGAAAATTCCTTGTCTATGTCTAGGAAGGGGTTATTTCCATTGGGCTTAGCACCCCCAATGATTTTGAAAAGTTGGCTCCTATGGCAGGGAGGAGGGGGCAAGAAGACCCACAAAGTCAGAGGGCAAGAGAAGGGACCTGATAACTTTAGCACCTGAGACTAGGTCACACTGAAGGTGACACTGAAGGCAGTACTTGATTGGAGAGACTCGAGAGAGTCACGTGCATTTACCAGGACATCAGTGACTTGAAAAAAAAAAAAAAAGAGTCATATGCAGGAGCTGACTCATCAGAGCTTAGTCTGAAGGACAATCAAGAAGTGACAGAAGAGATGAAAGACCCAGTCTCTGCTACTGAAGGGGGTAGGGTGGGAGGAAGGAGGTCACATGCAAAAGAATGACATCTAGGAGTAAATATTTCACACTGAGCAGGAAGTAACTGCAGTACTAGGATGAACTACAATGTCAGCAATGCACTGCTGCAGTTCCCATACAAAGAGGGGCATTTTCGATATGACGTCTAAGTCCGACTTTGAAGGTTTTGTAAAATAACGACCAAAATCTGAATAGCAAAGAAGGTCATTTTCAAAAAAGAAAAACATCTATCTATCTTTTGTTTTCGAAAATAGAAGATTTTGTGATTTGGATGTTTTATTTTTTGGTCCATTTTCGAAGAAAAAAAAAAGTCCAAATGCAAAACGCACAAAATCAAGCCATTGGGATGTAGGAGGAGCCAGCATTTTTAGTACACTGGTCCCCCTGACATCCCAGGAAAGCAATAGGGCACCCTAGGGGCCACTGCAGTGGTCTTCATAAAATGCTCCCAGGTACACATCTGACCATTGCTCCCTTACCTTGTCTGCTGAGCCCCCCCAAACCCACTTCCAACTATACACCGCTACCATAGCCCTCACGGGTGAAGGGGGCACCTATATGTGGGTACAGTGGGTTTCTGGTGAGTTTTGGAGGGCTCACAATTTCCTCCACAAGTGTAACAGGTAGGGGGGGGGGGTAGAAGCCTGGGTCCACCTGTCTGCAGTGCTCTGCACCCACCACTAGACTACTCCAGCGACCTGCATGCTGTTCTAATGGACCTGAATATAACATCTGAGGCTGGCAAATAATGTTTTTCATCACATTTTTTGGGGGGTGGGAGGAGGTTAGTGATCACTGGGGGAATAAGGGGAGGTCATCCCTGATTCCCTCCAGTGGTCATCTGGTTATTTAGGGCACCTTTTTGTGCCCTATTCATTATAAAAACAGGTCTAGCTCAAAACATCTTAGCTTTAGTCCTGGACGGTTTTTTTTTCTTCCATTATGGCTGAAAAATGTCTAAGTAACATTGTAGATGATGGCAGATAAAGACCTGCCGACCCAAATGAGGGAGATAGGTACTTCTACAGCAGTCAAACAAACACAAAGTGGAAGGGAACAGTTCCAAAAACAACCAGCAGTCCCGTATCTTCAAGATATAAAAATTTATTCTAGCTGTTCTTGGAACTGTTACCTTCCAATTTGTGTTTCGATAAAAACCTGCACAATCCATCCAGTCTGTTCAACAAGATAAACTCATAGCATATGATATAATGCAATATAACATATGCACACTTGATCTTGTGGGGGCAAAACACTGCAATGATTAGACTAGGTGTGTTGGGGGTGAAGGGGATATAAAAATAAGGAAAAGCACAAGGGTACTTCACAATGAAGGCTTATGGCATCAGATCCCAGCCCTTGTTCCGATTCGGTTGGAAGCCCAAAGGGACAGGAGGAAATACCTGGGAATCTATCAATGTGTGTCACAACCCTTTTTGGGTGTATGAGTAAAAATAATGTAACAGGATCTGTAAACTCTTTCAGCTGAATAAACCAGGCTAACTGGATCAGATTTTTATGTTGCAAACTGTGCAAAGCTGAGACAGGCACCAAAAATTCAGGGTCAGGCTGATAGCCTTTCCCTTACCCATGGCTCAATCTCATCTTCTTCTAGCGTGTGTTTCCTTGCTAATGTAATCTTCTAAAATGACAGAACTATTGAGAAGGTGCTTTCCAAATTTGTGCGACATATCTGTGAATCAAAAGAAGGCAAATTGTTTGGGAAATGCTGTTTTGCATGTTGTCATCTGAGGCTCAGAGGCTGCGAGAGAAGATTTGCATTCCCAGCTGCCTGAGCTCTGGCTGACCTCTAATTTGAGTAACAACTTATTCTTTGGGTCATTTCAGACAGGTCATACAGGCAGGGTCCACATGAGCCATGGTTCACTGGCAATAGCTTTTCTGAATGAACTTCCAGGGGGTAAGTATCAGCCAGTGGCAGTCAGCGTTTCTTTGGCCACTGCCAGCATTTTGCTTGGATATTCAATGCCGGGTCATGTCCAGTTACTGGCACTGAATATCTGGTTAAGCGCGGCCAGCTAGCCCTTATTTGGTTAAGTGCTGTATTCAGCAGGTAACTGCCTAAGGGGCCGTTTTACTAAGGCACATGGAGGGGCATACTCGAAAGTGGGTACCCATCTCCATGGGCGGCCATGCGAAGGGGTGGGACAAACCGTATTTTTGAAAAAAGATGTGCGCCCATCTTTTTTTCGATAACCCCATCTTTTTTTCGATAACACGGGTTGTGCAGGGCAAATGCCTAGGATTTGGGCGTTTTTGAGCTGGGTGCTATCGGTTTTCAGCGATAATAGAAACCGAAGGCGCCCAGCTCAAAAACGAACAAATCCAAAGCACTGGGTCATGGGAGGGGCCAGGATTCGTAGTGCACTGGTCCCCCTCACATGCCAGGACACCAACTGGGCACCACAGGGGGCACATTTACAAATTAAAAAATAAAATTAAAATAGCTCCCGGGTGCATAGCACCCTTCCCTTGTGTGCTGAGCACCCCCAAATCCCCCCCCCAAACCCACTGCCCACAAGTCTACACCATTACCATAGCCCTAAGGGGTGCAGGGGGGCACCTACATGTGGGTACAGTGGGGTTTGGGTTTTTTGGGGGGGCTCAACATTAACCAGCACAAGTGGAACAGGTAGGGGAGGATGGGCCTGGGTCCACTTGCCTGACATCCACTGCACCCACTAACATCTGCTCCCAGGGACCTGCATACTGCTGTCAGGGAGCTGGGTATGACATTTGAGGCTCGCATACAGGCTGTCAAAAACATTTTTAAAGTTCTTTTTTTGTGGTGGGAGGGGGTTAGTGACCACTGGGGGAATCAGGGGAGGTCATCCCTGATTCCCTCTGGTGGTCATCTGGCCAGTTGGGGCACTTTTTTGGGACTTGGGTCGTGAAAAAAAAGGGTCCAGCAAAAGCGACCCAAATTCTCGCTTCTGCCGCCCTTTTTTTTCGATTATCGGCCGAAGACGCGCATCTCTCCTCGGCCGATAAAAACGCCCCAGTCTCGCCTTCACCATGCCTCCGACATACCCCCGTCAACTTTGTTCATTCCCGCGATGGAGTGCAGTTGAAGACGCCCAAAATCGGCTTTCGATTATACTGATTTGGGCGCCTTTGTGAGATGGGTGCCCATCTCTCGATTTGAGTCGAAATATGGGCGCCCATCACTTTTGAAAATAAGGTCAATTTTGAAACTACAGTCCAGCTACTGTGTGCCCCAGGTGGTAATTCCATTTTTTACGTGTGTCTGATACGCATGTTGAAAAATATTTATTTTTTACCACATGGCACTAACAATGTGGGAATCAGCCGTGTATGTGTGCTAATGATTACCACCCGGTTAATGCGTGAGACCTTACAGCTAAGTCAATGGGTGGCAGTAAGGTTTTAGGCTCAAAATGGACAATCGCCAATTTTTACTTTGCCACACATCCATTTTCGTCCCCCCAAAAAAGGCCTTTTTTTCCCAGGGGCACTTAAAAATAGATCTGCGTGAGTCCAACACACTTGCCTACAACAGCGCAGACCATTTTTTTGATGCACCTTAATATATATCTGCAATGAATATTCATGAGTTAGATTTCCATGCAATGGAGACAGTGATTGCAAATCTAGAAGATTCATTGTGGATATTCTGAAAACCTGATTGGCTGTGGTTCCTCCAGGACAAGTTTGGGAACCATTGGTCTAGGCAGTTAAGTGCTGAGTACCAACTCTGCCCCTGGTCCCCCCATAAAATCTCAGGCTATAGTTGAATATCAGTGGATAGCCGGCATGCACAAGTGATTTAACTTGACTGGTTAACTCTCTTTGAATACTTACCCCCCCCCCCCCCCCAATCTTACACTTTCTCTTGGATTCTTTATAGTGTGCCTCGAGATCCACGCTGAAATCCAAGTGTATTCTGTAACAATGCGCATAACTTAATTGGCTTAAGAAGCCAATTAGCATTGTAACAAGCAATAACGAGCACTAATTGGCAATAATTAGAATTTACACTCACAACTCCCTAACTGTATTCTGTAGTGCACTGCGCCTAAATTTTAATGTGTGCAGGCAAAAAGTGGCATGGTTATGGGTGAGGAAATGGGCATTTCATGGGCGTTTCAAAATTTACATGCCTTGTTACAGAATTTAGGCCCCGTGCCTATATCTACGCACCAGGATTTACGCCACATTTTTCGTTAGTATAAATGGAGGCGCATAGTTTTAGACACTTGGAAATCAACTAAGCATATTCTATATACCGTGCCTAAATCTAGGCGCTGCCTATAAAATGCGCTTAGGCAGAAATGTGTTCCGCACAGATTTTCTAGGTGCCATATATAAAATTTGACCCTTTAGGGCTAGATTTTTCAGAAGGCATTTCTGGCAATCATTAATATGCCTTATTTACAGGTTATGTTTTACGTAATGTTACATGCTAATGCAGTAGTGAACTTTGGTATATCTTAACCAAATGTATTGAAAACATTTTGACTGTTTACTGCAAAATCCTAACGCTAAGCAAAGTAAGTGCATACTGTGGGAACTTGCAGTGTCCTTTTTATAGGCTATAGGCATGCAAAATCTTATGGACTGCTGAGGCAAAGCCAAGTGAAATATTTTGGACTATATGGTTAACCTAACGATGTGCTTTGTAATGCAAAAATACATATACAGCGTAAGCATGATTCCATCCTAACATGATTTTGGCTTCTGGGGGATGGACAGATTTTCTCATAACAGGACAAATTCATGCACTATTCAGAAAGTTTTCAAATTTTCCTAAAGGTATAAAAAAGGCTCAGATAGAGAGATTCACAGCATATGGCTGATAGAGCCCTCCCTCTCCCCATAATTTCCATTGTGGGTCTCCTCCCTGCCTCTTTGTCCTCTAACAAGTCATATGCCCCCATCTCAGATATGCCACCCTTTAATACATTCAGAGGCCCTTTTACTAAGGTGCACTGAAAAATGGATATGTGCGCACAGTGGTGTGCTGGAGCCGGCTCGCACCGGTTTGCAAGAGCCGGTTGTTAAATTTTCTTCCGGCTTGCGAGCCGGTTGTTGCAAATAGCGAGCCGGCTCTGGCTCTCCTCCCTCCCTCCCTCCTCCCTCCCTCCGGATCCGCCTCACCGCCCGCTTGTTTTTTAAATTCTTCGCTTCCAGCACCGAGTTGCCGACTGTCCTGAGTCCTCCCTTGCCGATTTGCACTTTAAAAATGGCCGCCGAGACTTCCAGAGGCGACCTCGCGAGACTTCGGCTGAAGTCTCGGCGGCCATTTTGAAGCGTGAATCGGCAAGGGAGGACTCAGGACAGTTGGCGACTTGGTGCTGGAAGCGAAGAATTTAAAAAACAAGCAGGCGCGCGGTGAGGGACCGGATCGGGAGGGAGGGAGGAGAAGAAGAATTTCATAAAACAACTCGGGAGGGGGTGGCAGGGGGAAAAGAGAGTTGCTGCTGGGCATGGGTGGATGGAGGGGGTCGCTGGACATGGGTGCATGCAGGGCAGGGGAAAGGAGGGTCACTGCTGGACATGGGTGCATGCAGGGGAGAGAAGGGTCACTGCTGGACATCTGGGTGCATGCAGGGCAGGGCAGAGGAGGGTCGCTGGACCTGGGTGCATGCAGGGCAGGGGAGAGGAGGGTCACTGCTGGACATGGGTGCATGCAGGGCAGGGGAGAGGAGGGTACACTGCTGGACATGGGTGCATGCAGGGCAGGGCAGAGGAGGGTCACTGCTGGACATGGGTGCATGCAGGGCAGGGGAGAGGAGGGTACACTGCTGGACATGGGTGCATGCAGGGGAGAGGAGGGTCACTGCTGGACATGGGTGCATGCAGGGCAGGGGAAAGGAGGGTCACTGCTGGACATGGGTGCGTGCAGGGGAGATAAGGGTCACTGCTGGACATGGGTGCATGCAGGGGAGAGAAGGGTCACTGCTGGACATCTGGGTGCATGCAGGGCAGGGCAGAGGAGGGTTGCTGGGTATGGGTGAGTGCATGCAGGGCAGGGGAGAGGAGGGTCACTGCTGGACATGGGTGCATGCAGGGCAGGGGAGAGGAGGGTACACTGCTGGACATGGGTGCATGCAGGGCAGGGGAGAGAAGGGTCACTGCTGGACATCTGGGTGCATGCAGGGCAGGGCAGGGCAGAGGAGGGTCACTGGGTATGGGTGCATGCAGGGCAGGGGAGAGGAGGGTCACTGCTGGACCTGGGTGCATGCAGGGCAGGGGAGAGGAGGGTCACTGCTGGACATGGGTGCATGCAGGGCAGGGGAGAGGAGGGTACACTGCTGGACATGAGTGCATGCAGGGCAGGGCAGAGGAGGGTCACTGCTGGACATGGGTGCATGCAGGGCAGGGGAGAGGAGGGTACACTGCTGGACAAGGGTGCATGCAGGGGAGAGGAGGGTCACTGCTGGACATGGGTGCATGCGGGGCAGGGGAAAGGAGGGTCACTGCTGGACATGGGTGCATGCAGGGGAGAGAAGGGTCACTGCTGGACATGGGTGCATGCAGGGGAGAGAAGGGTCACTGCTGGACATCTGGGTGCATGCAGGGCAGGGCAGAGGAGGGTCGCTGGGTATGGGTGCATGCAGGGGAGAGGAGGGTCACTGCTGGACATGGGTGCATGCAGGGCAGGGGAAAGGAGGGTCACTGCTGGACATGGGTGCATGCAGGGGAGAGGAGGGTCACTGCTAGACATCTGGGTGCATGCAGGGCAGGGCAGAGGAGGGTCGCTGGGTATGGGTGCATGCAGGGCAGGGGAGAGGAGGGTCACTGCTGGACATGGGTGCATGCAGGGGAGAGGAGGGTACACTGCTGGACATGGGTGCATGCAGGGCAGGGGAGAGGAGGGGAGAGAGAAGAAATGCTGGACATGGATGGAGGGGAGAGAAGAGTGAGGAAGGAGATGAGATGAGGGAAAAGGAAGAGAGGAGAAAAACTGCACATGGATGAAGAAAATAGGCAGAAGCTGAGGACCAGAAATGAAGAAGAAAGGAGGAAAGAAATAAATGGAAAGGAAGCCTTGGAAATGGAGTTAAGAGGACAGATAGCAGCAGAATTGGATACTGGGCCAGCATGATCAGAAAAACAGTCACCAGACAACAAAGGTAGAACAAAAATCATTTTATTTTCATTATAGTGTTTGGAATATGTTCACTTTGAGAATCAGGTGCTCAACATTAAAAGTTTATATTTATTTACTTATTTATGGCATTTTATCCCACATTAAACATGAATTAGATTGGAATCTGGGATAATTTAATTTTTTTTCCTGGAGAGAGTAATGCATTGCCCCCTCCCCCGCTATAGCCAGCTCTGCAATTTGGGGGGGGGGGGGGGGGGGCGCTGAGGTGGACCGGGGAGAGAGCCTGTTGTTAAAAATTTACCAGCACACCACTGTGTGCGCATCCACAACAATCACCTACACTACTGCAGCCCATTTTTCAGTGCACCTTGGCGAGCGTCCATTTTGGGTCTGAGACCTTACCACCAGCCGTTGACTTAGCGGTAAGGGCTCTCACGTTAACCGTGCAGTAGTTGCCTATCAGGTGAATTTTCGAAAGAGAAGGGCGCCCATCTTCCGACACAAATCAGGAGATGGGTGTCCTTCTCGCAATGTCGCCCAAATCAGCATAATCAAAAGCCGATTTTGGGCGGACTCAACTGCTTTCTGTCGTGGGGATGACCAAAGTTCACGGGGGCGTGTCGGCAGTGTAGGAAGGCGGGACTGGGGCATGCTTAGGAGATGGGTGTCCTCGGTCGATAATGGAAAAAAGAAGGGCATCCCTGACGAACACTTGGCCGACTTTACTTTGTCCATTTTTTTCACGACCAAGCATCAAAAAGGTACCCGAACTGACCAGATGACCACCGGAGGGAATCAGGGATCACCTCCCCTTACTCCCCTAGTGGTCACTAACCACCCTCAAAAAAATCTTTCAAAATACTTTTTTGCCAGCCTGTATGCCAGCCTCAAATGCCATACTCAGGTCCATTGCAGCAGTATGCAGGTCTCTGGAGCAGTTGTAGTGGGTGCAGTGTACTTCAGGCAGGTGGACCCAGACCCATCCCTCCCTACCTGTTACACTTGTGGTGGTAAATGTGAGCCCTCCCAAACCCACCAGAAACCCACTGTACCCACATGCAGGTGTCCCCCTTCCAGTGGCGTTCCTAGGGGGGCGGACACCCGGGGCGGCGCCCCCCCGGCGAAAGAACCCCCCCCGGGTGCACGCCGCTGTGGGGGGTGCCGCAGCGCGCGCCTGCTCAGCGTTGGCTGAGTTGGCGCGTTCGCTGCAGCCTGCAGCTCACTCTGACCCGGAACAGGAAGTAACCTGTTCCGGGGCAGAGAGGGAGCTGCAGGCTGCAGCGAACGCGCGAACTCAGCCAACGCTGAGCAGGCGCGCGCCGTGGCACCCCCCCCAGCGGTGTGCACCTGGGGCGGACCGCCCCCACCGCCCCCCCCTTGGTACGCCACTGCCCCCTTCATCCCTAAGGGCTATGGTAGTGGTGTACAGTTGTGGGTTTTGGGGGGGGGGGGGGTTGGGGGGCTCAGCACCCAAGGTAAGGGAGCTATGCACCTGGGACCTTTTTCTGAAGTCCACTGCAGTGACCCCTAGGGTGCCCGGTTGGTGTCCTGGCATGTCAGGGGGACCAGTGCACTACGAATGCTGGCGCCTCCCACAACCAAATGGCTTGGATTTGGTCACTTTTGAGATGGGCGTCCTCGGTTTCCATTATCGCCGAAAAACGGGGACGACCATCTCAAAAATGACCTAAGGACGACCATCTCTAAGGTTGACTTAAATTTCATGATTTGGGCATCCCCGACCGTATTATCGAAACGAAAGATGGGACGCCCCTGCCCTCATGAAAACTTGGGCGCCCTGTTTGATTATGCCCCTCCATATGTGTCAAGTCGGAGTTACCGCCCGATTTTCGCTGCGTGCCACAAAACAAAATATATTTTTTGGCGAACGTAGTGGACGCACATCAAAAATGAGATTACCACACAAGCCTGGCAGTAACTCCAAATTGACACACGTTGGGTGCACATGGAGGGGCATAATCGAACTTGAATGCCCATCTCCATGGACGTCTATGTCCGAGAACGGGTACGTGAAGGGGCGGGACAGACCGTATTTTCCAAAGAAATGGGCGCCCATCTTTTTTTTTTCAATAATACGGTTTGTGCCGGGCAAATGCATTGGATGTGTGCGGATTTGAGTTGGGCGGTTTCGTTTTTCAGCGATAATGGAAACCGAAGGCACCCAGCTCAAAAACAAACAAATCCAAGGCATTGGGTCATGGGAGGGGCCAGGATTCGTAATGCACTGGTCCCCCTCACATGCCAGGACACCAACCGGGCACCCCATGGGGCACTTGTAACATTTTAAAATAAAAAGTAAAATACCTCCCAAGTCCATAGCTCCCTTCCATAGCTTCCCCTCAAATGCCCCCCAAACCCACTGCCCACAAATCTACACCATTATCATAGCCCTTATGGCTGAAGGGAGGCACCTAGATGTGGGTACAGTGGGTTTTGGGGGTTAGCCAGGCTTCCTCCCATGGTCTGAGTATCGGTCCCACAGAAATTTGATCTCTGCAACACATAACCCAGTACTGATCTAACACATCCCATACCTACTTCCCACACTTATCAACACTTTCTATAAAAGGTACAAAGAGGGTGATGCTTTTCTTTCTCATTGGTCCAATCATGCTTATGAGATATATCCTAGTGGCTCTAAGATGGCATCTTCATTTTTATGACCATTGCAGGAGACACCAATAGCAACTGTTATTCAGCATCACAATATCAGGGCTTTTTATTACGCAGACAACATCTTGTTACTGTGAAGGGGCATAATCGAACGTTGCCAGTGAAATAGATCGACGGCGATCTATTTTGGCGGCGGCGCAACAGCTGGCCGGAACCGTATTATCGAAAAAGATGGCTGGCCATCTTTTCTTTCGATAATACGGTTTGGCCCGGCCAAATGCCAGAGTTCGCAGGGTCTGAGATGGCTGGTTTTCTTTTTCAGCGATAATGGAAATAAATGCCGGCGATCTCAAACCCGGCGAAATCCAAGGCATTTGGTCGTGGGAGGAGCCAGCATTTGTAGTGCACTGGTCCCCCTGACATGCCAGGACACCAACCGGGCACCCTAGGGGGCACTTCTAAAAATGTTTAAAAAATACACAAATAGCTCCCAGGTGCATAGCTCCCTTACCTTGGGTGCTGAGCCCCCCCAAATCCCCCCCAAACCCACTCCCCACAACTCTACACCATTACCATAGCCCTTATGGGTGAAGGGGGGCACCTACATGTGGGTACAGTGGGATTTGGGGGGGGTTTGGAGGGCTCAACACTTAGCACCACAAGTGTAACAGGTAGGGGGGGATGGACCTGGGTCTGCCTGCCTGAAGTGCACTGCACCCATTAAAAACTGCTCCAGGGACCTGCATACTGCTGTCAGGGAGCTGGGTATGACATTTGAGGCTGGCATACAGGCTGGTAAAAAAAGTTTTTTATTTTTATTGTTTTAGTGTGGAAGGGGGTTGGTGACCACTGGGGGACTATGGGGAGGTCATCCCACATTCCCTCCAGTGGTCATCTGGTCAGTTGGGGCACCTTTTTAAGGCTTGGTCGTGAAAATAAAAGGACCAAGTAAACCCGGCGAAATACTGCTTAATGCCGCTTTTTTTCCATTATCTGCGAAAGCCGGCCATCTGGTAACCACGCCCATGCCCACCTTCGCTAAGCCACCGACATGCCCCCTTGAACTTTCGCCAGCGCGGCGACAGGAAAGCGGCGATGGTGTAAAAAAAGCCGCTTTCGATTATACCGATTTCACCACTTTTGAGAGATCGCCGGCCATCTCCCGATTTATGTCGGAAGATCGCCGGCGATCACTTTTGAAAATAAGTCTGATAGTCTACTTCATCTTCTACATTGGAGATTGGACCTCTCCAAGACTGCTTAATGTCGGTCTTGCAGTGGCTGCACTTATACAAGCTACTTTTGAATCCTGAAAAAACAACTGTATGCTAGGTACCTGGCTATCATCTGCCCCCCTCTCTAGTTCCTCATCTCTTTCATATTGACATAAAGTCTGCACAATCCTTCTGTTATTTAGGCATACAATTTGATTCTCTCTTAACTTTCGAGAAACAAACTTCCTGAGTGATCCAGCTTGTTTTTTTTTTTTTTGACACTTCGCTGTCTTTGTCCACTCCAGGGTCTTTAAAGTTTTTTTTGCAATGCATACTCTTATTCAAGCATTTCTAGTTTCTCGTATAGACTACTGTAATTCAATCTATGCAGGTATTACTCAACATCAACTGAAGCATCTACATTCCTTACAAAATACAGTTGCCCGCTTTTTGTATCATGCCAAGAGACATGATCATGTTCCTAACACTGGATGACTATCAGATTTCGTGTGCAATTTAAGATTCTCTGTTTGGTTTTAGGGCCTATCACTTAGGCATCCCTTCCTATCTAGCGTACATAGTCGTTCCATACACTCCAACATGGTCACTAGTTCACTAGACGGTCATCGATTGACACTTCTTCCACTAAGAAAAGCTCATTATGAAAGCAGACGATCTTCAACTTTCTTCTATCTAGCCCCAAGGCTGTGGAACGAATTACCAAAATACATTAGATCAGAACCCTCTTTGTCCGGTTTTAAAACATACTTTTATGAATTTGCCTATGGGTATATAAATTCTAATAGTTGAATTTGGTAGATTTGGAAGTCTAGAAAGCAAGCTGCTTATCAGTTCTCTGTGCCTTTGATTTTTTTTCCTAAACCTTTTATTTGGCCTTTCCTGAGTGATTGTATTATCTGTCCCATCTATAAAATAGCAATCCTTTTCTAATCTGTTTGACTTTTAATGTAATTGTAAACTGCTTTGATCAGCTTCTGGCAAGCGGTATATCAAACACATGAATAAACATAAACATACAAAGACAGCGACCACCAGATGATGCCTGGATAGTTTCAGACTGATTAGAGCTTTCATTTCTCAGCTCTGTAAGAAGACTTGTGGCTGTATGTCCTCTGATATACCTTATTTATGCAGGAAAACTTGGTCTCGCTGTAGTGTTTGACTATGAGCTTCTTTCAGAGGGTGGCAGGAGATACAATTGGTATCAGTCAGTCCTCCCTGTACTACTACTTATTTCTATAGTGCTACTAGATATATTCAACGCTGTGCACTTGAACATGAAGAGACAGTCTCTGCACAACAGAGCTTACAATCTAATCAGGACAGACAAACAGGATAAATAAGGGATACAGGAATTACTAAGGTGGGAATGATGAACCAAACATGGGTACTGAACAAGTGAATAGGGGTTAGGAGTTAAAAGCAGCTTCAAAAAGGTGGGCTTTTAGCTTAGATTTGAAGACGGCCAGAGATGGAGCTTGACGTACTGGCTCAAGAAGTCTATTCCAGTTCTATGGTGCAGCTCTCTTCTGAAGACTGTGCTTACACTTATTCAAAGTCAAGTCTCAGTTCGGGTAAGTAGATGGACAGTACAAGAGATAAAGAGGTCGTGGATGTAGGAAAGTTTGTTGCAGACAAAGCGGGCGTGCCACAGAGCACATGAGAAAGGCAGGGAAGAAGGGAGGAGGAGGAGAACAGAAATTAGATTGGAGACATCATGGTGTGACCTGCACAAATAGGATGAAAGCTGATGTGGAGGGCCAGGATTGGGATTGATATCCCCAGCGGAAAGCAGGAGAAGGAGCAAGAGATTACGAAGAAGAGTAGGAGAGGCATGACGACAGCAACGAAGGTGAGATGTACTCAGATAGAATGGAGATGGTTGAATGGAAGGAAGGAAATGTTGAAGGTTGAGAGCTGAGAACAAGTGAGAAGACAAAAGAGATGGTGAGATGATGAAAGCAGAATGTGTTCCTGTAGTATATAGTGGCTTCAGATGGAGAAAGAGATTGGAAAGGGACAGTACCAAGAAGAGAAAGTGTACTGGAGGCATAAGTAGTAGCTGGGAGAAAATACAAAGTGTATAGAGAAAATGCTTCAGGTGTGCAGCACCTGGAGCTAACGCCCTGGATCAGGATGGACCTGGGAGTGACTCCGGAGAAGGCTTAACATTCACAGAAAATAAAAAATCTTCAGATATCAATGCAATCTTCAAATGCAGGCCATCCTGAAACTGATGTTTCGGCACTGCCCTCTTCAGGGGTCAACAGGGTCCATTTCTGGAGGAGTAGCCTACTGGTTGGTGCAGTCGTCTCAGAACCAGAAGAACTGGGTTCAGTTTCCATTGCAGTTCCTTGTGACTCCCATTGCCCCGGGTTCAAAATAAGTACCTGTATATAATATGTAAACCGCTTTGATTGCAACCACAGAATTGCCTAAACTAAATGGTTAGTGGTGGCAACGGCCAATACATGTAATCAGCACTGCTGTTGTGGAGTTCCATTTTACATAGAAAGTAAGGAATGGAATTGAGACATCCAAGTCAGGATGTGCTCGATCCTGGTGGAATTTTAGAAAAAGATTTGCCGATACAGGACTTTTTCAAATGTGCCTGTAGCAATGAATGTGGAATGAACAGCACGAACCCAGCAGCTTCCATGTGCAGCTGTCATCATTTACACGTGAAAGTGGCAATTTGACAAATTTCACGTGCAAATGGCAACACTTCCACATGTAGCTGACTCATTCTACAAACCTACATGTGTAAATGCTTCCAACTGAGTAGCGATGCTGCAATTTTAACTTGGATTCATTTTGGAGGCAGAAATAAACAATGGGGAGTTAAAGAGAATGAATCCCTTAATTGCTTGTGTAAAGCCTTGGCCAAAATGAGTCACATATTTATTTGTTTATTTATTTACCGCCTTTATGAAAAGATTCACCCAAGGCGATGTACAGCAGGTACAGTTTAACATAACACTTACAATTTTATTAACAGCAAAACAATAGTAAAATGAGCAAATATAAACATAAATACAACCAATGAAGCAAACTTGGATGGTGAATTGAAACCTAGTAAAAGGACAACCATGGAAGAGTATCAGAAAATATACACATTTAACAGCATTATAGAACAATCATATAACAGAAATTTGATAAATGTCAGTACAATACAAACAGTACCATAATAGAATGGAAGAACATTCAAATATAGTAACATAGTAAATGACAGCTGATAAAGACTTGTACGGTCCATCCAGTCTGCCAACGAGATAAACTCATTTTACATGGTATGTGATACTTTATATGTATACCTGAGTTTGACTTGTCCTTGCCATTCTCAGGGCACAGACCGTAGAAGTCTACCCAGCACTATTCTTGTACTAAGTTCTGGAGCTAACGTCGAAGCCCCTTAAAATTTACACTCAAGCCCATCCATGTTCAGCCACGATCAGGGCGTAGACCATAGAAGTCTGCCCAGCACCGGTTTTGCTTCCCAATTACTGGCGTCACCACCCCAATCTCTGCTACGATTCTGTGGATCCATTCCTTCTAAACAGAATTCCATTGTGTTTATCTCACGCATGTTTGAATTCCATTACCGTTTTCATCTTCACCACCTCCTGCGGGAGGGTACGCCACGTATCCATCACCCTCTCCGTGAAAAAATACTTCCTGACATTACTCCTGAGTCTGCCCCCCCCCCTTCAACCTCAATTCATGTCCTCTAGTTCTATCGCCTTCCTGTCTCCGGAAAAGGTTTGTTTGCGGATTAATACCGTTCAAATATTTGAATGTCTTTATCATCTCACCCCTGGTTCTCCTTTCCTCCAAGGTACACATATTCAGCTCGGCAAGTCTCTCCTCGTACAGTTTGCAATGCAAATCCCATACGAGTTTTGTAGCTTTTCATTGCACCGTTTCCAGTCTTTTTACATCTTTAGCAAGATACAGCCTCCCAAACTGAACACAGATATAATACAATGACTGCAAACTAGCAATGGAACACCTAATAAGCACATATTAGAACACCTGAATAACAGAGAAATGATGCTAATGCTGCTCCTACAATATACAGTGAGACATCTTACTATGTAGCCATGGGGCAAGTGCAGATATACAGATGGGGATAAGATGGGTAATGCAAAGTCAATTCAGATAAATAGATGGGATAAACAGAGCTGCTGTAAAGTGTGGACAGCTCCTCATACTAGTGTATTTGCCTAAGCCAGTGCACCTCAACCCCCTCCTGGAGCCACAGCTAGCCATTTAGGACCACCACCATTAATATACATGAGAAATTTGCATAAAGCAGAGACACATGGTATACAAATCTTTCTCATGCATATTCATGGTGGTGATCCTGATAATCTGAGTGGCTAGCGGGCTCATTTTCGAAAGAGAAGGACGCCCATCTTTTGACATAAATCGGAAGATGGATGTTCTTCTCACAGAAACGTCCAAATCGGTATAATCGAAAGCCGATTTTGGATGTCCCCAACTGCACTCCGTCGCAGGGACGGCCAAAATTCAGGGGGGGGGGGGGTGTCGGAGGCGTAGCGAAGGCAGGACTTGGGCGTGTCTAACACTTGGATGTCTTTGACCCATAATGGAAAAAAGCAAGGACGTCCCTGACGAGCACTTGGACGTTTTCACCCGGACGTGCTTTTTTTTACGAATAAGGCATAAAAAGGTGCCCAAAATGACCAGATGACCTCCTCTTACTCCCCCAGTGGTCACTAACCCCCTCCCACCCTCAAAAAACATCTGTAAAAATATTTTGTGCCAGCCTCAGATGCCATACTCAGGTCCATGACAGCAGTATGCAGGTCCCTGGAGCAGTTTTAGTGGGTGAGCGCACTTCAGACAGGTAGACACAGCATCATCCCCCCCACACCTGTTATGTTAGTGGAGGAAACAGCGAGCCCTCCAAACCCCACCACAAACTCACTGTACCCACATCTAGGTGCCCCCCTTCACCCCTAAGGGCTATGGTAGTGGTGTACAGTTGGGGGTAGTGGGTTTTGGGGGGCTCAGCACACAAGGTAAGGGAGCTATGTACCTGGGAGCAATTTATGAAGTTCACTGCAGTGCCCCCTAGGGTGCCCGGTTGGTGTCCTGGCATGTCAGGGGGACCAATTCACTACAAATGCTGGCTTCTCCCATGACCAAATGGCTTGCATTTGGTCGTTTCTGAGCTGGACGTCCTTGGTTTCGAAAATCGCTGCAAATCAGAAACATCCATGTCTAGGGACGTCCAAATCTAGGGACGGTGAAATTTAAGGATTTGGACGCCCCTGACGGTATTTTCGAGACGAAAGATGGACATCTATCTTGTTTGGAAAATACGGGTTTTCCCGCCCCGGATTGGGACATTTTGCAAGGACGTCCAAATCGAAACTTGGACGTCCCTTTTCGAAAATGCCCCTCTAGGTGTGTCTCCGGAAATGGCTGAGAAACACTGGCCTAAGCCACGCCCAAGTGATGCCCAAACCACACCCCTTTGAAATCTCAGAGTGGAGTGGATCTCAAAGTAGTGGTGGCTTTCTGAAATCAGAATACACATGTGAATGCCACTTTTTACATGTGGATATGTTTCCAAACGAATAGCCTGAATGCATAGCTGAGCAAAATATAAGTACAAGCATTGGTACCAGCATTTAAATGAAGCTAATTGCTGTTACCTCTCATAATTCCCTCAGGATTTTTGTTTGGCAAGGTACTATTTCCACATTCTACAAAAGCAGGTTACAGTGAATGGCAAGCTGTAGTCAGAAGTGAGTCCACTGCTGAATGCTAACGCACAAAAGAACATTCTCCCATTTTTAAGATGCTTTCTCTGCCTTTAATCTTACTTCCCCCTCTGTTCCCTTGTGTGTTTATCTTGGCAAAACCCATTTAATAAAAAAGGAGAACTTGGAATGGTGAAGGGCGATCTTAATTTCATGAAAAATAAAACAAAACACAACAGAAAGTTCCCACAGTTTGCCAAAAGCATATTTCCACGGCTCAGAGGAAGTGATTCATTGGGCTGGGGGCAGAGCCAAAAGCGAGATTAAAGTTAGATTATTTTTAATAGTTCCTCACTGGTGTTGAACAGATTGATTTGAAGAATACTGAAAATATTTGCAAGTAATTTATCATTTAGTTCCAGAATGTAGATTAAAATGTTTATTGCAGGAAAGATCAGATACTTTGTATTTTTCTTTTCAGTAGACAAACAAAAATATTTATTTATTTATTTATTTCACTTATACCCTGCTTTTTACCACAGTTTAGCAGCCTCAAAGCGGCTTACAATGAACTAATGAAGCAATTACAATTATGTATCAATTATATTTTATGCCAGTTTACAGGGCCTCATCTATCCATTCATCAGATGTTGTTAGGAAAACAAATAGGACCAAATTCTAGAAATGGCGCTGAAAAATCAGTGCTAAAGAAATGAGCGCTAAGGAGGAGATGCTATATATGGTGCCTAAAAATCGGCACTGACTAAGCGTATTCTATAATCAGCAGCTAGATTTACTGGAGGCATAAGAAGTAGCTGGGAGAAAATACAAAGTGTACAGAGAAAATGCTTCAGGTGTGCAGCACCTGGAGCTAACGCCCTGGATCAGGATGGACCTGGGAGTGACTCCGGAGAAGGCTTAACATTCACAGAAAATAAAAAATCTTCAGATATCAATGCAATCTTCAAATGCAGGCCATCCTGAAACTGATGTTTCGGCACTGCCCTCTTCAGGGGTCAACAGGGTCCATTTCTGGAGGAGTAGCCTACTGGTTGGTGCAGTCGTCTCAGATTATAGATTATAGAACATGATTAGTTGATGATTAGTGGGAAAATGTGGGATACAAATGCAACAAATAAATAAATCAATCAGATATTTCAGCATCGATATCTGTGCTCATCCATTTATGCCAATGAAAACCTTCTGTAAATCTCAGCATGTAGATTTAAGTGCACTGGGCCATCTATATATATATAAAAGGCAACCCCAACGTTCTGAAGCCTCCACGGAAGTTGAGGCGCCCAAGTGTGCCCTGGAGTGTCTGCACCGCCCTCGCGTCAAAAACGTCATGACGTCGAGGGCGGAGCTATAACACTCGAGGCCCGAAACCGAAACGCCACAGGCACGGCCACGGAGGCGCAGCAAACAAAAAAAACCCAAAACCCTACCCACACACAGCGATACCAACACCGAACAAGGCAAGTAGCTCGGAGGGAGGGGGCCCCTTGCTAGCGCCCGTTTCATTGCCCTCAGAAACGGGCATTTATTCCTAGTATTCTATAACTAGGTGCTTAAATTTTAGAACGCCCATGAAATGCCCATGCCCCTCCCATGGCCGTGCCCCCTTTTCGGATCCGTGCGCAACATTTACATGCGAATTCTGGTGCTTAAAGATGTGTATGCAAATTTAAATTAATGACAATTAGCGCTGATAATTATTTAGTGCCCAATTATCAGCACAAATTGGCTCATCTGGCAATTAAATTGTGTGCGTAAATTGGGCCACGCAACCAAATTTCTGTGTGCAATTTTGAGCACCATATTTAGAATTAGGGGGATGATTTTTCTATTGCTTCTAATAATAAATCCGCTGATATTTAAATACTGTGGTCAATATTGAGTTCAAATGCTGACGACAACATTTAATCTATACTCAAATATTCAGTGCTGGGCTTTACTGAGGATCCTCACACTGATTTTCCAGGTGTAAAGCACCAGTACCCTGATAATTATCCAGACAACCTAGGGGGTCCTTTTACCAAGCAGAACCTAGCACTAATACAGATGTTTCCCGCACACCGAGTCCACTTTTAGTGCTGCCAGTAAAAGGTAGATTTTTCTATTTGTCCCATAATGTCTATTAGCACGTGGCAATTAGCATATGAGTCCTTATCACCACCTATTTTTATAGGAGGTAAGGGCTGACCGCTAATCCCATGCTAATCAGTTAGCATGCGGCAATGCCCACACGTTAACCAATTAGCATAGCTGCACCCACTCTTCATCCCCCAAACACGCCCCCTAGAACAAAAAAAATACATTTTATTTTTTAGCATGAGAGTAGCGCATGCTGATCCCCAAATTACTGGGGGACACCTAAGCATGCCCTGCACTAGTGCTTTTTAACCTGCAGTAAGCATGTGTTAGTGTTTACCGCAGCTTAGTAAATGGACCCCCTAGGACAGCTGCACATAGGCTCTGTTGCTGGGCTGCCCTGACTCTACCCAGGTAGAGCCGAAATGGTCAGACTTGATTTTCAGCAGTATTTATTTATTTTATTTTTCTTACATTTGTACCCTGCGCTTTCCCACTCATTGCAGGCTCAATGCGGCTTACATATTATATACAGGTACTTATTTGTACCTGGGGCAATGGAGGGTTAAGTGACTTGCGCAGAGTCACAAGGAGCTGCCTGTGCCTGCAGTGGGAATTGAACCCAGTTCCCCAGGACCAAAGTCCACCACTCTAACCACTAGGCCACTCCTCCACTCCAGATAATGCTACTGAAAATGACAGACTGGTCCCAGTGAGCACCAGTTATCTTGGTAGCAGGTTCCCAACTGGTGATTTCAGAGTTTCCATAACTCACTATTTTATCAGGCTTTTCCCACAATGAACCACATCCAGGCCTAGACAGTGGCTGCCAGCAAATCACCAGCTGCTTGTAAGATTTAGTTTTTTTTAAATTAAACATTATCGTGGAAAGATTCTCCCACTTACGGGCAAAAGGAAACCCCACCCTCATCGTCAATTAGTATTTTATCAAAGAATTCCAAACACAGATGACAACTGGGATACTTCCATCTCAAGGCATGAGGTTGCATAATAGATTAGAAATATATAACAAACTTTTATCTGCTATTTTTCTGCATCAGCTTATACATATACAAGGCATTCAACCATGTGTAAACACAAGCCCAGCTAACACTAGGAAAATAAATTACTGCGGACATGATTTCATGTCATAAGGTCATTAAATCAGGCCAAATTCATTTAAATAAAATGCAATGCTACTGTGACACTTTTTTTTTTGTTTTACTTAACCTCCGCTCACAGGACAAATCCCTCCTCTCAGTACCCTTCTCCACCACCGCCAACTCCAGGCTCCGCTCAGTGTGCCTCGCCTCACCCTATGCTTGGAATAAACTTCCTGAGCCCTTACGCTAAGCCCCCTCCCTACCCATCTTCAAATCTTTGCTCAAAGCCCACCTCTTCAATGTTGCTTTTGGCACCTAACCTTTATACCTTTCAGGAAATCTAGACTGCCCCAATTTGACTGCCCCTATTTGACTGACTGTACATTTGTCCATTAGATTGTAAGCTCCTTGAGCAGGGACTGTCCTTCTATGTTAAATTGTACAGCGCTGCGTAACCCTAGTAGCGCTTTAGAAATGTCAAGTAGTAGTAGTAGTACTTAGCCAATGTGTCTCCCTATCCTTGGGTTTCATTTCATGAAAAAGCCTTAAACCAGCTTTTATTTGCTCTGAATAACCTCTGGTAATGATATTTTTCTTAACACCAACAGCAAAAACAAGGTTACAACCAAGTCAGGGGTTTAGTGGGGATGGGGAGTTTACCACCTGCCACTCAGCTGTAATGGGGAAAAGGAAGCAAGTTCCAAAATGTTTCAGGTCAATGACCTGGTATGAGCAGAAGTGCATGCGATACTGGGTCAGAACAAAGATTTAGCAAGCACACTTGACCTTAATACCAGTTTATGGGTTTTTCCTCCAAGTACACTAACTGCTTTGACCACACTTTCTGGCAGCAAGACCGGAGCTTGATTGTGTGTTGTTTAAAAAAATGTTTTTTTTTTCTCAAGATGTTCTAAACATGCTACTTTGTAACTTCTTAGAGGGTTCCCTACTCTCTGTAAGTTTTAAAAGGGTGAACATCTGGTTTGTATTTACCTGTTCCACTGCACTCAGGATTTATGGACCTCTTCAGCTGTCTCTTCTCTAAGTTGAAGATCCCTAACTTCTTTACATGCTGACCCATCAAATTTGATCCTTGGGACGTCCACTGTTCCTATGCCGCTATCTTATTTCCTATATATCCAACCGGGCCTGCGCTCAGCTAACCAGCAATTGCTGACTATACCATCCTATAGACAGAGACAGATGCACTATAAGCATATACATAATTCTTTATTTAGTGTGACTGTCCCTTCCTCTATAGAATGCTTGACCACAACATTTGCGCTTGGAACCTTCATCTCCAAGTTTAAAGCATAACTTAAAGCTTATTTCTATGATACACTATATAATATCTTAGTGGAAGCAGACCTGGCACTGGAATACATGGCAAAGCCTTTGCTTTGTTTTTTTTTTAAATTATACCCTGCCTCTTTAATGATATTGTTAATCATTCCTGTTCGTCTCCTTTCTTTCTCTTTATTTATTATCTCTCCTAATTTAATAGTAATTTTAAATCGCATAGATGTTTTAATGATAGGTGGTAAATTTGAATCATGACCACAGATACAGGATATAGCTATTAAACTATTATATGGGGCACAGAAGTCATACTATGTTGTCCCATTATTACCAGACATCATTGATTGCCTATTATTTCTTTTTGGATCAGGTTTAAAATTCTTCTTTAAAAATACCAAGAGAGTCATTTTTGATATGACATCTAAGTCCGACTTTGGACGTTTTCCACAAAATGTCCAAAATCCGAATAGGAAAGAAGGCCATTTTTGAAAAAGAAAAACAATCTATCTTTTGTTTTTTGAAAATATTGTTTTGAACAAGGTTTTGTGCTTTGGACGTTTCGTTTTTTGGTCCATTTTTGAAAAATAAAAAAAAGTGTAAAACGTAGAGATTTGTGCTATTGGGATGTAGAAGGAGCCAGAATGTTTAGTAGACTGGTCCCCCAGACATCCCAGGAGGGCAAAGGGGCACCCTAGAGGGCACTTCTGTGCACTTCCTAAAAATACTCCCAGGTATACATCTCACTTTTTTGCTCCCTTATCTTGTTCCCCGAGCTCTCCAAAATCCATCCAAAACCCACTACTCCTCACTGTACACCACTACAATAGCCCTTATGGGTGAAGAGGGTACCTATATGTGGGTACAATAGGGTTTTGGTGTCTTTGGGAGGGGTCACAGTTTCCACCACAAGTGTGAAAAGTAGAGGGAGAAAAGGACCTGTGTCCCCCACTCCATAGTGTACAGCACTGAACACTACACTACTCCAGGGACCTGCATGCTGCTCTAACAGACCTGACTTTAACATCTGAGGCTGGTAAGACACATTTTTATTCACATTTTTGGGGGATGGGAGGGGGGTCAGTGACAACTAGGGCGGTATTGGGGGGTTCACCTTTGATTCCCTCTAGTGGTTATTTGGAAGGGCATAATCGAATGGTGCCGGCCAAATAGCTGGCCGGCCATCTTCAGGGCTGGCGCCGTAAGTGGGCGGAGCCAACCGTATTTTAGAAAAAGATGGCCATCCATCTTTTTTTCGCTAATACAGTTGGGCCCAGCCAAATGTCAGAGTTCGCTGGGTTTGAGATGACCGGCATCGGTTTTCGGCCATAATGGAAAATAATGCCGGCGATCTCAAACCCAGCCAAATCCAAGACATTTGGTCGTAGGAGGAGCCAGCATTTGTAGTACACTGGTCCCCCTGACATGCCAGGACATCAACCGGGCACCCTAGGGGGCACTTCTAAAAATTAAAAAAAAAATAGCTCCCAGGTGCATAGCTCCCTTACCTTTGGTGCTGAGCCCCCCAAAACCCACTCCCCACAACTCTACACCATTACCATAGCCCTTATGGGTGAAGGGGGGCACCTACATGTGTGTACAGTGGGTTTTGGTTTTTTTTTGGAGGGCTCCCATTTACCACCACAAGTGTAACAGGTGTGGGGGGGATGGGCCTGGGTCCACCTGTCTGAAGTGCACTTGGCACACTAAAAACTGCTCCAGGGACCTGCATACTGCTGTCATGGGGCTGGGTATGACATTTCGGGCTGGCATAGAGGCTGGTGAAAAAATGTTTTTTAATTTTTTTGGGGGGTGGGAGGGGGTTGGTGACCACTGGGGGAGTAAGGGGAAGTCATCCTCGATTCCCTCTGGTGGTCATTTGGTGAGTTGGGGCTCCTTTTTGAAACTTGGTCGTGAAAAAAAAGGGACCAAGTACAGCCGGCAAAATGCTCTACAAGCCTGGCTTTTTTTTTTTCATTATTGGGCGAAGCCGGCCATCTCGTGAGCATGCCCCCATCCCTCCCCGTCCCGACTTCACTACCCTACCGACACGCCCCCTTGATGTTTCGCTGGCTCCGCGACGGAAAGCAGTTGAACCCGGCCAAAATCGGCTTTCGATTATATCGATTTGGCCGGGTTCAGCAGATCGCCGGCCATCTCCCGATTTGTGTCGGAAGATGGCCGGCGATCACTTTTGAAAATGAGCTGGCTGGTCATTTAGGTCACCTTTTTGTGCTTTATTCGTTGGTGTAGCTCAAAATGTCTTAGTTTTGGACCTGGACGTTTTTGTTTTGTTCCATTATGACTGAAAAATGTCCAATTCTTAGGAACATCCAAATCCCACCCTTAAGACACCCCCTTGAGATTTGGATGCACTGCAGAAGAACAGCATAGAAAAACATCTGAAAAATAGGCTTTGAAAATACTGATTTGAACGTTTTTGTGAGAAAAACATCCAAATGCTGCTTTTAGCACTTTTTAGACATTTTTCTCTTACAAAAATGAGCCCCCAAGTATTATTTTGAGGGTTATTGCTCAGATTTGCTTATTCCTTACTCTTTTCTCTTAAATCATTAATTAGAATACAGACAACTCAACAGACAACTTTCCAAGCTATAGCCACTGAATTTTGGGGCTTTGGGGGCAAGTTATCAGAATGGGTTACCATTAAAACATGCTACTTTACCACTGACTCATGCTATTTTAGCACAGGTCCCATTTTATGCAATGAGACCTGGCTACTAATAACTGCCGTTAACAGTGAAATAACATATCTTAATGGTAGCCCACATTGATAACTCCCCCCTAAATAAAAGGAGAAAAAAATGTCTCTAGAAATCGATATCACTGCTATATATACTACTAGTAAAAAAGGCCTGTTTCTGTATGAAATGAAACGGGCACTAGCAAGGTTATCCCCCCTCCTCCCTCGCTCTCTCCCTCTGTCCCCTCCAAGTCCCACGGCCCCCTTTCTTCCCTTCCGATTTCCAGGCTGTCCTCCCTCCCCTCTCCCCTGCAACTCACCACTTTGTCCATAAGTTTCCAGGTGTTCTGTATGGGCCTGATTGGGGGTGCTGTTTTTTTTTTTACAGGTGGTGCATTCCCCCCCCATCCTCTGAGTTCCAGGCCCCCCCTCTCCTCTGAATTCCAGGCCCCCTCCCCTCTCCTCTGAGTTCCAGGCCCCCTCCCTCTCTCTCCTTCCCTCTGTCCGTCCTCCGAGTTCCAGATCCCCCTCCCCCCCGAGTTCCAGACCCCTTGCCCCCCCTCCAAAATTGCCACCCCCCTGTCTCACAGACACGTCCTTGCAATGCCTCCACCCGCGGTCCTCCCTGACATTGGCCCCGCCCATCCCCCTACGTGCACGTCGCCCCCCCTTCAAAATCGCCAACCCCCCTCTGCTACCCTTCCCTCCCATCATGCTTACCCCCTATCCCTTTATATTAGGCACATAGGGGTCCTTTTACAAAGCCGCAGTAAAAAGTGGCCTGTGGTAGTGTGGGAGCATCTTTTTGGCCTGTGCTGGGCCACGTTTTACCAAAGCTGGGAAAAAGGCCATTTTTTAATGGGCCGGGAAATGGGCATGCGCAAAAATGAAAACTAGCGCCTGCCCCTATTTATGGCCTGAGCCCTTACCGCCAGCCATTGACCTAGCGGTAAGGGCTCGCGCACTACCTGTACGGTAACTACGCAGTGTGCACCCATGTGGCCACGCTGCCGATTACCACCGGGAACGCCCCTGCGGTAGAAAATAGAAAATTTTCTACTGCGGGATTCGGCGCGTGCCAATCTTGAAATCACTGCTGGGTGCACATGCTACCTCAGTGGTAGTGCCAATTTCGTGCACACAACCCGCGCGTTAGCCCTCCCAACCCATTGTGAAAGGGCCCCATAGACGTTTATGTTGCTGCCGGTTTTCACCCATTAACAAGTTAGATGTTGATGTTTAAAAAATGGTTGTTCACGCCAAATGCAACCAGTGCATGAACATCTATTTCGCCATGTATTCAGGAACAGTTTCTACGATGACAGATCTTGTTCCCGAATGCTAGAGGAACGATCTAGACGTCTCAAGTCTGATTTAGATATTCTTTCTAAAATGCCACTCCACATAAGATGCCCCGGTCTACATGTTAGACCTCATAGACCTACCACCTAGGAACACTAAAAGATCAGCACGCACATTCCTGAATCTCCACTTCCCCAGCTGCAAAGGACTAAAATACAAATTAACTCATGCATCCAGCTTTTCCTACATAAGCACGCAGTTTTGGAATGCATTACCACTTGACGTGAAAAAAATGCGTGACCTAATCAACTTTCGGAAATCACTGAAGACCTACCTCTTCAACAGAGCATACCACAATGATCTATCATATGAACTTTAACGCATTACCGCTTTATCTGTTATTCCGAATGTAATCTCTTTATACCTGATTGCTTAATTTCCACTATGAGGGGCATAATTGAACGAAAACGCCTATCTCCATGGGCGTTAATCTCCAAGAACGGGTCCGTGAAGGGGCGGACCGAACCGTATTTTGGGAAAAAATAGACGCCCATGTTTTATTCAACGATGTGTGAGCTGGGCGTTTTTGTTTTTCAGCGATAATGGAAAATGAAAGCGCCCAGCTCAAAAACGAATACATCCAAGGCATTTGTTCGTGGGAGGGGCCAGGATTCATAGTGCACTGGTCCCCCTCACATGCCAGGACACCAACCGGGCACCCTAGGGGGCACTTTTACAAAAACAAACAAAAAGGTAAAAGAGCTCCCAGGTGCATAGCACCCTTCCCTTGTGTGTTGAGCCCCCCAAATCCCCCTCAAAACCCACTGCCCACAAGTCTACACCATTACTATAGCCCTAAGGGGTGAAGGGGGGCACCTACATGTGGGTACAGTGGGTTTGGGGGGGTTGGACGACTAATAAGCATTAAGCAGCACAATTGTAACAGGTAGGGGGGGGATGGGCCTGGGTCCACCTGCCTGAAGTCCACTGCACCCCCTAACAACTCCTCCAGTGACCTGCATACTGCTGCCAGGGAGCTGGGTATGACATTTGAGGGTGAAAATGAAAATGTGTGAAACATCATTTGTTTGTGGTGGGAGGGGGTTAGTGACCACTGGGGGAGTCAGGGGAGGTCATCCCCGATTCCCTCCAGTGGTCATCTGGTCATTTAGGGCACTTTTTGGGGCCTTATTCGTGAAAAAACAGGGTCCAGGAAAAGTGTCCTAAATTCTAGGTAAAAACGCATACTTTTTTCCCATTATCGGTGAAATGCGCCCATCTTTGTTCGGCAGATAACCACGCCCCAGTTCCGCCTTCGCCACACCTCTGACACGCCCCCATAAACTTTGTCCGCATCCGCGACGGTGTGCAGTTGAAAACGCCCAAAAATCGGCTTTCGATTATACCGCTTTATTCGTTTTTGTGAGATAAACGTCCATCTCCCGATTTAGGTCGGAACTTGGGCGTTTTTCTCGTTCGATTATAAGCTAGTATGTCTCCCATGTTCGTTATGTAATTACCAATTGTATCTTTTACTCTGGAATGGCGATAGCCATGACGGAACAATGTAAGCCACACTGAGCCTGCAAATGGGTGGGAAAATGTGGGATACAAATGCAACAAATAAATAAAAATAAATAAATAAATTGCAAACGGCAAGAATCAGTTAAAAACTCAAACTTGTTTGGTATAACGTGGGATATAAATGTCACCAATAAATAAATAATGGAGCAAATTAGTTGTAATGAACAGTTTCTTTTACTACTACTACTACTTAACATTTCTAGAGCGCTACTAGGGTTACGCAGCGCTGTACAATTTAACAAAGTTGCTTTTTCTTTTTTTTCCGCTTCAGTTTTATTTTCAGGAACATCACAGTGCTGTAGTGGAGCAAAAGAATTTTGTAGTGGCAGCACTTGTGCGGGCGGATGCTTCTGTGTCACATGATGAAGTCTGCCCGAGCCTACTGTGAACCATCTGTTCTTATGTGGTTTTATTCTTTGAGGCAGTGGTGAGAAGTTAAGATTCTGCATAGTCCTATAAGTTGCTTTAATTGCATCTAATTCTTGGATTACTTTACAGAGCTCTTGTTTTAAAGTAGATAGCTGAAGACAGATAGGACAAGCTTTAAGTCTCCAGATGATTGGCCTTGAAACTAAAGCATCACAATTATTGCAGAGAATAAAAGTCATCCTGATTGGTTGAAATGGGTATGAACAGGTGTACTATGTTGGAGTAACAGCCTGCAAGACTGCCTGTGTATGATTGAGTAAAGTTAATGAGGTGTGATATGAAAATTTTAATGATTTCTTGATGGTTATACAGCTATTAAAACTTTTCTCTCAATGTCTTTCAGCAAACAATGCTTCAAAATAAATCAAAGGTCAGTTTAAAATTAACAAAATTATTAAGGACCCTTTTTACAAACTGCGGTAAAAGGAGGCCTGCAGTGGCTTTGGCGTGTGTTTTTTTTTTAATTTATTTTTATTAATATTTATTTTAACATTACAAGATTAACTTGCAAACTGCAATACAGAGAAAATCAAAATATAAGAAAATTTCCATCATAGGTTTTTATATATGCTCTCTTTCTTAGACCACTAATAAAGGAAGAAGAAAAAAAAAAGGGAGAGGGGGAGTATTACAGATGAGGAGGTCATTAATTATTAACAAACTAGTAAAAAAGGCCCGTTTCTGACACAAATGAAACGGGCGCTAGCAAGGTCTTCCTCGGAGTGTGTATGTTTGAGAGAGTGTATGTGAGAGTGACTGTGTGTGAGAGAGAGAGTGAATGTGCGAGTGTGTGTGTGTGTGAGAGAGAGAGTGAGTCTGGGTGCGAGTGTGTCTGTGAGAGAGAGAGTGTGTGCAAGTGCGTATGTGAGACACAGTGTGAGAGAGAGTGTGTGTGTTTCACACAGATACAGTGTATACGAGAGAGAGAGAGTGTGTGTTTCACACAGATACAGTGTGTGCGAGAAGAGAGAGTGTGTGTGAGACACAGACTCTGTGAGACTGAGTGTATGAGACCAAGAGAGTGTGTGAGCGACTGTGTGACACATAGAGAGTGAATGTGATACAGTGTGAGAGACAGTGTGTGAGAGTGAGAGAGAGAAAGACATTGACTGTGAGAGAGAGAGAGAGTGTGTGTGTGACAGAGATACCTCCCCCCCTCTGGTGTCAGCCCCCCCCCTCTCTGGTGTCTGCGCGTTACTGTGCAGGACACTGAGCTCTAGCTGTGCTTCAAGGAACTGACCAATCCTATTTAATAGAATGCACCGCCAACATTCTGAAGCCGAGAAACCTCTTGTGGTTGGTCACTTCTGCTTGTGACGAACCCGGAAGTACGTGATGTCAATTCAGGAGATGGATACAGAGAGCAGGAATGCCTCAGCCATGCAGTCAGCTTCAGAATGTTGGCGGTGTGTTTTATTATATAGGATGTATAAGGGAAAATGTCTAGCCTGAATATTCCATCCTATTCAAATTCTTAATCAGTTATCATCCAAACTTAGAGTCTATTTGGTTATTCTTTTCATTTCCAAAAAAGTTCGAAGTTGTTCTGGTTCAAAGAATACGTATTTATTACCCAAGTATCTTATAAGGCATTTACACGGGTAAGCCAATAGAAATGTTGCTCCAAGCGCCTTAGTCTTTTCACTGAAAGCTAGAAATTTTTTCCTTCTATCTTGTGTTGTCTTTGTAACATCTGGATATATCCATATTCTAGAACCACAGAAAATCTTTGTCCAATTCTTAAAATACAGCTTTAATACTGCATTTAAGTCTTGCTCAAATATTTGAATGACTTTGGCGTGTGTTTTTGACATGCATCGAGGCCCTTTTTACCGCAGCAGGTAAAAGGCTAGGTTTAAAAAAAAAAAAAAAAGAAATGGTCTTGCGGTAAGTGAACCACTTGCCACACAGCCATTTCCAAGGGAAACCCTTACTTCCACCTATTTAGGTGACAGTAAGGGCTCCCATGCTAACCCAGTGCAAACCAGAATACCGCCTGGTAAACCCCGGTGCTACAAAAATACAAAAGATTTTTGTAGCGTTGGAAATGGCACATTGGCAATGGTCCATCTAGCCAATCCAGTTCACAAATACCTGGCAGAAACCCAAATAGTAGCAACATTCCATGCTACCAACCCCCCGGGGTAAGCAGTGGCTTCCCCATGTCTGTCTCAATAGCAGATTATGGACTTTTCCTCCAGGAATCTGTATAAATCTTTTTTAAACCCAGAAACGCTAACCACTGTTACTACAATCTCTGGCAAAGAGTTCCAGAGCTTAAATATTGGTTGAGTGAAAAAAATATTTCCTCCTACTTAATTTTAAAAGTATTTCCATGTAACTTCACTGAATGTCCCCCTAGTCTTTGAACTTTCTGAAAGAGTAAAAAAATGGATTCACTTTTACCCAATCTACACCACTCAGGATTTTGTAGACCTCAATCATATCTACCCACCACCCCCTTTAGCTGTCTCTTTTCCAAGCTGAAGAGCCCTAACCTCTTTAGCCTTTCCTCATTTGGGAAGAGTTCCATCCCCTTTATCATTTTGGTTGCTCTTCTTTGAACCTTTTCTATTGTCACTATATATTTTCTGAGATATGGTGACCAGAATTGAACACAATACTAAGGTGAGGTCACACCATGGAGCAATAAAGGCATTACATATGATAGTATTCTTGGTCTTATTTACTATCCCTTTCCTAATAATTCCTGGCATCCTGTTTGCTTTTTTGGCTGCTGCCGCACAATGGGCAGAAGATTTCAGTATATTGTCTGCAACAACACCTTGATCTTTTTCTTGGATGCTGACCCCCTAGGTGGACCCTAGCATCAGGTAACTATGATTCGGATTATTCTTCCCCAATGTGCATCACTTTGCATTTGTCCACATTAAATTTGATTTGCCATTTAGATGCCCAGTCTTCCAATTTCCTAAGTTCTTCTTGCAATTTTTCATAGTCCGCATGTGTTTTAACAACCTTGAACAGTTTTGTGTCATCTGCAAATTTAATCACCTCACTCATTGTTCTGATTTCCAGATCATTTATAAATATGTTAAATAGTACCGCAGTACAGATCCCTGCGGTACTCCACTATTCACTTTCCTCCGTTGAGAGAAATAGCCATTTAACCCTACTGTCTGCTTTCTGTCCAGCAGCCTAAGAACCAGGGAACTGGGTTCAATTCCCATTACGGCTCCCTGTGACTCTGGGCAAGTCACTTAACCCTCCATTACTCCAGGAACAAACATAAGTACCTATATATATGTAAAATGCTTTGATTGACCACAGAAAGGTGGTATATCAAATCCCATCCCCCTTTACAGAATTGCTTCCATTGTGGATAACCTGACTGACTAACTGGGTTGGAAATCCTTGATCTGGTACCAGGTATGTGGTGTAAAAGAGAACAAAAAATGTATAAGTAAATAAATAATTGTTATATTGATATGAGTGAGAAGCTAGGAAATCTAGCGAAAGATCAAAGGGCAGGAGCTGTATAACTTTGACAATTTACCAGAAAGGACTGACTAAGTTCATAAGTGCCAACATTTCAAAAGGATTGGGAGTGCCAAACACAATACAAATTCTGGGCACAGATGAAGGGATCACTGAAAGAATCAAGGCAACTGGTATCAAATTCAGGCTCTTATGGTTTGCTTGTGAAGCAGTAGTGCATAATTACATATACATTTTTATGTGTTTATTAAGGTATTTATTAAGTTTTAAGCTTTTATGACCAATAAACTGAAATTGAATGTGCAAAAAACCAAGGTCCTGTGGTTCCGAAATCAGGGAGTTCAGGTCCCATCATCAATAGCCCCACTATTCCCAACACTCTTCAACATAATGCTGATTGCTTTGGCCAAGTCCTTATCCAATCTAGGCCTTAACCCATTCATTTATGACGATGATGTCACAATTTATATTCCCTTCAGACATGACCTGTCTGAAATCACCAATGAAATTAATCTTGGTCTGAACACCATGAACTTATGGGCAAACTCTTTTCAACTGAAACTGAATACTGAGAAAACGCACTGCCTTATCCTTTCACCTCAACATAATAAGTCCAAACCTTCAACTCTAATCACCCCAGATCTTACCCTTTCAATCTCAGAGAGCCTAAAAATACTTGGTGTAACAATTGATCGCAACCTATCACTTGAAAGCCAAATAAATTCCTCTACAAAGAAAATGTTCTTCTCGTTGCGGAAACTTAAATGAATTAAACCTTTCTTCCTGAGAGAAGTATTTTGTAATCTAATACAATCAATGGTATTAAGCCACTTAGACTACTGCAATGGAATTTACGCAGGATGTAAAGAACAACTTACAAAGAAACTTCAGACCATCCAAAACACTGCAGCCAGATTAATTTATGGTAAATCCAAATTTGATAGTGATAAACCTCTTCGAGAGAAACTGCATTGGCTTCCAATTAAGGAGCGAATCACCTTCAAAATCTGTACCCTAGTTCACAAAATTCTTCACGGAGAAGCCCCAGGATACATGACCAACTTAATTAACCTACCATCCAGGAAAACATCCAGATTATCCTGTTCATACTTAAACCTTCATTACTCTAGCTGCAACGGTCTCAAATACAAATCCACTTATGCTTTCACCTTCTCCTTTATAAGTACACAACTATGGAATGCACTGCCAAAAGCTGTAAAAACTATTCACAATCATCTTAATTTCAGGAAATCATTCAAGACCAGCTTATTCGGAAAGGCCTACCCCAAGGATCCAACATACGTCCCTACATCCTACAACACAGCAAATTAATGGACCATTTTGGACACCCTTACCCTTCCCTCTTTTTTCCCTATAAACCCTGTTCTTTTGATGCTTCCTAATAACTACACTATATTGTATTTGTATATTTACCGGATTGGCGATTGCCTCTAAGGTTTGATGTAAGCCACATTGAGCCTGCAAATAGGTGGGAAAATGTGGGGTACAAATGTGATAAATATCTTTGTCCAATGGCCAAAGCTTTACAGTCGAGTCTGAAACCAGAGTACTATGGGTCTTGATTGATTATTCACTCACCTTCTCTTCCCGTATAAACCAGCTATGGAAGAAAACATTATTTAAAACGAGACAGCTACGTCTAGTTAGATCATTCTTCAGCCAAAAGGTCTTTGCACTACTAGTCCAAATGTTAGTCCTATCTCACTTGGATTACTGTAACATTCCATTTCTTGGTATTAAGTGTCAATATGGAGTGGCCTAGTGGTTAGGGTGGTGGACTTCGGTCCTGAGAAACTGAGTTCGATTCCCGGCACAGGCAGCTCCTTGTGACTCTGGGCAAGTCACTTAACTCTCTATTGCCCCATGTAAGCCGCATTGAGCCTGCCATGAGTGGGAAAGCGCGGGGTACAAATGTAATAAAAAAACAATAAATATCAGAAAAAAACTGCAAATCATACAGAATACAGCTACTAGACTAATATACAGATTGAATAGATATACTAGTGTTTCAACTCATCTTAACAAACTGAACTGGCTTCCCATAGCAGAAAGACTCAGGTTCAAAGCTGCTTGTTTAGTTTGTCAAATTATACAGGGTTTCAGCTCTGAATTTGTTTCAAAAGACAATTTGGAAATCAGAAGATTTTCAGCTTATTCCCTGTTCTTGGAGTTAAAATATGGAACTCTCTACCTATTGCCATCAGAACAGAAAACAGCTACCTTAGCTTCAGGAAGAGGCTAAAAACCTTTCTCTTCCCAAAGACTGCTTCATAACAATCCATTGACTTCTACCTCCTAGAATCATCCGTTATCCTTTCCTATAATATTTTGGTCTCATGCATTACAACAATGGTCTCTGATTGTTCTCATACCTCACACTAACATTATTGGCTTTTGTCTCATCTAGAATGTAAACCATACGGAACCCTGGAAAGGGGATATTAGCAGTATACAAGAATTGATTTGATTTCCATTGGTCATGATCGGAGGTTGATATGGTGATGCGCGAATCAGTGCTTTATGATCCTTATATGGTTTATTTACCATGTACAGTGGGGGAAATAAGTATTTGATCCCTTGCTGATTTTGTAAGTTTGCCCACTGACAAAGACATGAGCAGCCCATAATTGAAGGGTAGGTTATTGGTAACAGTGAGAGATAGCACATCACAAATTAAATCCGGAAAATCACATTGTGGAAAGTATATGAATTTATTTGCATTCTGCAGAGGGAAATAAGTATTTGATCCCCCACCAACCAGTAAGAGATCTGGCCCCTACAGACCAGGTAGATGCTCCAAATCAACTCGTTACCTGCATGACAGACAGCTGTCGGCAATGGTCACCTGTATGAAAGACACCTGTCCACAGACTCAGTGAATCAGTCAGACTCTACAAAATGGCCAAGAGCAAGGAGCTGTCTAAGGATGTCAGGGACAAGATCATACACCTGCACAAGGCTGGAATGGGCTACAAAACCATCAGTAAGACGCTGGGCGAGAAGGAGACAACTGTTGGTGCCATAGTAAGAAAATGGAAGAAGTACAAAATGACTGTCAATCGACAAAGATCTGGGGCTCCACGCAAAATCTCACCTCGTGGGGTATCCTTGATCATGAGGAAGGTTAGAAATCAGCCTACAACTACAAGGGGGGAACTTGTCAATGATCTCAAGGCAGCTGGGACCACTGTCACCACGAAAACCATTGGTAACACATTACGACATAACGGATTGCAATCCTGCAGTGCCCGCAAGGTCCCCCTGCTCCGGAAGGCACATGTGACGGCCCGTCTGAAGTTTGCCAGTGAACACCTGGATGATGCCGAGAGTGATTGGGAGAAGGTGCTGTGGTCAGATGAGACAAAAATTGAGCTCTTTGGCATGAACTCAACTCGCCGTGTTTGGAGGAAGAGAAATGCTGCCTATGACCCAAAGAACACCGTCCCCACTGTCAAGCATGGAGGTGGAAATGTTATGTTTTGGGGGTGTTTCTCTGCTAAGGGCACAGGACTACTTCACCGCATCAATGGGAGAATGGATGGGGCCATGTACCGTACAATTCTGAGTGACAACCTCCTTCCCTCCGCCAGGGCCTTAAAAATGGGTCGTGGCTGGGTCTTCCAGCACGACAATGACCCAAAACATACAGCCAAGGCAACAAAGGAGTGGCTCAGGAAGAAGCACATTAGGGTCATGGAGTGGCCTAGCCAGTCACCAGACCTTAATCCCATTGAAAACTTATGGAGGGAGCTGAAGCTGCGAGTTGCCAAGCGACAGCCCAGAACTCTTAATGATTTAGAGATGATCTGCAAAGAGGAGTGGACCAAAATTCCTCCTGACATGTGTGCAAACCTCATCATCAACTACAGAAGACGTCTGACCGCTGTGCTTGCCAACAAGGGTTTTGCCACCAAGTATTAGGTCTTGTTTGCCAGAGGGATCAAATACTTATTTCCCTCTGCAGAATGCAAATAAATTCATATACTTTCCACAATGTGATTTTCCGGATTTAATTTGTGATGTGCTATCTCTCACTGTTACCAATAACCTACCCTTCAATTATGGGCTGCTCATGTCTTTGTCAGTGGGCAAACTTACAAAATCAGCAAGGGATCAAATACTTATTTCCCCCACTGTAAGTGATTGCCCACCATTTATTTATTATGTATTATTTCAATGTTTTTAAATTGCTTTTTGTGTTTTTATGTTCTACTGTTGTTTGTTTCCCCTGAAGTAGTCTACGGGCGAAACATGGCCACGTCAGGCTTTGTGTTTACTATCAATAAATTATCTGGTGCATCTCACTCTTTTGTTTCTCTTACCTGGAGCTGACAAGTGACCACGTTTCTGAAAGGAGACATTTTGGGCATCCCTGGGATTTTTTTTTTAACTTACATTCTGCTGCATTCTGTTATTTGAGTATTGGCTCTTCCACTTGAAATCTGCACTACTAAAGAGACCAGAATGCAATGGCAAGGACAGAATTCAAAAAGCTAGAATTGGCCTAATACTACTGCCCTCCAGGCAGGACCATAATGAGCTATAGTTGTGCTCTGTGCAATTTGTCCACTAGGCCCCCCATACCCCGCCTAGTTTGCTTCCCTGAATAAGAGGAGACAGTGGGCTGGGAGCAATTTTTGTTCCTCTCTATATCTGTGCCCTGTATGACCTCACTACTCGACCAAAACACAGGAGTGGGAATGACCACTGCGATGAGTCAGATGAAGTAAAGTAAGTCTTTACTGTGTAACACAGTAATATTTGCTTGAAGACAACATATCAAGCAAAGAAAATAACAGGTTCCGCTGGAACATAGACTCAACATGGTCCATGTTTTGGCCTATTTATTTAGATCATTTATACCCCGCCTATTACCACATAAAGCAGCCCCTAAGCGGCTTACAATGAACTAATGGAGCAGTTACAATGACAGTAGAGAGGGACCGGAGGAAGAAGGGAAGGGAATATTAATACAATATTTAATCAAATAAGTAGGCAAGGAATAGAAAACAAAAAGAAGAGAAAGTAGGAGTCCAAAATCAGATCTTGACTCGCTGCGACACTCAAGGCAGGAAATCGGATCCTGCGAACAGGACAGGACTGCGGGCAGTAGCCAACGGCTGGAATCGGCGAACCAGGAGGAAACAGGACCCCTTCGACGTGCAGCACTCTCCGAGCACCTATGCCTTCATCAGGAGCCCAAAACATACAGCAAATAAAATACAAGCTGCTGGACAAGACAAGTAGCCACCAGGGCCGCTGAGACACACAGCCAGGCCCGGGGCAGGACTGCCACCCGCCCCCCACTACCTAGGCCACCACACCTCACCCCCCACTCGCACTGCCCCCCCATTTGGGGCGCCACCCCTGCCTGTCCCCTTACCTTTCTGTTTCTGACTGCTTCTCCCTCGGTCTGTCGTCTCCTGCTCTTGGGTGCCAGCACCTAGATGACTACATTTACGCGATAATCCGGGTCCAGGTTATCATGTTAATACAATCATTCATCTGGGTCCTCCTGGCATACATGAGCAGGAGAGAGACAGATCTAGAGCAGGCAGGCAGGAAGAAGCTTGCTGGCACCAGGCCCCCCTCTTGGAGGCCAGGCCAGAGGAATTTTGCCCCTCCCTCTCGGCAGCCCTGGTAGCCACCCAAAAAAAATCTGGTATAGATTCTAGTCATCATATCTGTTCTGTAACTTTGGTGCGGCACACGTTGACTAGAATCTATACTAGCGGAGCCAGTTATTTTCTTTTTTTTGACATGCTGTCTTCAAGCAAATAGTACTGTGTCACACAATAAAGACTTATTTTACTTCATCTGACTTGTGACATGGTCATTCCCACCCCTGTGTTTTGTTGATTGGTGTGACAGAACAGTGGTTTTTTAAGCCTGTGATATTGTTTTGATATTTTCCTGCAATGTATTTGTAAAGTTTGGCCAGAAGGTGCATATTACGTTTTAAGCTGTTGCAAAAAATTGAATGATTCCTCCTTTAGTTTCAGCACAAAGAGGAAGTGCCTGCAGTGATATGGCCAGCTATTTTCAAATGTTGTTGTTCTGGGCTCTGATTGGCCTGGAGTTTGAAGTTATCCAGGAGTTACTGGTTTTGCCTCCAGTTTCAGCCAGCCAGAGAGAGAGAGAGAGAGAGATATCTTTGCTGAAGCTCTGTGAAAAATTATATTTGATAACTTGTGAGCAGCTATATGTCCTGATCTCCCCAGGTACTATTTAGATAGTGTACAAATGTTTAGTTAGTGTTATAATTGATCCATATTTCAGTTACCTGTTATTGTTTTTCTGATTGCACCTTTTCTGTTCATTGTTCTAATATTTCAGACTCAGTTCATTGCTTGTCTGGACTAATTAAGAATCCTGGTGGTTTGTGTGTTGGGTCTGTGACTGCTTTCTAGGAGCTGTGGAGCACTGGGGATGTGACCCCAGTAACCTAGAAATCCCTTGGGATAATTTGAAAGCGGGAGACTCGCCCAGAGGCAGTTGTGACCCAGATGGTGGGAGGAGGGTGCTGGTGTAGAACACAAGCAGCAGGTGCAGGCAGACCTGAGCTGTGCTGGGGATAGACCTAAGTGGCCACGGGGTAGCCCCAGGCAGGTGGCTAGGTCTTTCATGACAATTGGCTTCTTTTGTTTGTTGGTTTCACTGTTTGCACAGCTCTTGGTATGGTGCTGACTCCAGGAATAGTGTGTGTCAGGTGGTGGTGGTGGGGCATATTTTATTATTAGGATTTATTTACCACCTTTTTGAAGGAATTCACTTAAAGCGGTGTACGTCAAGAATAAGTCATAGAAAAGCAATAGACAATTACAAATAACAATAAATATTCAAATAACAATACAAAGTATGGCATAGTATGCTACATTACAATGCCAACATAATATACAATAAAACATTTTAATAGATGGAATAGGGTGTAAGCAAAGATGGAACATATAGATAGAGTAACAGAAGAAAGAGTTAAAGAGAGTTGCAAATGAGGTCAGAAAGGTGCTTGAACGTTATCTTGGCTAGGGTAGGAGCAGGGGCGTATCTGGAATCTGGCGGTAGGGGGGGGCCAGAGCCAGAGAGAGGGGGCACATTTTTGCCTCCCTCCCCCCGCCTCTTTCCACCCCCCCCCCGTCAACCCTCCCCCGCTGCTTACCTTTGCTGGCGGGGGGCCCCAACCCCCGCCAGCCGAGGTCCGACCCGCAGTCTTCATATTTCGTCTTCCTCCGACTCCTCCGTGGCCATGCTGTAAGTAACGTTGCTGATTCGTTGAATCCAGTTCGGAGTCTGATGTCGCAGCACGTTGTACAACCCTCCCCCGCTGCTTACCTTTGCTGGCGGGGGGCCCCAACCCCCGCCAGCCGAGGTCCAACCCGCAGTCTTCATATTTCGTCTGCGACGTCAGACTCCGAACTGGATTCAACGAATCAGCAACGTTACTTACAGCATGGCCACGGAGGAGTCGGAGGAAGACGAAATATGAAGACTGCGGGTCGGACCTCGGCTGGCGGGGGTTGGGGCCCCCCGCCAGCAAACGTAAGCAGCAGGGGAGGGTTCACGGCGGGGAGGGGGGCCAGGGCGAAATCTGCGGGGGCCCAGGCCCCTGTGGCCTCACACAGATACGCCCCTGGGTAGGAGTGGATGATATTCCACTCTTCTGTGGTACAGGCCATTGGAGCCGACTCTATGGGTGCTGTGGGTGCTTGAGCACCCCCAATATTGAGAAAATTCCTTGTATGTGTCCAGGGAGGGGTCATTTCCATTGGACTTAACACCCCCAATAATTTTGAAAAGTTGGCTCCTATGGGTATAGCTGAGTGCTGGCAACCCTAGAGAACATTTCAATCCAGCCTGCTTTATGAGTCAACTAGTCTACCTAGTTATAGAGCAGCAGCTTTTCTTAGCACAAATTGTTTATGTGCTGAGCAAAACTGTTTCTTGATGTGTATATCACCATTAAATAAGCACTAATACACTCGCCTTACAACAACGAAGTTCACATGCGGTCATCTCTTACGTATTGGGGTTTCTTTTCAACTGCTGCAGACTAGAATGATGATTTCAGGTCCTACAGAGGCTGGGAGGAAAAGTTTTGGAAGGAGAGAGACTGAGTGCATGAATCTGGGCTGCCTCAAGCTATGGACCAGAGAGGCACTGGTGATCAACGCTGCCAAAATCTCAGTCTAGTATCTCTCCCTCTCTCTTTCCTGCCCCCTGCAGGTTGGGGGGGGGGGGGGTAGAGGAGAGAGAGAGATGCTGGACCGGGATTTGGGGTTTTGGCATCCTTTATCATTGGAGGGGGGAGTTGAAAGAGAGGGGGAACTACAAGATCTCATCCCATGGCTTTTCCTACCATCTCTATGCTGATGACTCCCAAATCTACCTTTCTAGCCCTGATATCTCACCTTGCATCCAAACCAAAGTTTCAGCGTGCTTGTCTGACATTGCTGTCTGGATGTCTCAACGCCACCTGAAATTAAATATGACCAAAACCGAGCTTCTCATTTCCCCCCCCCCCCCCCAAACCTCTCCCCGTTTTCTATTTCTGTTGATGGCTCTCTCATTCTCCCTGTCTCCTCAGCTCGAAACCTTGGGGTTATCTTTGACTCTTCTCTCTCCTTCTCTGCTCATATCCAGCAGATCACCAAGACCTGTTGTTTCTTTCTTTACAACATCCGTAAAATCCGCCCCTTTCTTTCTGAGCACTCTACCAAAACCCTCATCCACATCCTTGTCACCTCTCGTTTGGACTACTGCAATCTGCTTCTTGCTGGCCTCCCACTTAGTCACCTCTCTCCTCTCCAGTCGGTTCAAAACTCTGCTGCCCGTCTCGTCTTCCGCCAGGGTCACTTTACTCATACTACCCCACTCCTCAAGTCGCTTCACTGGCTCCCTATCCGTTTTCGCATCCTGTTCAAACTTCTACTAACCTATAAATGTACTCACTCTGCTGCTCCCCAGTATCTCTCCACACTCGTCCTTCCCTACACCCCTTCCCGTGCACTCCGTTCCCTGGATAAATCCTTCTTATCTGTTCCCTTCTCCGCTACTGCCAACTCCAGACTTCGCTCCTTCTGTCTTGCTGCGCCCTATGCTTGGAATAGACTTCCTGAGCCCCTACGTCTTGCCCCATCCTTGGCCATCTTTAAATCTAGATTGAAAGCCCACCTCTTTAACATTGCCTTTGACTCGTAACCACTTGTATCCACTCGCCTCCACCTACCCTCCTCTCCTCCTTCCTGTACACATTAATTGATTTGTTTGCTTTATTTTTTGTCTACTAGATTGTAAGCTCTTTGAGCAGGGACTGTCTTTCTTCTATGTTTGTGCAGCGCTGCGTACGCTTTGTAGCGCTATAGAAATGCTAAATAGTAGTAGTAGTAGTAGGTGGGGGGAGCACTGATGCAAAAGTTGGCTCAGGGATCCACAATCCCTTGAGCCGGCCCAGGCATGAATTTACCTTTGATCTTTCTTATGCTTTTCATCGTCTTTCCACAAGCTAACTCCAGAATGCTGCTCCAGGGATCCTGGGCTGAAAGCAGGGCAAAACTCCAAAGAGAAAGTTTGTAAGAAACAGAAGATAGCCCAATACATAATACAGGGATCAGGGGTTAAAATCTGATAAATTTCCTATCAAAGCCAAACTTCAGTGTCAGTTTGGCAGTTCTGCCTGCCCTGGCAAGATCTCCCTGAGGGCATATAAAAACAAAACTAGTATTATGGTTCTTACTATCCATGCCAGAGTGAGTCCTCCATGGTATAAAACTATGACTACAAGTAACATGTCGCAGATGGAGGTTTCTGTTTGCAGAAGAAACATATTCAGAACTATTCAACATAACACTTTTATTTGATTGCATACTGTTCCGTTACATGTTCAGAGCTTGGTGCTATATTTCAAAGCACATAAAATAATAACTTCATGATACATAATAATACAAATAAATAGAAATATAGCAAAAATCAGAAACAAAATCATGAACATAATAAATGAAACAACAATCACAACAGAATCATGGTAAACATCTGGAGGAAGAGAATTCTCTAACACAGCTGATGAACAGAATCATGATTTTGCATTCTAGAGAGTCAAGCTTCCCATGCTAATGAATGCATAGCAAAGCTTCTAGTGCTCAAATGTAAAAGTTGGCGTGGAAGGTATTTAGTGGAGGAGTGGCCTAGTGGTGGACTTTGGTCCTGAGGAACTGAGATCCATTCCCACTTCAGGCACAGGCAGCTCCTTGTGACTCTGGGCAAGTCACTTAACCCTCCATTGCCCCATGTAAGCCGCATTGAGCCTGCCATGAGTGGGAAAGTGCGGGGTACAAATGTAACAAAAATAAATAAATAAATTTAGGGCCATGATCATTTAAAGCCCCGTGAGTGAGGTTCCGAACTGGACACTCAGCATTACAGGGTTCCAGTAGAAGCTCTTCTTAAATCCTAGCTGTTTCATTTTGCACTCTTTGAAACTTGCATAGTTTATTTTGAAAAAAAAAGGACTGAATAAATTAGTTTAGAAAAGTTTGAGGTAGCACCTAAAAATCTCTAATGCAAAAAGTCACTTTTAACAAATTAGCAATAAAAGGGCTCATTCTTAATCAAGCACTGTTGTCTAAACTCATGACTCTATGGATAGGAAGTTCACAGTTCCCCTCCCCCCTCATTCTTTCCCCCATATAATACTTTCATAGCTGAGGAATTTATAGAGATGTGCTGAATGTGCATTTTCCTTTCTTTGGGCTTGCTAACAGAGGTCCTTTTATTAAGCTGCGGTAAGCACTAATGTATGCTTACTTCAGGTTAAAATCCACTACCGCAGGGCACGCTCAGGTGTCTTGTGGTAGTTTTGTGTTTGGCGTGTTACCCATGTGCTAAAAACAGTGGCGTAGCTACTATGGGGCCACGGGGGCCTGGGCCCCCATATATTTGGCCCTGGGCCCCCCCTGCCATGACCCTCTCGACCCCCCCCTTCCCACCGCCAACCCTCCCCTGCTGCCGTTGCATACCTTTGCTGGTGGGGGACCCCAACCCCTACCAGCCGAAATTCTCTCCTCGGCTGTGCGGCGTTGCTTGCTGAATGATCTGATCAAGTTTCTGTGCGTGCATCTGACATCCTGCACAGACGCACGCAAAGAAACAGATTCAAACTTGATCAGATCATTCGGCAACGCCGTGCGGCCGAGAAGAGGACCTCGGCAAGAGAGAGTTGGCGGCGGGAAGGGGGGTCGAGAGGGTTGCGGCGGGGGGGGGGGTCAGCAACGCCGCACGGCCGAGAACAGGACCTTGGCTGGCGGAGGTTGGGGTCCCCCGCCAGCAAAGGTATGCGGCGGGAAGGGGGGATCAAGAGGGTGGTGGTGGCAGCGGCGGGTGGGGGGGATCAGTGGTGCTGGAGGGGGGGCTAAAATGTGCCCCCTCACCTCGGGCTCTGGACCCCCCTCCCGTCGAAGTCTGGCTACGCCCCTGGCTAAAAATCTAGAAAATATTTTATTTAGTGCTGGGGCGTGTTTGGGGGTGGAGAGAAGGCGTGCCCAACATGAATCAGTTAGTGCAGCTGAACGGCTGTGCGCTAATCAATTAGTACGTGGTTAGCGCAGAAGCCCTTACCACACTAATGGTCACATGCTAATTGGGAAACTAGCTCATGGCCATTAATGTAGGAAATAGAAAATGCGGCCATTTTGCTGCCATGCTAAAAGTAGCCTCAACGTGCAGGAAACCCATGCACTAGTAATAGCGCAGGCCACATTTTAGCGCAACTTAGTAAAAGGTCCCCTGTGTATTAACATTAAATAGCCGCGGGGGCGGGGTTAGTGACGTTTTGGGCGGGGCCGATGACGGGGGAGGCGGGGCCGATGATGAGGGGGGCGGGGCCGGTGACGGCAGGGGCGGGGTTGATGACGGCGGGGGCGGGGGCGATGGGGTGGGGGTGTCAGGGGCGGGGTTTGAGTTTGGGCGGGTTTTGGGCTGTTTTTAGGCTGGATTGGGTGGGAAAAAAATTTTCCACCTGGCAACCCTGACTGGCACATTGCCAACGCAGGGTGTGTGCCACCAACAATAATGTGACCAATGACATGCCCCTGCATATCAAGCACAAAAGATTACATACTGAACCACAGAATTTGTTTTCTTTCTTCAACACAGCTCCCAAGCTCCTTCCCGCCCCATCCCCGCAGGCCCTGTCTCCATCCCCACCCCATCCCCATGGGCTCTGTCCTCATCTGCAGAAGCCTCGAACACTTATGATTTTATATTTAAATCTTTTATTAAAATATAAAAAGGAACCATATGCTGTACAACTGTTGTGTATAAATTACAAATCGAGAACAATAATAACAAGGAGCAGCTATAATAACCCTCCTTCCCACCACCACCCTCTACCCTTCCAAACCCAACAAAAGGTGATTTCTACTACACCAAGGAATCGTAATTCACACTGTTAAAATGTCCAGGGGTATAAAATACAACCCGTTCTAAATACCCTAGAGAGGAAAAATATGCCTTGTGAAGCACTGCTATGTTTTTTTTAAATCTATGGAGAAATAAGAAATCATCAACAATCTCAGGATTCAATCTAGCTCTCCTGTCTTCCACAGTCCTTCCTGGAACAGAAGTTGTCTTCTTAGAAGATTTGCTGGTAGCAGGATGTACAGGATCTCCCATGCACAATTTGCTAGTTGTGGCCAGTATGTTTGCTTGTTTTTCCAAAAAATCAAAATATCTTTGTAGGCATCACTTAAACATAAATAACAGTCCAGTTCATTAACAGGCTTCAAAGTAGAAAATGACATGGGGACAAAGTTTGTCCCCGGTCCCTGTGGGCTCTGTCCCCATCCCCAAGGGATCTGTCCCTGCCCCGTCCCCGCGGTTACTGCGGTTCCCCGTCCCGTGTCATTCTCTAGTCAGAGGATATGGGCATGGGTGGAGAGTGGAAATGGAAAGCAGTTGGCAGCAAAGTGCTGCACATATTACATATCTAGCAAGTAGAGAGGTGTGGTAGCCGTGTTAGTCCACTCTTAAGGTTATCAATAGAAATCAAACCAAATAAAACATGGAAAAGAAAATAAGATGATACCTTTTTTATTGGACATAACTTAATACATTTCTTGATTAGCTTTCGAAGGTTGCCCTTCTTCGTCAGATCGTAAGTAGAGGTGTGTGGTAGCCGTGTTAGTCCACTCTTAAGGTTATCAATATCATTCGTCAGATCGGAAATAAGCAAATGTGTTGGCAGATAGTACATATAAGAGAAACATCAAAGCATCACTTTGACAGTCTGACAGAGTGGGAGGGTGGGGGTATGCATGGGGACATCAAAGCATTTCATTGATATTCTAACAGGATGGGTGTTGGTAGGTGAGAGGAGGGTAATAAACAGAGAAATAAAGCTTTATGGTTTATAATGGTTTAGAAAACCCAGATCCTTATTAAGTCCTGTTTGTTGGGTGTCAAAATATTCAATCATTCTTATTTCAAAGGTCTTAGGACCACTTGCTGCCTCCTAAGTGATTCAACACCCCCAGTAGCTCCCATGTTAAATTTGCAGCTACCATACGGTAAAATCTCATGGTTCCTGCAAATTTTATGACATGTAGCAGCAGCAGCATGGGGTGGGCCAAAGAGGCCATGACCCCCATTTTGAAAACGATTGGGAGTGCTAAACTTACAACAAATTGCCCCACAAGAACTTTCCTCAATACTTGGTGGGGGGGGGGGGGGGAGGGCTCAGTACCGACAATACCTATAGACAGCGGTGTGCTGGAGCAGGCTCTCACAGGCTCGCAAGAGCCGGTTGTTAAGTTTTTAAGAATTTTGGGAGCCAGTTGTTAAAGCAGGGCCCTCCATGGCTACTTTAACAACTGGCTCCCAAAATGTGGGCTTCGGCCCCCTGCTGAATTATCTTTTACTTTGCTGGTGGGGATCCTGAGCCCTGCCAGCCAAGTAAATAGACTACTGCTGCTCCCCACTCCTTGTTTCCAGCTCTGGGCAGCAGGCTGGGACTTCTCAAGCATGTGAGAGAAGTTCCAGCATGCTGCTCAGAGCAAAATGTTAGGAGTGGTGGCAGTCCATTTATTGGCTGCCAGCAAAGGTATGCCCAGCGTGCCCGCACGAAGGGAGGGAGGGAGGAGAGAGGCAAGTGTTGCGCCCAACCCCCCCCTGGCCCTTTCAACTGCAGAGCTGGCTACATCCAGAGAAAGAGCCTGTTGTTAAAAATTTATCAGCACACCCCTGCCTATAGAGCAGACACCTATTTTGCCCAACATAGTATCAGCAATTACAGAGCTTGGGAGAAGAACAGGAGATTGGTTTATTTGACCATCCCCCTAAACAAAGCTACCCCTGGTCCACCCTCCTAATTTGTTTCTACCAGTTTTCAGAGGAGCAGGAATGCACACATTGCAAACGCTCCCATTGCTGTACCTGGGAAGCAGTGAGGAGGCGGGACCTCCGTGACCGCGCGTCAGCCTCGCCCGCCGCTTATCTACAGGCTCTAGACCGCCAGCCCGCTCTGTAGAGCGTCGGAGAGCGGGGCCGCGCGGATCTGCAGACTGCGACGCTCGCGCCGGCCTCGGGTGCTTCTGGCTGGGTATTCGCGCGCGCCTTCCTCGTGCAGCGGGATGCTACTCGTCGCGCTCACCACTCTGCTCGTGACGCTCGCGCTGCTCTGGGCGCTTTACTTCAGGAGGAGGCGGTAAGTAGTTCCCAGTGGCCTCAGTTCCCTGCTCCGTGCCGGTCCCAGGAGAGGCAGGATCCCCCCCCCCCCCCCCCCCCCCCCACCAATAGTCTCTGAGCCACAATGCATCTAACGGTAGCCATAATTTCAGCAGCGAAATCCCTCAGCTACATTGTCAGGTTTGCAAATGCGGAATTATTTTCAGTTTATTTGCAAATTTAAAAAAAAACCCTTTTTTTTTAATGCACAGTTTCTGCTGTTTTCCCCCCTTTTTTATTTGTGGGGTATGTAATGTTGGAAAGAGCAACTCCTACTCAGTGCCCTTCACATTTCTTCCATCCCCAATTCTCTTCCCGTCGAGGAAGTTTTGCTGTTTTGGAAGTTTTTCCGCACCATTTAGGGGGTGCATTTGATTAGCGATTTGAGCCCGTAGAACAGAGTTTTTATTTGCATATGGAATTGTCCTCAGCACTTATAGTAACATAGTAGATGACGGCAGAAAAAGACCTGTACGGTCCATCCAGTCTGCCCAACAAGATCCAAAAAAGCAGGCGTTAGGGAAAGCTCCTACTTTTATGCGGCATAGGCATTCCTGAGGCAGGATCGGCACTTTTCCATGAATCGTATAAAATAAACAACATGAGCTCGATTCTCGAAGGCACACGTATCATACGTAGTAAATGGCAGATAAAGACCTGAACGGTCCATCCTTGCCATTCTCAGCAAGTTGCTCCTGCTTTGGAACAGGTGTAAGTTTGTGTGGAGCTTTTTTTTGGGGGGGGGGGGGGGGGGGTGTCTCTAGCACAATCATAGGAGCCAACTTTTCAAAATTATTGGGGGTGCTAAGCCCAGTGGAAATGACTCCTCCCTGGCCTGGACACATACAAGGAATTTTCTCAATATTGGGGATGCTCAAGCACCCACAGAGTCGGCTCCAATGAGCACAATAAAAGCACCCATTTGCCCTCTAATAACATTACGCTCTAAAAGCAACAGCACTAGTGGAAGATTTTTCTGTTTTCCTTTAAGCATAATTCAGTTTCTATTTCTGATGTTTATTGACGTTTATGAGACGGTGTTATCGAAATGATTAGGTTTCTGCAGACCCCTTCATAAGAACCCTTATAAATTCCTGGTTAATCCAACCGTTAGGCAAGACTAGGCAGTTGCCTACCGCGGCATCTTTTTTTTTTGGGGGGGGGGGGGGCAGCAGACAGCCAAAGCAAAACAATAGATCTGAAAGCCACACACACTCAAAGAACCGCCGGCACGTACTAACCTGAATTTTTATAGGACATTTGCTGGTGATCATGTCTGTTGAATTCAATAATCTAAATTTTGAGGGGGAAGGGGATTGCAGGCTAGGGCCTGAAATTGGGGGGGGGGGGGGCGGCTAGAGCTCCCACCACAGTTGCAGTGGCTCTGAATAAATCCAGCCAAATTAGGACGTTGTTGTGTTGACCCTCCAAGCTAGTTACAGTGGTGTTTTCCAAGCATGACTATAGAAACAAAGAGTAAAATGCTATTTCCAAAAATATACTCCTACTACAATTGTAAATGTTGTTTTTAATTCTAAAAATGTAAAAAAAAGAAAAGTACATGTAGGGCAGTATATTTGGAGAAAATTAGTGGGATACCTAAGAGTTAAACCTGAGGGACAGCCAAGTATCTGGAAAGTTAATATTTTTGAGGAATTTAGGCTGCACTCCTAAGCTATAACTATTCAGACAGAGTAGGTGGGTAAGTATTTCCAAACAGTTTACAAGAGAGATAATTACGTTAGTTAAAAAAGAAGAAAAAGGAAAAAAAAAAAAAAAAAAGGTTACGAGCATCTTACAGTGGCTTGTTGCTATTTTGAATGAAACAGATGTGACGTTAGAAGAAAAAGGAAATAAGTGACTCACGGAAGAGACAATTCTCATTTCTGTTGTCCCTTTACCTTGCAAACATAAGGGTGGGTATTTTTTTTAAATGGAGAGGGAAGGGAGCAGCTAGTTATGGTCTGACGAGGTTTTATATATTCTAAGGGGCAACTCAGTGCAGTATTTGTAAGAAAAAATACATCCTCTTAGTTAATGGAAATATGCAAACCAAATTAAATCCTTCTGTTCACGGTTTGGGTTAGGTCACTCTAGAATTATTAAAAACAAAAACTTGGTATATATACATCTCCAAAAATGCTTAGAATGATCCTGAGAGAAATAGTACAGTGTATCATTCACAATCACTCAGTTTATATCAATTATCGCCTCTAAAAATTTTTTTTTTATTAATAACTTAAATATAACACTTCACCACTCCACCCTGACTCTGAATGACGTCTTTCTATAACTGTTTGCTTAGTTCCTATCTGTCATCCTTGATCTCTTTTAACACCAATTGTATCTTTTACCCTGTAATGGTGATGCCATAACAGATCTTTGTAAGCCACATTGAGCCTGCAAATATGTGGGAAAATGTAGGATACAAGTGCAATAAATAAATAATAAAGCTCTAATTTTTTAAAGTTTTTTTTTAGTGCTCAGAAAATACAGTGTGACCATACCAAAGTCAATGGCCACTGTTATCGATCAGTGCAACAAACCAAATTGTCCATTTAATCTCCATGTGGAAAGTTCACATTTGTTGAAAATCATAGACTTATCTTACACTGAATTGTTCTTTTCTTGGACAATCCTTTTATTCACTGCTGAAACGCTTCACCAGTGCCACATGTGATGATAGATACAGTGCTAAGATAAGCATTTTCCAACTCGGATTCCTAGTTTCACCTGTGACGGCTCCTTCAGGGGGAGTCTTGTTGTACGAGAATCCATTGTTATATGGCTGTTGGGAGGGAGGGAGGGAGTCGAGCAGGCACTGTCTCTTCATGTTCAAGTGTACAGCGCTGCGTATGTCTAGTAGCGCTATAGAAATGATAAGTAGTAGTCTTTGGGATTCCGGAATCTTGCTATTATTTGGGTTCCGGAATCTTGCTACTCATTGGGACTCTGCACAGAAGCTTGCTACTTTTTGGGATTCCAGAATCTTGCTACTCTTTGGGATTCCAGAATCTTGCTACCCTTTGTCCTTATCCCTTGTTTGTCCTATTTGTCTGTCCTAATTAGATTGTAAGCTCTGTCGAGCAGGGACTGTCTCTTCATGTTCAAGTGTACAGCGCTGCATACGTCTAGTAGCGCTATAGAAATGATAAGTAGTAGTAGTAGGGAAGCGATTTTGCTGCAGGCTACCAGAGAGGGCCGGCCCACATTCCCAGCATCTCTTTAATCTGCGCCTTCCTGCTGCGGCGTGTCAGTTTTGCCCTCTCTCTGGCCGCCCACAAATCCACTTAGGGATTTCCCGTGACAACTTGATGACATCACGCCTGCAGCAGGAAAGTTAGGGAGAGGGTGCAGAGAGCAAGATGGGGGGGAGGGGTCCTTCACAGCAGCTGCCATGTTATGCATGGCTTGCTCGCCACGCAGCTCGCTGGCCTTTGTTAACATTGTGCCAATATTTAGGTATCTATTCTGTAAAAGCACAAAGGCACCTACTTTCCTTTATAGAATATTATTATTATTATTAATTACATTTGTACCCCGTGCTTTCCCACACATAGCAGGTTCAATACGGCTTACATAGTAAATAGAATTACAAAGTCTTGAAGGAGAATGTTACAAGTTGTAGTAAACATAGTAGTAGTGGGGTTTTGAGGATATGTAAATTGAGCATGGAGAGGTAAACAAAGATAGGATGAGAAAAAGGAGAAGAGATTGGGAGGGGTAAGGAGTAGGAAGGATGGAGAGGAAGAGATTGAGGAATGAGCATAAGGAGATTGTGAGACACGGTCAAAGGTATAATAATCGTCAAGGCAGGAATCGTGGGTGGGCTTAAAAAGTTAAGTTGGGTCATTAGGGTAAGCTTTCTTGAAGAGATGGGTCTTCAATATTTTTCTGAATGGTAGTTGGTCGTTGATTGAATATAACGAATATAGCGTAAGAGGTGAAATACTCGTCTATAATTTAGTCGTAAGCACTTAACGCCAGCCATACAGCTGATGTATCTTCTATCTGTTACGTGCATGCGAGCTCAGCCCAGATTCCATCTATGTATTCACCTACCTGTAAATATGTGCTATGTAAGCTATGTGCATATTTACAGAATTTTGACATTACGTGTGCATGTGCACACTATTGCATACATGCCATTTATTCTAAATATTTGTATACATAATTGATGTATAAATGTTTACATCTACATTATAGAAGTACCCCCCCCCCCCCCTCAGGGGTGAATTCTGTATATGGTGCCAAGAAAAGCAGGATTCTGTAAGCCGCACTTAAAGTTAGGCACGGTTTATAGAATAGCGTTTACGCCCGGGAATCGCACCTAAGTTTAGGCGCAGCCATTTGCACCAAATGAAATGTGGTGCAAATGTATTCACTTAAATTAGGTGCATATCCTCCCTTATTCTATAACAACGTGTGTAAATGCTAGGAATACCCCCCCCCCCCCCCCCGTTCCACCCATGACCCTCCCATTTCTACACCCCTTTTTTTACTCACATGTAAAATTTAAGCATGGATCCTGCGCCTAAATTTACATACATTTCAATTAAATCTAATTAGTTGCAATAATAGCTTGTTAAAAAGCCAAATATTAGTGCTAATTAGCTCGCTATTCAATTAAATTGCGCACACAATGTTTGGCGACTTTTATAGAATTAGGGGGGTGAATGTGCAGTAATGACATTTCCTCTGTGTTATACCAATGGGAACTGCTGGGAACACATCCAGTAGTTAACACAGAGGTGTTGCAGATACTGTGTGTTAATTCTGGCAATTCATTTGCAGTGTATGCATAAAAGTTACCACACTTTAGTAAATAGGGCCCTAAGTGTAATGGGGTAAGTATTTTAATAAGCTACAGGAGCTGAATTTAAACTTATGCCTAAAGGCTATGCATAGTTGTTATAAGTACGGTTTGTGATTTTTTTCTTCCCCATGGCTTATGATGCAGGGTGTTACTTTAAAGAGTTAAGGCTGCATTTTATCTAGGATTCATAGAGGCTTATTTTCAAAGCACTTAGCCTCCCAAAGTTCCATAGAAACCTATGGAACTTAGCCTCCCAAAGTGCTTTGAAAATATGCCTCATAGTCTCTGCTCTGCAATCTATTAGCTCTCAAAGCTGGACTGTGCTAGCTCCTCCATCTTAAAGCACACACCCTAAAACACTTGGAGGCTCATTTTCAAAGCATATAGACTTACAAAGTTGTAATTTTGTAAGTCTATATGTTGTGAAAATATAAACTTACAATTTATAGACTAACCTTTATGTTTTAAACTATGTTGTACAGTAACTAAATATTAGTTATTGTACTTAAGAACAATTTTTATAACTTGTAAAGAAGTACAGGAAACATTTTTTACTTTTACTGAAGTAATAATTTCCCCATTTTTTTACTGCTTTTACTCGGTTACATCTGTTGGTTGCAGTTAACAGTAAACAATAAAAGTGGAAGTGAGATGTAAATGACGATTCCTCAGTAAAACAGGTAAAACAGCAAAACCTGGAACAGGATTTTGCTGTTGCAAACCTTGGCACGCAAACAGTGGATCATCTTAGCTTAAAGTTTGCTGTTCAGTGGAGTTGTCTGTGTTTGTTGGTTACTGGTCTCCAGCCAAACAGAAAAGCAATGATTGGGTTACTTTGAAGCAGAAATGAAGCTGAAGCTGGTTGTAATTTTTGGTGAACAGACATATGTCTGCATCACAACAGACTGGTCATCCCATGGAAAATTCTGTATCGGAGTGACAATCCACTGGATAGAGAGGAAAGTCTGTTTGTCTGTCCTTAAAAGACTGAAGGGCTCCCACACATTTGACGCTCTTGCATCATTTCTTGACGATATTAGACAAAAATTTGTAAGAACAACAGAAAACAGTTCCAACTTTGTGAAAGCCTTCTCTGTAAATAGCAACAGGGCCACCGAGAGACTGAGCCGGGACAGGGACGCTGCCACTGCCACCCCCCAATCGCCCCCCACCGATCGCCACCACCTCCCTGGATCATCGCTGCTCCCGCCCCTCGCCCCAGGAATCGTCGCTGCTGCAACTGAGGTACCTTGGAGCTGGCGGGGATCCCGAGGCCCTACCTGCGGAAGAATCCAGTGCTGCTCTTAACTCCGTGCCTGCTCTGCCCCTGCGGCTGCTTTTTTTTCTCTCGTCGCGCATGCTCGGTTTCAAAACCGAGCATGCACCTGAGGGGGAAAAGCAGCCGCTCGGCACGGCGGTAGAAGTGAGCGAAGAGCAGCGCTGGAGGGAGGCCCAGCGCCGGAGTTTTGTCTCTGCTGCGCCTGTCGGGACCTGATCAGTCGGGGCCTGTCAGGAGCAGGGGAGAGAGAGAGAGACCCCGGCGCCGGTCCCGGGGAATTTTGCCCCCCTTTCAGTGGCCCTGATTAGCATGACAGTGATAACGAAGATGGACACAAGTGATGAATTAGACAGCACTGCCTTCTAATGCAGATGATAATGGCAATGATGATGATAAAAGAATTCGTTGCCATAAGGAAATCAGATGTTTCAGGCAGAGATTCCCCCCCTGTTCAATACCTGCAAACCCAATCAGAAAATATCGGTAATATTGCAGCCTGGCCTGATTTGAAGGAATTTTTTTTTTAATCAGACTGAACAATCCACTTCCTGATAGTGTGGTTGTTCAACACCTTTTTAGCTGTGCTGGATTAATGACTCACAAGTGCACTCGCATGAGTGACTGTCGTTTTCAAAACCTGAGTTTTACTGAAAGCAGTTGTAGAGCAATAAAGTTGTTGAGATAAAAACATTAGGAGTTACGGATCAAGAAAGGGATCTGGGTGTCGTCGTCGATGATACGCTGAAACCTTCTGCTCAGTGTGCTGCTGCGGCTAGGAAAGCGAATAGAATGTTGGGTGTTATTAGGAAGGGTATGGAGTCCAGGTGTGCGGATGTTATAATGCCGTTGTATCGCTCCATGGTGCGACCGCACCTGGAGTATTGTGTTCAGTACTGGTCTCCGTATCTCAAAAAAGATATAGTAGAATTAGAAAAGGTACAGCGAAGGGCGACGAAAATGATAGTGGGGATGGGACGACTTTCCTACGAAGAGAGGCTGAGAAGGCTAGGGCTTTTCAGCTTGGAGAAGAGACGGCTGAGGGGAGATATGATAGAAGTGTATAAAATAATGAGTGGAATGGATCGGGTGGATGTGAAGCGACTGTTCACGCTATCCAAAAATACTACGACTAGAGGGCATGAGTTGAAGCTACAGTGTGGTAAATTTAAAACGAATCGGAGAAAATTTTTCTTCACCCAACGTGTAATTAGACTCTGGAATTCGTTGCCGGAGAACGTGGTACGGGCGGTTAGCTTGACGGAGTTTAAAAAGGGGTTAGATAGATTCCTAAAGGACAAGTCCATAGACCGCTATTAAATGGACTTGGAAAAATTCCGCATTTTTAGGTATAACTTGTCTGGAATGTTTTTACGTTTGGGGAGCGTGCCAGGTGCCCTTGACCTGGATTGGCCACTGTCGGTGACAGGATGCTGGGCTAGATGGACCTTTGGTCTTTCCCAGTATGGCACTACTTATGTACTTATGTACTTATGTACTTAAATTCATTGTAGTTGTACTTTTACTTTTTTTTTTACTCAAAAAGTATTATGGGGCCCTTTTACTAAGCCGCATCAAAAAGTAGCCTGCGGCAGTGTTAACGCGTGTTTTGGGTGCGTGCCGGGCCAGTTTTCACTGCGTCTGCAAAAAAGGTTTTCTTTTTGTAATGGGAAGGGGAAAGGGCATGTGGTAAAACTGAAACCAATGCGTGCCTAAAACTGGGCTGAGCCCTTAACGCCACCCATTGTTCTAGTGGTAAGGGCTCAGAGTGCTACTCACGCGGTGACCGATCGGCGCATGCCAACTGCCGATTACCACCGGAAAGGCCGCACATGGGAGGAAATAAATAAATCATCCAGACATTATGGGCACGTGGAAAATCTGAAATTACCGGCAGGGGGGTGCGGTAGCCTGGCGGTAATCTCATTTTGGCGCATGCCGCACATGCATAGAGCCTAACGAGCCTTTGTAAAACGGCCCCTATATTAGGCAATAACGTTTTTTACTTTCACTTAACTAAGGGGTCCTTTTACAAAGCTTCGAAAAAAGGTGGCCTGCGGTAGTGTGGGCCTGTCTTTTAGGTGCGCACTGGGGCCATTTTTTACCACGGCTGGGAAAAAGTCAATTTTTAACGGACCAGGACATGGGCCTGCGCTAATACTAAAACTAGCGTGCGCCTATTTACATCCTGAGCCCTTGCCGCAATCCGTTGCGGTAAGGGCTCATGTGCTACCCACACGGTAACCATGCAGCGCGTGCCAACTTGGGCGTGCTGCCGGTTACCACCAGGAACGTCCTCCCCCCCCCCTTCCCCGGTGGTAGAAAATAGAAAATGATTTTCTACCGAGGGATTTGGCGTGCACCAAATTCGTAATTACTGCCGGGTGCATGTACTACCCCAGCGGTAGTGCCGATTGGGCGTGCGCTACCCGCTCGTTAGCCCTCTCGCGCCTTTGTACTTTTACTTAAGTATTAAATTTTACATTTATTTGTACTTTTACTTAAGTACTTTGACCTAGTACTTTCAACAACCCCTCTTTTAAATAATCCATATGCTCAGAGGTAAAGGTTTAGAAAGGCACAGCCATGAAGTGTGTGTTCTTGAAAATGTTTATACTAGTTCCTGTTCAAAAGTTTCTGCTTCTGGAAAAGAGATGCATAAGTTTCCCCTTCAAAATAATGAGTCTGATTTGCACTTGGACATATTGTTAAAAACGAAGGGGTCCTTTTACTAAGCTGCGATAAGAACTAATGCATGCTTACCGCGGCAAAAAATGACTTACCATGGGGTGCGCTCAGGCATCCCGCGGTAATTTTGAGATCAGCTACCCATGTGCTAAAAGTAAAATACATTTTTTGAGCGCTGGGGGTCAGAGAGTGGGCATGCTCCATGCTAATCAGTTAACGCAGCTATATTGGTTAGTGCGTGATTAGCAGGTGAGCACTTAACCGCCTGCAAAATAGGTGGTGGTAGTGGCTCACGCGGTAATGGCCAGTGTTCCCATAATAAAATCCCATATGGGAATGTTGGGCAGCTAATGGGTTAATACAGAAAATAGGAAAATCCGACTATTTTACCCCTGCCGTAAAAATGGCCTTAGTGCTCGGGACTGATCCGTGTAAGGACAATCAAAGACTACTTTTTACCGCAGTTTGGTAAATAAATAAGGGACCCTTTTACTAAAGCTTAGCGTGTTCTAAGGAGTCCTTTTACCAAGGGCCCTGCGCTAGCTGCGGGGGCCATTTTTGCTGTGCGCTGCAGCCCTTTTCACTGCAGTGGGTAAAAAAAGGATGAAAATAGACATGGCCGTGTGATAAGATTGCGTGGCCGTGTGAGGGGGAAGCACTTACCGTCAAGTAAGGGCTCCCATGCTAATCTGGCGGTAACCGGGTAACGTGCGGCACTGCACAGTTATCACCGGGTTAGTGCCAGCCTTATTTTCCCCAGCATGGAAAATGATGCGCCGGGGCTGGAACTACCGCCGGCACCCACCTTGGATTGGCGGTAGCTGCAGATTATCATGCGGTTAAGCCCACGTTGGGCTTACTGCCGCTTTATAAAAGGGCACCTAATTCCATTAGCACGTGCCCTTTTACTGAGGCTCGTAGGCACCTATGCATGTCCAACATGCGTCAAATTGGAACTACCTGCCCGGCTACCGCATGCCCCAGGCGGTAATTCCATTTTTGACGCGCATTTTATTTATTTATTTAATTTATTTATTTCTAACATTTATACCCCACATTTTCCCACCCATTGGCAGGCTCAATGTGGCTAACATCAGTCCGTAAAGGCAATCGCCAATCCGGTAAACAAATGAAGTACAGTAAGGTGAATAGGAAGGACAGTAATTACAAGGGACGAGGGAAAAGAGGGGAGGGGTAATAGAGTCCATGAGGTCCATAAATTAGTTGTATTCCAGGAATTATGGATATAAGACGGGTCCTTTAGTGTAAGCCTTTCCAAATAAGCTGGTCTTAAGAGATTTTCTGAAGTTCAGATGATCATGTATAATTTCCACAGATTTAGGTAATGCATTCCATAGTTGAGTGCTAATAAAGGAAAAGGTGGAAGCGTAAATGGATTTATACTTCAGACCATTACAGGTAGGATGATGGAGGTTTAAATATGAACGGAGTGATCTGCAAGAATTCCTAGATGGCAGATTGAGAAGGGTATCCATGTAACCTGGGGCTTCACCATAAAGAATTTTATGGAACAGGCTGCAAATTTTAAAAGTAATTCGTTCCTTTACTGGAAGCCAGTGTAGTTTCTCATGAAGGGGTCTAGAACTGTCGAATTTTGATTTTCCATAGATTATCTGGCTGCTGTATTCTGGGCGGTTCGGAATTTCTTTAGAAGTTGTTCTTTGCATCCCGCGTATATTCCATTACATTTTCTACCACGTGGTGCTTACCCGGCGGTAATCGGCAGTGTACGCACACTGACAATTACTGCCCAGTTAATGTGTGAGACCTTAACCGCTAAGTCAGTGGGTGGCGGTAAGGTCTCAGGCCTAATATAGTCGTGCACTGGTTTTAATTTTGCCACACGTCCATTTTCGGCCACAAAAAAAGGGCCTTTTTTGCAGGCACGCTGAAAAATGGACCTGCGTGCATCCAAAACACGTGCCTACACCAACGCAGGCCATTTTTCAGCACGGCTTAGAAAAAGGACCCCTCAGAGGCCCATAGGTATAAAATGGGCTTGTTAGCATAAGCATGCGTTAATTTCATTAGTGTGTGCTAAGCTTTAGTAAAAAGGCCCTCACATAAAAAATAAACATTTTTGATTTGTTGGGCAGACTGGATGGACCGTGCAGGTCTTTTTCTGCCGTCATCTACTATGTATGTTACTATGATCATTATTTATTATTTTCTAGAAAAATGTTTGGGCAACACTACTACTTACTACTACTACTTATCACTTCTATAGCGGTACAAGGCATATGCAGCGCTGTACACCATACACGAAAAGACAGTCCGTGCTTAAAGAGCTTACAATCTAAATAAGACAGGTAACAGACAGAACAATTAAGAGGCAAGGGGAATTACAGAGGAGGGGATAAAGGTACAGGCAAGTGAGCAGTGGTTAGGACTCAAAAGCAGCGTCAAAGAGGTGGGCTTTTAGCTTGGACTTAAAAACGGCCAAAGACGGGGCTAGACGTACATGCTCGGGAAGTCTATTCCAGGCATGTGATGCAGTGAGATAGAAGGAACGGAGTCTGGAATTAGCAGTAGAGGAGAAGGGGACAGACGAGAGGTTTGTCAACAGAATGGAGTGCTCGAGGAGGGGTGTAGGGAGAGAGAAGAGTGGAGAGGTACTGGGGAGCAGCGGAGTGAATACACTTATAGGTCAGTAAAAGAAGTTTGAATTGAATGCGGAAACGGATAGGGAGCCAGTGAAGTGACTTGAGGAGAGGGCTAATGTGAGCAAAGTGACTTTGGTGGAAAATGAGTCGTGCATCAGAGTTTTGGACTGATTGAAGAGGAGAGAGATGGCTAAGTGGGAGGCCGGTGAGAAGCAGGTTGCAATAGTCTAGGCGAGAGAAATAGAGAAAGGGGGGAGAGGAGAGGAGTGTTTAGGAGGAAAGATGAGAAGCTCGGTCTTGGCCATTTTCTATCAACGCTTTCTACAATTCTAGACGGTACATAATAAAAATACGTATTAAATGAACGGAGAATAAAAACAGAACAATCAAAAATCAACATGAAAATATGCTGTCTTCCATTAGTTGTTCTTATCCTCTGCCAATATCGAGAAAGTTAAACAAATCCAAAGGCAAACCGAAAGAACAATGTTTTCAGACATATTTTAAAAACCACAAGGCTCTGAGTACTTCTCACACTGCAGTGCAACGAGTTCTACAATTTAGGGCCTGCAGTATAAAAAATGGCCAATCTGTGTCGATAAAGGGTATGTTAAGAAAATCTTGTGAAGTAGATCGGAAAGAGCGTGAGGGGTTGATATATATGAAAGTTTGCTGCTAATACTTTTGGAGCATTATTGTTAATTATTTTGAAAACCAGCACCATGGTTATCGTTTGTTTATTTAGCCTTTGCATTTCTAGTTTAGGTTTCCCAGACACAGCCCAGGCTGCATAATATAATTAGTTCTCATACAAAAAATTATTTCAGTATATACCAAAAACTATCACACACGATAAACCCCACATAATAAAATCTACTGAAATAAATACATGTATATGTTGAAAACTAATAGCCTTCTTTGCAGAATACTCCACCTTCATCATGTCATAAATTTAACTCTCCATATTCCTCCTTTCAAGAAGTTACCACAGAGGATTGCTTATTTTATTGCAGTTCTTGATATATTGCCCTTCATTAAGAACATCAAAGCAGTTTACATTCCAAATATTAAATGCATGCAAATGTAAGAAAAACAATGCATTACCTCCCATTTCTCACAAATATAATCACACCTTCTATCACCACCCCCTCCCTAAAGCCTCAGAGGCCTCTGCAATCAACCATGCATTTGACACCCTTCTGATATGATGTAAAACCAACAGAAAGGTTTAGGAATGCCTGCTTCCTAGTACAGTCCCATTCTTCATAGCAGGGATTGAAAAATATTGAAGCATAGATTATTGCTGATAGGTGGTCTTCTGGGAGAAAAAGACGTCAGCTGTCTTTAAATACGCTTCAGTTGCAGAAAGCAACTAGTGTAGAAAATGTCAGTTTTATAGATTTTAAAAGACAAATCCAGTTAATTTCATTTGAACTGTTATATCTCGCTATTCTAGGAGACCCATCCCCCTCACCCCACCCTTGTTCACAGTGGCACACAATAGAATTTCTTCATAAAACATATAAAAAGTTAAAATCATTATTATTTGCAGAACCTTAAAGACAGTGGTAAGGATTTTGAACTGGATAAGTAGCTAGTGCAGTGTTTTAAGCAGGGGAATGGTGAATTCCCACCTCTTATGTCTTAGCAGCTGTGTTTTGAATGATTTAAGGGGATCTTTTACTAAGATGCACAAAGAAATGGGCTTATAGTGCATGCTAACACAAGACTTTCTCATGCACTAAGGCCATTTCTTTTTTTTTTTATTTTCAAATTTTTTCAACAATTTCAAGATTATGCTCTTGATCAGCAAAGTGTGTTAACATTTCGGATAGTATACAAATAGGAAAATATATTAACAAAAGAATAAACTTAGTTTCCAACACTTAAGTCCTCTATTATCGGATCCAAGAAGTTAATTACAGGTAATTTAAAGGAAAAATTTACTAAGATTAATCAGCTCCCAGTTGAACAGAAAAATATTATATTAAACTCCTTCAGTTCTTTTCGAAGCAATAAAAGATGACGAATGCGAAGGGTCCATGAAAACTTACTCAAGTGAATTTAACCGAATAATGCGTTTGCAAGGAAACCTCAAATAAAATACTCCTCCAGGTTGTTGAACGGCAGGTTTTAATAGCAAAAATTGTTTACGTCTTTTCTGGGTCTCTTTCGAAATGGCAGGAAATAAATTTATTCTTAGATCCAGGAATAACTTATCCCTGTTTCTAAAGAATAATCGTTGAAGCCATTGCTTATCAGGAATCAATGCTATAATGGTGCTGGTGGCGGGAAGAGTGTGCCTCAGTGCTGCGTCGATCGGCGCCATGGAGAGCGAGTTGCGATGGTGTACTTGACTCCGTGTGCGTTGTTGTGGTGTCTCGCATGGGCGTGGTGAGAGAATGAGCGCTGGACCCGTGGAGAGTGGCGCTGGCGGCGTGAAGAGTGCCTCAGTGCCGCGTCGATCAGCTGATCAGCGCCATGGAGAGCGAGTTGCAGGTGGGCAGCGAAAAAGGAGACCCAAGGGAGAGGCAGCTGAGCGCTACTGTGCAGGACGGTGAGCTCTGGCTGTGCTTCAAGGAATTGACCAATCCTATTTAATAGAATGCACCTCCAACATTCTGAAGCTGAGAAACCTCATGTGGTTGGTCACTTCTGCTTGTGACGAACCCAGAAGTACGTGATGTCAATTCAGGAGATGGATACAGAGAGCAGGAATGCCTCAGCCATGCAGTCAGCTTCAGAATGTTGGAGGTGCGTTTTATTGTATAGGATATGTAAAACCATCAAATGGTCAATAACCAATGACAGTTCACCTAACTCAGAATCCATAGATTGTTTGACAAAGGTTTTTTTAAAGACCATATTTCTTCATCATTTTGCACCAGCGGTTATTGACCATTTGATGGTTTTACGTATTTTATATAAAGAAGACTCCTGAAGCAGGCTCACTGCCGAAACACGGTACTGTGTCGAATCTTCACCAGTAAACTGTTTACCGTCAATTGAAGTCTCCTCGTCCAATTCTGGTTAGCCTGGTCTATTTCTCACTTCTTTTGTTGTGCTGTTATTTTGTCGTGGGATCTTAGTGTTCTTCTGCCATGGCAGACCTCCACTACTTCCCACCCATGCCATGCCCTCTCTCAAAAGATTTTTGCAAGAAATAAGTAACACACGAATATCGCGCAGAAACAGGCAAAACAATGTGGGGTCGTTTTACTAAAGGGTTGGCGCGCAGTCCGGAACTACTGCTGGGCTACTGCAGAAACCCAGTGGTAGTTCTCACCCCCCAGCGCATGCCATTTCCGATGCTACAAAAATATTTTCTATTTTTGTATCGCTGGTGCTTACCCGATGGTAATCGCTGCTCGGTTACTGCCAGGTTAGTGCGGGAGCCCTTACCCCAACCTCGATGGGTGATGGTACGTTCTCCCCCTGAAATGGGCGCACGGTAAGTGGTTCACTTACTGTGCAGCCATTTCGTTTTGTGATAAAAAGACAGTCTTTTACCCACTGCAGTGAAAGGGAGCCTCAGAGCGAGTCAAAAACATGCGCTTACACTGGTGCAGGCCCCCTTCTACCGTAGGTTAGTAAACGGACCCCTTGCTAGCCTCTCTTTCACGTGCTAAGGAGTGGAGCACCAGTCTTGCAATCCAGAGGTGGCCGGTTCAAATCCCACTGCTGCTCCTTGTGATCTTGGGCAAGTCACTTAACCCTCCATTGCCTCAGGTACAAACTTAGATTGTGAGCCCTCCTGGGACAGAGAAATATCCAGTGTACCTGAATGTAACTCACCTTGAGCTACTACTGAAAAAGGTGCAAGCAAAATCTAAATAAATAAAATAAATATTAGGGCTTAATACCCTTTATTAGAAGGGCCTGTTAAGTATTTGCCTTTTCATACTAAGGCTCAAATCAAGTTCCATATCATCATGCTGATCAATCCATAGACTGGTGGGTTGTGTCCATCTACCAGCAGGTGGAGATAGAGAGCAATCCTTTTGCCTCCCTATATGTGGTCATGTGCTGCCGGAAACTCCTCAGTATGTTCTCTATCTCAGCAGGTGGTGGTCACACACAGCAGCAGCTCTGGCTAGGTCTCCAAGCCTAATTTTTAGGTTTTGTTGAGTACCTGGGGTTGAGGGCTCTTCTTGAGCAAGTGCAAACCTGGTGGCGCCAGGTCCCTCCTTTTCTCCCCCCTCCCGCTGGCTCCGTTAAAAAAAAAAAAAATTTTTTGGACGTCCTTAAAGGCGTTTATTTCGACGTTTATTTAAACGTTTATTGCAGCTACTCACTGGGACACCAGGTCGTTACAGCTCGGAGCGAGAAGCAGGTAATTTTTACCTTTTTATAGCGGGCAGGGGGTTCCCCGATCGATCTCCACGTGGCCTATGGCGTCGGAGGGCGAGGGCGCGAAGAATCGCTCCCCGGACCGCGTGTGCGCTTCTAGCAGGGATGCGGGGGTCCGGTGGAAGGTTGGGTGTCAGTTTGGAGGCCGGTCAGTGTCCCGGGTCTTCCTCCAGTGCGGTAGTTTTTCCTGCCATAAACACCCATCCCCCGCTGCTCGCCTCCGCCATCTTGGCCGGCCACTCTGCTCGGACGGCTTCTTCTTGGGCCGCCCTTGAGCTGGGAGACGTTAATGCCATGGCCGCCCTTGATTTGGGCGACGGCAAAAAAGCGGCTAAAGTTAAGCGCCGTTCTTCCCGCGCGGCTCCTTCGCGGAGTGTCGCGCCGGACGCCATCTTGGATGCGCAGCATGTTTCTCCCCCGCTCTTGCGAGCGCCGGTTGAGGGTGCGTCTAGGGCTGTGGCCCAGGCTGCACAGTAGGTAACTCACCTTGAGCTACTACTGGAAAAGGTGCAAGCAAAATCTAAATAAATAAAATAAATATTAGGGCTTAATACCCTTTATTAGAAGGGCCTGTTAAGTATTTGCCTTTTCATACTAAGGCTCAAATCAAGTTAAATAGGTATAGTACAATCTCAATTATCCAACCTTCCGGCATATCTGACAGACCCCCCCCCCCCCCCCCCCCCGGTGATTCCATTGCATTTCTTTCTGTTAAAAATCTTTGTTTTAGAACAATTTTTGAAAATTGGGAGCTCTGTGCCTTTGTTTATACATTGAGGACTTTATGAAGTGTTTTCTGTATTGTTCAACTTTTCATTTATCTGACATTAGATCAGTCCTGTGTGTGTCAGACTGTACTGTATTTCTGTGCACCTGGGTCCCTGAAGAGTACAACAGCTTTCCAAATTCATAAGAAGCATTAGTAGAAAGAGTGGGATTTGAACCCAGGGTTTTTTGGGTCTCAACCCGCTGTTCTGACCACTAGACCATTCCTTCCACTGTTAAGCAGCTTTTAAATAATAAACTCGTGTAATATAGTTATGCAGAGTTGCTCTTATCATATTCCAAGCTAACTTTAGCCTTAAGTGTTATTACGTAAGTATTTAGAATTGCAAACACGCATGTATTGCTGCAGTGTCTGAGGAAAGATTTTTTTTTTTCAGATTGCCAAATGAGCCTCCTCTTGACCATGGTGCAGTGCCTTGGCTGGGACATTCGATAGAATTTGGAAGAGATGCTGCCAAATTTCTGTCAAAAATGAAGCAAAAACATGGAGATATATTTACGGTGAGTACAAGTTGAAGGTAAACCTAGTCTAGGGTGAGTTTGTATTCCTTGTTCTACCTCTTTCAACATGACCCCTTTTTTTGTTATCCTTGCACTTACCCATCTGTAATTGGATAGTGATATTCAGCAAAACACGCTTCGAAAGTGCCAAACCCCTCCAAGAAAAGTTGCATTGGCTCCCAATCAAAGAACGGATCATCTTCAAAATCTGCACCTTAGTCCACAAAATCATATACGGCGTTGTCCCAGAATGCATGACAGACCTCATAGATTTACCAATAAGAAACAAAGTCAGATCGTCAAGATCCTACCTAAACCTACACTACCCAAATTGCAAAGGACTAAAATACAAAACAACTTACGCAGCCGGCTTCTCCTACATAAGCGCGCAACTATGGAATGGGCTCCCAAAAGCTGTGAAAACAATCCATGGCCACTTGAACTTCAGGAAATCACTAAAAACCAACCTCTTCAAAAAGGCCTACCCCAACGACCCCATGTAACCCTCTTCACCTACCAACACAGCATGACTATGATTGAACAGGACATCACACAATCTTCATCCATTCCGACCCTCCACTTATACCTCATACGATCACTATACAACTTTGTATTTGTTATCCAAACGCCTTTGACGGTACTATGTAAGCCACATTGAGCCTGCAAATAGGTGGGAAAATGTGGGGTACAAATGCAATAAATAAATAAGAGACTAGTGTGGTCTCAGTGGCTCATGTAGGATACAAGCTTGGTAGTAGATTCAATAAATGTCGCCCAAAGATAGACTCTGGAATGATGCTTGCCAAGCTTCTGTAAAAGGTGCTCTTTGTGGGTCTTTATGAATAAAGGACTCTCTTGAAGGCCCTTTTGTACTTTTTTCTTTTGCTGTTTGTGTACTTTTGAACCTACTCTTTTGTTACTTCACGTACACTTACCGCACCACCATTTCCATTTAAAAAAAAAAAAAAGTCCTTTTATCAGCAGTGGTAAGAGGAGGCCTCGGCTCATGGTAAACCCGCGTGCCGACACCACCGCAGGGGTCCTTCTACCGCCACTAATCCGGAACTACCGCTAGGCTTCCACAGCAGCCCGGTGGTGGTTCCCATCCCCTGCGCACGCCATTTTTGGTGCTATAAAAATATTTTTATTTTTGTAACGCTGGTACTTACCTGGCAGTAATCGGGCAGTGCCGCACACTGCCTGGTTACCGCTGGGTTAGCGTGGGACCCTTACTCCCTGAAATGGCCATGTAGCAAGTGGTTCACTTACCGCACGGCCATTTCTTAGAAAAAAAATGACAGCCTTTTACCCGCTCCCTTATATGGTCAGGAAGCCCTGCCTAATGCATCCCAGGATTCACTGGGCAGGCCTGGGCACCACCAATTTGAAGGCGGTACTGAAGAGGAGGGAGTGTGATACTCCCTTCTCCAATAAGGAGGTACAGGGGGAGAGGTCCGCTACACTACTAGGGTGGGTGGGGGGTAGAGGTGGGAGCCTGCTTGAGCCACCAGGGATTTCTTTTGTGTTTGGGACGGGGGGGGGGGGGGGGGGGGGGTCACTATTCTTTGAACCTTTTCTAATTCCGGTATATCTTTTTTGAGATACAGCAACCAGAACTGAATGCAATACTCAAGGTGTGGTCACACCATAGAGCGATACAGAGGCATTATAGTATTTTCGGTCTTATTCACCATCCCTTTCCTAATAATTTCTAGCATTCTGTTTGCTTTTTTGGGCGCCGCCACACACTGAGCAGAAGATTTCAGCATATTATCTACAACGACACCCAGATCTTTTTCTTGAGTGTTGACCCCCAAGTTGGACCCTAGCATATAAGGCTGCAAATTTACGGTCTCATACATAGATGTTCCTGGGGTGGTGCTTAGGCAGAACGGAGGCAGAGTTGCAATGTGGGTACATGGAGGGGAGAATTCTATGTACAATGCCAAAAGTTATGTGCCAAAAAGATCCCTACTGAGCTTCTGTTCTATAATGGGTGTCTGACCTTTATTTATTTATTTATTTGTTTGTTACATTTGTATCCCGCATTTTCCCACATATTGTAGGCTCAATGTGGCTTACATACCCTGTTTCCCCGAAAGTAAGACATCCCCCGAAAATAAGACCTAGTAGAAGTTTTCCTGAATTGGTAGATATAAGGCCTCCCCCGAAAGTAAGACCTAGCAAATTTTTGTTTGAAAGCAGGGCCGCCGAGAGCCGGACAAGGCCGCCCCCGGGCTGCCCCCCCCACCCGAGGTCGCCGGGCCCCCCCCTCCACCCACCCTCCGTCGCTCCCGGAACTAACCTTAAACGCCTCCTTTCACCTTCGCAGCAAGCAGCAGCAGGGCAGACCTCTCCTTCCTTCCGTGCCCCTCCCTCGCGGACGTTACGTCAGGTGAAGGCGGGACACGGAAGGAAGGAGTGGCCTGCCCTGCTGCTGCGAAGGTGAAAGGAGACGTGTAAGGTTAGTTCCGGGAGCGACGGAGGGCGGGCGGGCCAACCCTGATCCAACCCCGATGTTTCCCCCGAAAAATAAGACAGCCCCTGAAAATAAGACCTAGCGCATTTTTGGAGGCAAAAATTAATATAAGACAGTGTCTTATTTTCGGGGAAACACGGTAGTGCCGGAGAGGTGTTTGCCGGCTCCAGTGAGAACAAATGCAAAGTGATGTAAAGTTCATGTGACATAGGCACAATTAGTTATTCATTTTATGGCTGTGTTTTGGATCAGCTGTAAGTGTCTGATATCAGTGGATTTAAGACCCAGATACATTGAGTTACAGTAGTCTAGCCTACTAATCATGGACTGTATGAGAATGTTAATGGCTGGCAGATCAATAAACGAATGGATGGAACAAATCTGTTTAAGCCTGTAAAAGCAGTTCTTAGTTATATTCGAAATCTGTTGGGAGAACGAGAGTTGACTAAATGAACCCCAAGGATTTTAGTATTTTGCACTTGTAGAACAGGTATAGAATTGAGAAGGATAGGGTGAGTGAGGGTACTATTTGAAGAGTTAGAGAAGAGTATATATTTTGATTTTACAGGAATGACACAGCAGGCATCTTTTGGGGCTTCTTCACCTTCGTCCTCTTGCACAATCCTTGACTCCCTCCCCAGACTAACAGTTGGCATAGAATAGTATTATAGAATACTGGCATAGAGTTCAGGTCACTCCTAACTTTGGGTGCCAGACCTATGCCTGCTACAAACAGGTATAAGTCTGGCACCCAAAGTTAGGCACAGATCGGCACCATTCTATAACTTAGTGCCTAACTTTTAGGAGCACCCTTAACCCACCTATGCGCCTCCCTTGTCCATATGTCCTTTTGGGTTGTGCTCAAGAAAGGTTAGGCACCAAAGAATAGAATAGCGTATTGGGAAGACCTGCATGCAACTTCAGTCACCAATTAGTGCCAATTAATTCCCATTTCCTCGTTATGTTGTGTGCAGATCTCGGATCCGTGCAAAAATTTCATCGCCTAACTTTCATGGGAGAGTACATACACTTGGGGAGTAGGTGTAAATTTGTGCAAGAACACTGGGGAATTATTAAAGAAGCCTGTTTCGTAAAGGTACATAAACATGTTTGTTGTCTTGACAACATGCTACCGTAATCAAGAGTTGACCTTATAATATTCAGGTATTCATAAAAATAACATCCAAAATACCTGAATGGATTCACTAGTCCTTTTCAGAAAGTTGTTTTTGGACCATCCTATAAAAACTCAGTGTTCAAGAGAATGCCAAAGCGATTTATCTTAATCCTCAAAATATTATTTTAAATGTGATGAAGATTAGACTTAAGCCACGAGGGAAACATTGTTCTGCTCCCTATCATCCACTGTTAAATCTTGAACATTGAGTCAACTTCTTATATGATGGTCCAAAAACAACTTTCTGTAAAGAATTAGTGAATCTGTTTGGATATTTTGCATGTTGCCTTCATAAAATAAACCAAATAGACACATTTTGGGGCATTTATAGCTGTTCTTGTTATAAAAATTTCCCAGGAGAGGTTAAGTTTGAAAGTGATTTATGTGGGTAATGAGATAATGAGGCAACTCGTGTGACACCTATGATCTTCTTCCTTTCACCCCTCAGGTCTCTGCTCTCCACTACAATCTTCAAATGTTGTGGTTGCCGGCAGGTATTTTAACAGGCCTTCCTCTGGCCAGCCACGGGTCCTTCCTTCTGACACTACTTCCTTTTGCCACATAGGAGGGATGCAGAAGAGGGAAAGCCTCAGGATAGCCAGAGGAAGGCAGTTCTAAAAGCTGCCGACAACATGAAGTTTGAAGAATCGAAGCGGCGAGGCCTGAGGGGTGGGTGGAGGAAGGTAGGAAAAGAGATTAGACCCAAGAGAAAGGGGAGACAAGCTGCACATATGTGGAAGGGGGGGAGACATGCGCATAAAGAGAAGGGGAAAATAAGAGGGGAGTAGAGGGGAGACAGGCTGCATATGAACGGAAGGAAAGAGGCGAGACAAGCTGCAAATAAAATGATGAGAGAGGGAAAACAAGATAGATTTGAGAAGAAGGCAGAGGAATTGAAGAAAGCACAATGTGAAAGATCAGTACCAAACAGACATAGGGCAGGAGGTGAGGAAAGAAATTGCAAATGGAAAGGAGGTACTTCTGTCAGCTTTATTTTACACTGTACAGGAGGATAAGCATTTCTTCCTATTTCTCTGGTGTTACATATTTGGTGCTACGCAATATGTAGAGTCCGGTATCTTTTGTTCACCTGGGGTCCAAACTGAAGAGCACAGCAAAACAGGAAGGAAACCTCTACGGAAGTATAGATCAAACCAGGAGAGACATTATTGTGACCCCTGAGGCAGGCTGTTCCTTCCACTGAAATATGGACTGTGTCAGGTCTTTCTCCTGGAGCTTTGATAAAAAGAGCTTTCAAGCAACATCTCCACGTTGGCTCGTCACTTGGTCAACCTCTACTCTCTCCTGGTTCAGTTTTTTTCTCATTTTTTTTGTGGTTCCCTATTTTGTATCAGATGAGTCATATTCTACATCTACTGGCATGTATTGTCTGACTGACCATTCGGGCAACAGGGCAGTGCCCGAGGGCCCAGAGGCTCTAGGGAGCCCAGTGGCTCTGCCCGGATGTCCAGTGCACTGCTGGTGATCTAGTGGCGTCGGGGGGGGGGGGGGGGGGGGAACATGTTCTTTCCTGCCTGGCCTGCTGGGCTGCCGCTATGCCCCCCCCCCCTCACCTAGCACCATTGTATTTGAAAAATGGTGGCAAATGCAGAAGTCTCGCGAGACTGTCAAAATCCGGGAAGTCTTGGCCACCAGACTACCAGGACCCCTCAGGTAGGACCAGGGCAGCAGGGGCATTGGCTGTGGCAGCAAGAGCAGCAGGGGAGGTGTCGGGCAGTGGCCAGGTGGGGGGCCCAGACCACCCTCAGTCCACCCCTGGCGTCTGTGTAGGAATCTGTAACAGTCCATCTTGTTCCAGTTTCTCAGTACCAGGTATATTGATGCTCTAATATAGTTGAGTAGCATAATTAAAGGTTATAGGTATGGATGGGGATGGAGGAGATTACTTGTGGGGATGGGTGGTGATGAAATGGGTCTTAGTGTGCAGAAGCAGGTATGGATTAGATTCCAGTGGTGTGCCTTGACAATTTTTGCATTTCGTAAGTGTGCCTTCTGTGAGTTGGAAAAGGTTGAAAATCACGGTACTAAGCTGTGGTAAGCACTAATGCATGCTTATCGCAGGTTAAAAAGCACTACCTGGGGGGGTGGGGTGGGAGGAGGGGGAGGGCGTGTGCACTCAGGCATCCCATGGTAGTTTGGGGATTGTGTCATGCTGTCCACGCCCATTAATTGGTTGTTAAGTACCAATTATCGGCACTGATTGGCTTGTTAATCAGTTAAGTTTTGTGCAGAATTTGGCCATGCGGCCACAATAGCACATGCAACTTAGGGCGCCATATTTAGAATTTGGGGATACGTGTGCCATTTATAGAGTGAGGGGGTAGGAAGGCAGTTCTATAAAGGGGCATCTATCTGAAGCCTATGCTATGAAGAAAAATAGGTGCCTACTTTCCTTTATGAAATGCTAGTGTAACACATAAAATGCATGCGTGTAATTTAGGCATGACCTTTTAGCAGCCATAGAGATGGTATAAATACTTGCACATAAATTTTAGGTATCCAGAGCAACTCGTCTCAGGCCTAGAGCCTTTTTGGTGCTGAAACTCTGGGTTCTTTTTCTGAGTGCTTCCTTTTTTTCCTCAAATTCCCTTGTAAATGTATTTTTTATTTTCAGGGTAAAGATTTTAGGGCCAATGTTCAGACCAGGGGAGGGAGCCCTGCTATTTCCCACAGTTGGCAGTCAGCCTGGATATTCAATGCCGGGCCATTTCCAGTGACCGGTATTGAATATTCGGTATATTTTTAATCTTTTTAAAGTTAACTGTCTAAGTCGATATTCAAAGATAGCTGCTTATCTTTAAACTGACTAAAGCTATACCAGCTATTTAAGCGGCCATAGCCGGTTATCTCCCAGGCGCTAACTGGAAATGTTCAGTGGGGGATAACCAGCTATCCTCTGCTGAATATTGCCGGATAGCCAGTTAAGTGCCATTTTTTTTTGTTACATTTGTACCCCACGCTTTCCCACTCATGGCAGGCTCAATGCGGCTTACATGGGGCAATGGAGGGTTAAGTGACTTGCCCAGAGTCACAAGGAGCTGCCTGTGCCTGAAGTGGGAATCAAACTCAGTTCCTCAGTTCCCCAGGACCAAAGTCCACCACCCTAACCACTAGGCCACTCCTCCACTGTTGCTACTATTTGAGATTGAAGTCGGCCCTTGCAGATCACCAATGTGGCCGCGCAGGCTTCTGCTTCTGTGAGTCTGACGTCCTGCACGTACGTGCAGGACGTCAGACTCACAGAAACAGAAGCCTGCGCAGCCTTCTACATGGAATGTTGCTAGTGGAATAGCAACATTCCATGTAGAATCTCCAATAGTAGCAACATTCCATGTAGAATCTCCAATAGTAGCAACATTCCATGTAGAATCTGCAATAGTATCTATTTTATTTTTGTTACATTTGTACCTTGCGCTTTCCCACTCATGGCAGGCTCAATGCGGCTTACATGGGGCAATGGAGGGTTAAGTGACTTGCCCAGAGTCACAAGGAGCTGCCTGTGCCTGAAGTGGGAATCAAACTCAGTTCCTCAGTTCCCCAGGCGCAAAGTCCACCACCCTAACCAATAGGGCACTCCTCCACCAGCCAGGTGCTGTTTCTGGCCACTTAAATGGTTTTGAATATCGGGGGGGTGGAGGGGGGGGCGGTTGTATTTTTGTTTTCTTTGCAATTGGAGCAATTTCTTAAAGGTCATGAGAAGTAGGGTTTTTCTTTAGGCTATGATGAGTACTTACAGTGATGAGGCGCAGAATTTGAATTAGGTCTTCCTAATTGGTTTTATTTTTCTTCGTAAGATTTAATTTTTGTATAGTAAAGCTCTCTTTCTTGATGTGGGCTTGTGGTTTTCATGTATGATATTTGATTGATATATTTTCTTGTGAATCCACTCCTGTACATTTGTTGTCTTGTTTGATATTGTACTTTGAAAATAAGAAAATAATTATAAGTATTCTGTATGTGTCTAACTGTGCACCCTACCCACCCTCCTCTCCTGTGTACACCCACCTTAAAAGTATGTGCTGTTACATTTAGATGCCATCATATAGATTAGCACATAGTTGTAAACAGATTTATTTATTAATGCTGATGTTCTGGTCATTTATGCACATTCTTGATGCTTAATTGTTGCCACTCGCTTCATAGAATTAGCGCCTAACAGCAGTGGATGAAGACAAGAATTTCACCTTTCTTAGTTTTGCTCCTCTGAATTTACAGGTGCAGGCTGCTGGGAAGTTTGTCACCGTCCTGTTAGACCCTCATTCCTATGATGCAGTAGTTTTGGAATCGAGCAACAAACTGGATTTCAACAAATATGCCCGGCTTCTAATGGAGCGAATGTTCGATGTTAGACTGCCCGACTATGACCCTGCTGTAGAGAAAGCTATGATGAAATCGTAAGTATTTATTTATTTGCAGCATTTGTATCCCACATTTTCCCACCTATTTGCAGGCTCAATGTGGCTTACATTATGCCATAATGGCGATCGCCGTTCCGGAATGAGAAATACAGAATATTATTACATTTAAAGTACAGAAAATCTCTATATATAAAACTCACCCTCAACGTTCTATTTGCACTGACGTCACTGAAGCCAGGTTCGTAAGTTCGAAGCTCTGAAGCCACACAAAATCACAGTCTGTGGGCCCCACCCTCGCGTCAAACGTTATGACGTTGAGGGCGGAGCACATTCTCAGCTCCAACGTTGTACTGCACTGTAGCTCTGCTCCGCCCTCGCGTCAAAACGCGATGACGTCGAGGGCGGACCACACGTTACTTCGGTAGGTCAGTGGGGTGGGGGGGGGGCCTTCGGCGGAGGCTGCAGGGGGGCCGGCGACACACGGACACACAAAGGGACGGAGGGGAGCCTTGCTAGCGCCCATTTCATTGCGATTTGAAACGGGCCTTCGTTACTAGTAAGTTATAAGAAGTAGATATACAGTTCAATTCAGGCATTAAAGATCAAGGGTAAATGTAAAACGTTCAACAGTAATAATGTGAATAAAGTAAACAAAAAGAGTTCAAAGTATTGATGAGGACAACTCCTAAATAGAGGCGATAACTTAGGGTAGAGTCTTCGAATGAGTTTATTTTGCTCGTACCATGACGGTACTGAGCCTCACTCAAAAGTCAGGATATGTTCGGTATGATTTCCATCTCTCAGATTTATTGGTAATTCTCTTCTTAGTAGTTGCTTTCTGCCAAAGAGAGTCTCCTTCTGGACTTCTCCTTTAAGCTACTATAATTTGCAGTTTTGTAAGCTTTCATTGAAAGTTCTGACATGGTCTTCAGATGATTCAAAATCCACCCAGGATACTTCTGATTGGCAATGTAAAGATCATATTAATCTACTTCAATATATGCTTCACTGTCTTATAGTTTATAGGTCTCATTTGACTCATCTTTAAAGTCATAAGTACCCAGGATCCAGAGTGTTTTATAAAATCCAAAAATATATCCTGAACCAATGCTTGTTCTATGGATGATCGTCAACTCAACATTCGCTCTTTTAAAAAGTACTGATTGGCAAAAATCAGAGTGGAGGAGTAGCCTAGTGGTTAGTGTAGTGGACTTTGATCCTGGGGAACTGAGTTCAATTCCCACTGCAGCTCCTTGTGACTCTGGGCAAGTCACTTAACCCTCCATTGCCCCTGGTACAAAATAAGTACCTGAATATATGTAAACCGCTTTGAATGTAGTTGCAAAAACCTCAGAAAGGTGGTACATCAAGTCCCATTTCCCTTTCCCCCTTTCCCTTATGACATCACAATATCAGAAGTGAGCCAAGTATCAGGCAATCAAGCCATTGTGACATCACTGATGAGGTTGGCTCTTATTGGTGGAATGAGTGGAGGAGTAGCCTAGTGGTTAGTGCAGTGGACTTTGATCCTGGGAAACTGGATTCAATTCCCACTGCAGCTCCTTGTAAGTCAGTTAACCCTCCATTGCCCCGGGTACAAATAAGTACCTATATATACTATGTAAACCGATTTGAATGTAGTTGCAAAAACCACAGAAACGTGGTATGCCAGTACCTTTCCCTATGCAGCCCCAGCCTTATGACATTGTCTTCCTAGAGAATTCATTTTAGAGAATAATTACCTCTGTTGTAGGTGATAGGTGGGGGAAAGATGGTAGAATTGGAAATTGTGTGAGAAAAAGAATGAAAGAGGAAGGAGAAAGATACGAGGGGAGGGTATCAAGAAAAGAGATAGGGAAGGGGGAGATGGAGGAAGCTGGGAGAGATTAGTCTGAAATTGGAAAATGCAAAAAGAGTGAGGGTTAGAAAGGTGGAAAAGGAAATAGATGGTGGGGGAAGGGGCAGAAATGGAAAGAAGAAGATGGGTGTGTGGAAGCTTGAGAAGGAAGGAGAGGCAGAGAAAAAGATGAGGGAGAAAGGTGATGGATAAGAGAAATATGTGAAATGGGGAAAGGTGTGTATATGAGGAAGAGAGAAGATAGGGGTATGTAAGCCAGAGCATGAGGGGAGGGAGAATAGAATGGAAGAGCAAAATTATGAAAAAGAAAAACACAAGGAATCTAGGAATAACACAGGCAACATAAAGATGGCAATAGGGTGGAAGTCTAGAAGGAATGTTGAGGGAATAAAATAAGTAACCAGAAAGAAACATAGAGATGAGAGGAAACATGAAACGATGAATCAATAAGGAAAAGTTAGAGAAATGAAAATAATTCCAAATGAAATCATGAGAAAAAAAACAGGGAAAAGACTGAAGAAGGATCAAGAAAAAAATATAAAGGAAGATGGGAATAGATCAAGAAATACAAAAATTTGAAAATATTTTATTGTATCCACCTCCTGCAGCTAGAATGGAACAGGTTGGAAGGTTGAGTTGATAGTTTCCGGCCTGGGAGGAGGGGCTGGAGATGAGAGGGTGATAAAGAGTGTGAGTAAGTGTCAGTCAGTGGCGTACCAAGGTGGGGGCGGTCCGCCCTGGGTGCACGCCGCTGGGGGGGTGCCGCGGCGCGCGCCTGTCAGCTGAGTTCGCTAACTTCGCTGCAGCTCCCTCTGCCCCGGAACATAGTAGATGACATAGTAGATGACGGCAGAAAAAGACCTGCACGGTCCATCCAGTCTGCCCAAGAAGATAAATTCATATGTGCTACTATTTTATTTGTACTGTCCTCTTCAGGGCACAGAGTGTATAAGTCTGGCCAGCCCTATCCCCGCCTCCCAACCACCAACCCCGCCTCCCAACCACCAGCTCTGGCACAGACCGTATAAGTCTGCCCAGCACTATCCCTGCCACCCACCACCGGCTCTGGCACAGACCGTATAAGTCTGCCCAGCACTATCCCTGCCTCCCAACCACCAACCCCGCCTCCCAACCACCAGCTCTGGCACAGACCCTATGTCTGCCCAGCACTATCCCCGCCTCCCAACTACCAGTCCCGCCTCCCACCACCAGCTCTGGCACAGAACTACCCAGCAGGGGCGTAGCTAGATGGCCAATTTTGGGTGGGCCAGAGCCCAAGGTGGGTGGGCATGGAATTCCCCCTCCCTGCCCAAAAACTCCAAATATTAAATACCTGAGCTGGCGGGGATCCTCAAACCTTGTCAGCTGAAGATTTCCTCCTCCTCCTCCTCCTCAAGAAGCCAGCACTCTTCCAAACGGCAGCCGGCAGCACTTGCCTCAAACTGATGCTGCTGCTGGCAGGCCGTGCATGCTGAGTGCTTTTGCATGTGCGAAAACTGAGCGTGTGCAGAAGGGCCAGTCTGTGTCAGCTCAAGGCAAGTGCTGCTGGCTGACATTTGGAAGAGCGCTGGCTGCCCAAGGAGAGAAAATTTTCAGCTGGCAAGGTTTGGGATCCCTACCAGCCAGAGCAAGTGTCACAATTTTGGGTGGGCCTGAGTCCAAAGTGGGTGGGCCCTGGCCCACCTGTAGCTACGCCACTGCTACCCAGATGATGTGTTTTCTAGGGCCCTATTGGGAAGTGCTGGAGGGTGGATGTGACAGATGTCAGTACTGGGCCAGGAAGTATAATGTAGCCCCATGCCCACTGCTGTTCACTCTAGTAGGGGCAGCCCACTCCAAAACATTCACCCCAGGCCCTACACCCTCTTAGAGCTGGCCCTGTTTCTTTTGGTTGCCTAGATGTGCGAAATCTTAGGGGTCCTTTTACAAAGGCGCGCTGAAAAATGGCTTGCTGTAGTGTAGGCACGGGTTTTAGGTGCGCGCCAATCCATTTTTCAGCTCTTCTGTGAAAAAGGCCGAAAATGGACGTGCGGCAAAATCAAAATTGCCGTGCCTCCATTTTGGGTCTGAGACCTTACCGCCAGCCGTTGACCTAGCAGTAAAGAATCCAGGTGGTAATGACCTACACTGGTCAAATGCCACCTGGCACGCGTCTGTTATGGGCATCCAAAAATAAAAAAATATTTTTTAGACGCGCGTATTGGATGCACGCCAAAAATGAAATTACTGCAAGAGCCACGCAGTAGTTGGGTGGTAACTTCATTTTGGCGCACGTTGGGCGTACGTAGACGCTTACGCATCTTAGTAAAAAGGCCCCTTGGTTTGCTAAGAGACAAAGGTGTTAAAAGCCGTACTGCTTAAGTAGCGTGGAATCTTGCTACTTTTTGGGATCCTGTCAGGTACTTGTGTCCTGGACTGGCCACTGTTGGAAGCAGGATGGTGAGCTGGATGGACCATTGCTTTGACCCAGTTTGATAATTATGTTCGTATGTAAAGTAAATGGAATGGACAAATCCTATTTTTTAATGTTTGAAGCTGCTATGGAGATTGTTTCTAACAAAATGTAATGTTATCTGGAATGGACAGATCTTGATTCAGGTTCTGCTTTGAAGTAATGCTAAACGGTACATTATGTTTTTCATGCTGTGATGTCTGATGATAAGTGAATCAAATCTGGTCATCTGTAAAAGCACAGGAGCAGGTTTTCCATCTGCATTCCTGAAGCTGAGTTTGGTCCAGGGGCGTAGCCAGACTTCGGTGGGAGGGGGGGTCCAGAGCCCGAGGTGAGGGGGCACATTTTAGGCCCCCCTGGCACCGCTGGCACCACCACCACCTTTGACCCGCCCCCCCTGGCGCCAACCCTTTCGACCCCCCCCTTCCCATCGCCATTGAGTACCTTTGCTGGCAGGGGGTCCCCAACCCCCACCAGCCGAAGTCCTCTTCTCCGGCGCAGCCGTGTTACTGATCTGCAAGGTTTCTGTTTCTGTCTGACGTCCTGCACGTACGTCCTGCAAGGTACCCGATGGCGGCAGGAGGGGGGGGGGGGTCGAAGGGGTTGGCGGCGGGGGGGGGGCAGGGCCAAATCTACGGGGGCCCATGCCCCCTTGGCCCCACGTAGCTATGCCCCTGGTCTGGTCTATTTTGTTGTCGTAGGCTATGTGTGGGCAGTTTAGGTGCTCTCTAAAACATGGTGTCTGAACCTTTTCAGCTTTTATTTTACTGAGACTTGTAGACATGTGTGACATGGGCTGTTGCCAGTCTTGGGGGATGATGCATTTCTTTCCTTCCTCCTGTGTGTCTATTATTTGTATGTTTCCAGAGCTGGCCTGGTGGCTCAGTGGTATGGAAGATACGGGATCAAATCCAAGACTGGCTTTTGTTCTCTGGAGCAGTCAGGCGGTAGTGCAATAAGGGAGTTTTAGCCTTCGCTCAATGATGACCCTTGTTGACTGGAAGTAGGGCGTACACACACATGCTGAGTTACCGAGGAAATCCACAGTCATGAGTCCCTACCAAAGGCTATTACTGCAATGACTGGGCTAGGGAGGATATAAAAATCAGGGGGGGGGGAGGGGAAACGACACATAAGTGGAGATGAAGGCTCTTGAAAAAGGAAGCAGCTGAGCCAAAATGGAAATTAAATAAGGTCCTTTACCAACCAGATATAATACCAAAACAATAGCTAAAGTTCCTTGCCATCTTCTAGTCAGTCTAATGGCCTATTCACAAAAATGTGACAAAGAATTGAGGGCAATTTTCGAACAGTTTTGCCCAGGTAACTAAACAAAAGGCTGGTTTTATTTATTTTATGATTTTAATCGCAAATATCTCTGGAATATGATATGGTATCGGCACTGGTTGTTGTGTCTCTCTACGCAAATACACAGATGGCTTCAGTCATTTTTGGTAACTTTAGAACGCTGATTATATTGTTACTATATACAAAGAAAAGTAAGCGGTTATGGAGTAAAGGAAAATGTAAAAACACATTTTATTAATCATGAATGTCTCCACCCTCTCTGGGATCAGGTTTGCTGTACGACTGGAAATGTACCAGGGATAACATTTTTTTTTTCCTCTTCTCAGGCATCTGCAAAACAAGAGCCTTCACATGCTTACAAAGGCAATGTTCTCCAATCTGAATACCGTTTTACTTCATGACAGAGAAAAATTGAGCACAGAATGGAAAGAAGAAGGATTGTTTGCCTTTGCGTACAGTGTGATGCTGAGGTAGGGAATGGGGGTGGGGGTGGGGAGGCCTTAATTGTGATTCTGAAGATTAAATCATGCTTACGAATCGGGAAAGGTCATACTCGCTGTGTGTCAGAGAAAAGGAGTGTTGTGAGGAACCCGTGGTTTTATTTTTTTTCCCCTCCTTTCTTTGTCCTCTTTTTCTTTTAAGTGTTGAGTCAGTAAAGCACATTAAAATATGAGCCCCACCAATCCACCACACCCCACCCTGATTCCAATCCCCAACAGCCAAAACTATGCCAAACCTAATGGATCATATTTGTAGGAAGAGTTCCTCCCCCCCCCCAAAAAAAATTCTACCATAACTTTCAAACATAATTAGGGTTTCTAGGGGCCCTTTTACTAAGCCGCGTAGGCTCCTACGTGCGCCCAACGCGTGCCACATTGAAGTTACCAGCCGGTTACCACATGGCCCTTGCAGTAATTTCAATTTTGTCTTGCAATCCAGAGGTGGCCGGTTCAAATCCCACTGCTGCTCCTTGTGACCTTGGGCAAGTCACTTAACCCTCCATTGCCTCAGGTACAAACTTAGATTGTCAGCCCTCCTGGGACGGAGAAATATCCAGAGTACCTGAATGTAGCTCACTTTGAGCTACTACTGAAAAAGGTGTGAGCAAAATCTAAATAAATACATTTTGACGCGTCTGAAAAATATTTTTTATTTTCTGGCGTGCGGCAGCTACGTGCATCAAGTGGCATTTGACGCGCGTAGACCATTACCGCCCAGTTACCATATGAGACCTTACCGCTAGGTCGATGGCTTGAGGTAAGGTCTCAGACCCAAAATGGATGCGCAGCAATTTTCATTTTGCCACACGTCCATTTTCGGCAAAAAATAAAGGCACTTTTTGTAGGTGCGCTAAACAAATATTTCTGCGTGCGCCCAAAATACGCGTCTGCACTCCCACAGACCATTTTCATTGCAGCTTAGTAAAAGGACCCCCTAAAGCATTAATCTGCTGGCTGGCCCTCAGGGTGAATTCTGATAATCTTTTTTTTTTTTACTGAATACACCTCTTCTCATTGTTGGTAGTCCTGTATCTTTTCACTCCACTATAAAGATCCTGAGTGTCCTGTTTCCAATTCAATTTAAGTATTGTGTACTGCTAATATTCCTTGTTTAGGGTTCAGTGTGGTTTACAACATTAGTGGAACAACAGTTACAGATTTATAAATAGGCTAATAGGTGAATTTCTAATGTCTTTTAACCGAGTCTGAATTTCCTCCCAGGCTTGCAATAATTTGTGCAACTCCGTGCCCTCTGCGGGAGTAAATGTCTTCAAAGCTTCTGTGTCTAATTGCAATGGAACTAATCTCTTTCTTACTTCCACTTGCACACTATCCAAATATTCCCTGACAATTCTGTCTTCGGAGCCTCCACTAAATCCTCTCGCAGCCCCCTCATTCCAAGTTCCTCTGACCTCTGGAACCCCTGGGAACCTTCTCCTCCTATGGGCTTCACCCGTCCTCCCTTGGGAAGCCCCACCCATCCTTTCATTTCCTGGTGGCTTATTGGCTTTCCACCTTCCTGTCTGCATGCCATACACCCTATCTCTGGCTTTTCCCCCTTGGGATAAGAATGTTTCTGCTGTCCCGGTGTTAAGTCTCGTAACCACTCCTGGAGTTCTACTTCCTTTAGGGCATTCCTTGAACCCCCGGCCACTCCTGTACCTGGGACAACTGGTGCATCCCCTAGGGTCTCCCTTTCTGCAAGCTCGATCAAACTCTGAGCTTCCAAATTAAAAATGATTTATTCAGTTTGCCACCTATTTACAAAATCAGCCCTCTGGATTCTCGTACACTTTCTTGTCATTTCAAGTCTGTACTGTTGTAACTGGCTCTTATATGGAGCAAGGGTAACTGATTTTAGAAGACTTCAATGAGTCCAAAACATAGCAGTAACAATTATGACAGGCTTGCGCAAATGCGATCATGAAACTCCACTGTTGAATGAGGCGCACTGGCTTCCAATACCCCACAGACTGATCTACAAAATCCTGACAATTGTACACAAAGTCCAGTACTCTGGATATTCACTCCGCCTTTCCCAACTTCTGATTCCTCGTTGCCCCATTAGAACTCTCAGATTTTCACAATCTAATTCCTTAATAATCCCTTCTTTTTGACAAGTTTGCTATAGCTTTGTCCATTCAAAACCTTTTAGCATTATAGGCCCCGTGTTATGGAACGCTGTCCTCACCAACCCACAATTAACAACTATCTAATAAATAGAAATAAATCAAAACAGAGGAAAGACAAAAAGATGATACCTTTTTTATTGGACTAACTTAATACATCTTTTGATTAGCTTTTGAAGGTAACCCTTCTTCGAATGCTAATCAAAAGATGTATTAAGTTAGTCCAATAAAAAAGATATCATCTCCTTTTCTTTTCTATTAGGGCTGTTCATGCAGTGTCACTAATTGCGATTAATCGCATAAAATTGTTTTTACTTGCACTGTTAGTTTTAACTTGATTAATCGCATTGTGCTCCTCTCGCCTATAAGGAGGAAGAAAAATGGCAGAAAGTTGAATGTGAAACATGTTATAAGGGAAGAAGTGAAGAAGGGAGGAGGAGAGAAAAGAAATAGTGAGGATAGAGGAGGCCCTGAAAATAGAGTTCAGAGCACAGACAGAGGAACAGAACCAGAGACAGAGAATAAGATAATTAGAAAAATAAAATCACCGGACAACAAAGGTAAGAAAAATGATTTTATTTTCAGTTTAGTAACTGAAGTACAATATGTCAGTTTTGAGAATTGACATCTGCAGTCTTTATTTTGCACTATACAGGTGAAAATGCGAGGGGGGCACTTTGCGCAATTAACCTGCATGATTAAAAGTTTTGATTGCGATTAATCGTACAGTTAACCCTTTTAATTGAGCAGCCCTAATTTCTCTTTATTACCTTTAGAAGTGGACTAAGACGGCTACCACACCACTTTTCTCAAGAGTAATCTGAAAACTTTCTTATTTGCTGATGCTTTCACTGGAGACGATTGTCGAGTGATACCAGATCTTTGATACCCCCATATCCTATTTTCTTTATCCCCTTTCCTATTTAAAATTGAGTTTTTCTCTTTTTTTCTATACTGCTATATACTTCACTATTTCTCTCTTCTAATTCGACTCATTGTAAACCGCTTAGAAAGACTCACTCATGGGCTTGAAAACTTGAACCAACATATGAATTATCTAAAGAGAATGTGAGACGAAAGCCTTTATGTGACCTTGGAGTTTTCCACAGTCCACACATTAATCTCTTTGCGTAATAAAAACCATCACAGCCTGTACAGAATCCAGTTTTTCTCTTGTGCCAGCTACCAAATCTCAGTCTCTTGGACTCTAAAATATTTCCTTTAGAATACGTTGCACATCTGTGTTGACTTACAATTTAAGCCCTAGTGTCTCGATACCGTATAGTTGCACTTGTTGATGACTGAATGCGTTTTAATTATGTGATACTAGTAAAAAAGGCCCGTTTCTGACACAAATGAAACGGGCGCTAGCAAGGTTTTCCTCGGAGTGTGTATGTTTGGGAGAGTGTATGTGAGAGTGACTGTTTGAGAGTCAGAGTGAAAGTGTGAGTGTGTGAGAGAGAGAGTGAGTCAGGGTGTGAGTGTGTTTGTGAGAGAGTGTGTGTGTGAGAATGAGAGTGTGTGCAAGTGTGTATGTGAGACACAGTGTGTGTGAGAGAGAGTGTGTGTGTGTGGGCGAGAGAGTGTGTGTGAGACACAGATTCTCTGTGAGAGTGAGTGTATGAGACCAAGCGAGTGTGTGAGTGACTGTGTGGCACATAGAGAGTGAATGTGATACAGTGTGAGACAGAGTGTGTGAGAGTGAGAGTCAGAAAGACATTGCCCTGCCCTCCCAATCCATGCCCATCTGTCCCCTGCCCCCTCCATTAATCCTTTTCCAGCAGTTCCCCTCTCTCCCTGAGCCCTGCCCTCCCAATCCATGCCCATCCATGCTCCTCTGTCACCTGTCCCCTCCATTCATCCCTATCCAGCAATTCCCCTCTCTCCCTGAGGCCTGCCCTGCAATCCATATCCATCCATGCCCATCTGTCCCCTCCATTCATCCCTATCCAGCAATTCCCCTCTCTCCATGAGCCCTGCCCTCCCAATCCATGCCCATCCATGCTCCTCTGTCTCCTGCCCCCTCCATTCATCCCTTTCCAGCAATTTCCCTCTCTCCCTGAGCCCTGCCCTCCCAATCCATGCCCATCCATGTTCCTCTGTCACCTGCCCCCTCCATTCATCCCTATCCAGCAATTCCCCTCTCTCCCTGAGCCCTGCCCTCCCAATCCATGCCCATCCATGTTCCTCTGTCCCCTCCATTCATCCTTATCCAGCAATTCCCCTCTCCCTGAGTCCTGCCCTTCCAATCCATGCCCATCCATGCTCCTCTGTCACCTGGCCCCTCCATTCATCCCTATCCAGCAATTCCCCTCTCTCCCTGAGGCCTGCCCTGCAATCCATATCCATCCATGCCCATCTGTCCCCTCCATTCATCCCTATCCAGCAATTCCCCTCTCTCCGAGTCCTGCCCTCCCAATCCATGCCCATCCATGCTCCTCTGTCCCCTGCCGCCTCCATTCATCCCTTTCCAGCAATTCCCCTCTCTCCCTGAGCCCTGCCCTCCCAATCCATGCCCATCCATGCTCCTCTGTCCCTTGCCGCCTCCATTCATCCTTTTTCAGCAAGTCCCCTCTCTCCCTTCCATGACCCCCCCTCGCATCCATGCTCCTCTCTCTCCCATGTCCCAGCCTGGGCCGCCCTCTTTCCCCCCCCCCCCTTCGCATCCATGCCCCCCCCCTTCGCATCCATGCTGTCGTTTCTCCCCTGCCCTCCCGCTCCCATTGTTCTTCTTTACTGGCCACCCTCTTCTCTCCCCCCAACATCCCTTTTTGTTTTTTTTCTTCTTTTTAAATTTACCTCCGTGGCGGTTCCTTGACGTCAGAAGAAGGCGGAACACAGCGAAGGGAAGGCTAGACGTCGGGAGCGCCGCCACCTTCCCTGACGCTTCGCTGCCGGATTTGTTTGGTTTTTTTTTTCCGCCCTCGACGTCATGATGTTTGACGCGAGGGCGGGGCAGAGATGGCTGGCTGGCTTGAAGGCTTCACACCACGAATCCACGAACCCTTCAGCCTGGGAGTGACGTCAGATGGCTTCATGGCTTCAGAACGTTGTCCTCAGAACGTTGAGGGTGCGTTTTATTATATTAGATAATCCCAGCTGCCTTTTCCCAGTGTTTCCAAGAGCCCCTTTCCTCCACAGTGGGGAGCTGTTGCATATTTTTCAGAACCAGAAACATTTGAAAGCAATCCTGTGACTAACGCAAAAAGAATACAGTAAGCGAACCACAAGGATGGAAAAACAATTGTCTACATTCTAAGGGTTATTCCTGGGCTTCTAAAAAAATATACACAACAGAATGGAGAATAAAAGTGATAATTTTACTGTACATACACATATTTGTACATATAAAATAAACACAGTAGGAAAATGTAAGCAAGGGTATATAAGCTGCTAACATGGCTTGTAATGCTACCAGCGCAGCTGCAGAGCTGGCTCATATACTGTAAAGAGCTGGGGGTTTTAATGTTGCTAAGCACAATGTGCTGCTTTTGTTTACTGACATGTAAACATCTCTTCCTTTTGCAGTTGTATTGTAAGTATGCTCGTTTTGTAAAAATTTGTACTTTCTATGTAGTTATTTATATTGTGGTCCCTCTGCTTCTTGCCTATTCCTTGGAACCCTGGGTGTTCAGCATGTCTACAGTGACTATGCATGAGAGACATTTGCATTCTCTGCCACCTTCGCTTGCAGATCTCACATGCAGATTCGTTGTGGATATCCTGAAAACCTGGCAAGGTTGTATGTGTCGTAAGGACTGAGTTGAGAACTACTGTATTCGGGCTTTAAGTTCAAAGCTTGCCCTTACTGCAGCTGGGTTACCTCAGGTTTCTGCCCCTCATCTCACAACTTTTCTCTTCTCTTTAACCCAAGCATTGCAGGGACAGTCCTCTGTGTATGCTGTTCTCTTAGGTATATTCCATGCATTACTAAACAGCTAAACCAGCCCAACATCCAAAATGAAGACTCGCTTTCTTGAATTCCAAGTATTTATTGCAAATAAGTAAAACAAGTAAGCTCATTTCTTGCAAGTAGTTGAAACAAGAGTTCTGCCCAGGCAGGATGAGTCTCTGTGGGGCCCTTTTACTAAGCCACATAAGCTAGTGTTACCATTTTTTGTCCTCATAAAAAGAGGACACTTGCCCCACCCCTTTCACGTACTCGCCCCGCCCCTGACACATATTCCCCTCCCCCGTCATCTCCACTTCCCCCCCGTCACCTCTCCTCCCTTTACTCTACTATCCCTGGTGGTCTAGAGGTACCTCTTCGGGGCAGGAAAGAGCCCCCTCTTTCCTGCCCGGAGCGCTGCTGCCAGCTGCCCTGCATCCTGTGAGTCCGGCTCTCGGTGTTTCAAAATGGCCACCAAGAGTTGAAGTCTCGCGAGGCTGCTTCAACTCTTGGCGGCCATTTTGAAACGCTGAGAGCCGGACTCACAGTATGCAGGGCAGCTAGCAGCAGCGCTCCGGGCAGGAAAGAGGGGGCTCTTTCCTGCCCCAAAGACGAAGAGGTACCTCTAGACCACCAGGGATAGTAGGGGAGAGGAGTCCCGTGCCCGCCAGCCAGCCTGTTTGTCCAGAAATCCGGACAAATGGGCAGGCTGGCCAAATCCGTCAGGACGCCCGGACATGTCCTCAAAAAGAGGACATGTCCGGGTAAATCCGGACATATGGTAACCCTAACAAAAGAGTCTACGCGCACCCAATGCATGCCAAAATGGAGTTACCGCCAGACTACCGCGTGGCTCTCATGGTAATTTCAGTTTTGGTCGCAGAAACAAAATGGTCGCGCGGCAATTTTGATTTTGCTGCACGCCCATTTTCGGCAAAAATTTTAAAAAGGCCTTTTTTACGGGCACACTGAAAAATGGATCGGCGCGCACCCAAAACCCATGCCTACCCTATTGCAAGCCATTTTTCAGTGCACCTTAGTCAAAGGACACCTGTAATTGGATTCTGGTTAGTTCACTGACAACTGCCAGACTGAAGGGGTGGATGTTGAATGACCAAAGAGAGGAATTCTGTTATACTGCAGAGATGGATGTTGAATTGATTAGAAAAGTGGACATAAGCTTCAGTGAGAGAAGGATGACTGTCTGACTGGATGGATGCTGAGCTTTAGTGAGAGAAGGATGTTGAACTTCAAGGTAAAAGGAGGATGCATTTCTAGAGAGTGGAGAGGGAGATAGGTTGCAGACTGCTTGTTCTCTTAACCTACGATGGAGACTTTTTTCACTCTAGGGAGGGGTGCAAAGAATACCCCTATGGCTAAGGGGCTTTGGATTAACCAGTAGGGTCAGAGAATGTACCTTGGCCTGAAGACTAAACATGGCAAATCTCCCAGTGACTGGAGGAAATGGGTCACATGCAACATTTGACCTATGACATCAGAGATTAAAAGCTCTAGCAGGAAGTAAAGCTCTAACAGGAAGTCACTGCTAGCTATGACTTACTGTAAATACAATACAAAAAATGTAAACATGCACACAGCTGTGGAGGCAGAACACTGTATAAGGTCATCACACCCATGGGCACTAATGGAGACTATAGTTATTTTTTTTATAGTTTATTAAAAACTTGATATACCGCTAATACAGCAGAGTTGGCCAAAGCAATGTACAAAATAAAATAATAAAAGCCTAAAAGAAATGGAAAGGAATGCCGATATGAACAGGACAGCAGAGATGCATTCAATGGAAGGAGACAAGGGTAGGGATAAGAAGTGTCAGTTTCTGCACTTCTGCAAAGACAGGTCTTAATTCATCTACTACTAGAAAAAGACATCTTTCTCAATTAACACAGAGTCCAAAGACCAGTTGGAAGAAGTTAAGTCTTTAAAAGTTGCTTAAATTTTGAAAAAGAAGGTTCAACTCTAAGGTCATTCCATGATTTTTGGGGCCACAAAGAAGGCAGAGGAATGGAGTGGAGGAGTGGCCTAGTGGTTAGGGTGGTGGACTTTGGTCCTGGGAAACTGAGGAACTGAGTTCGATTCCTGGCACAGGCAGCTCCTTGTGACTCTGGGCAAGTCACTTAACCCTCCATTGCCTGCCACATAGAGCCTGCCATGAGTGGGAAAGCATGGGGTACAAATGTAACAAAAATAAATAGACCCTTAGTCGACCATTCTGGATGAGGGTAGGGATAAATGATTTGCATCTAATAACCTTAAACTACAGCTAGAGGTATAAGGAATAAGAAAGGTATTGCATCACAGTAATATCAGATGAAGGAAAGATTGGGATGCATATTTATGTCTGTGTTATACAGTATGGTACATATCATGTAAGGTATGATCTTTTGCATTCCTAAACAGAGCTGGATATTTGACTTTGTATGGTAATGAATCGGCACATGATAACAATCCTCTTCTTCAAACCAAGGATCTAGAACATTCTGCTGAGGTCTATAATGAATTTTACCAACTGGAACAGCTGTTGATGAAGCTTGCACGCTCCATGTTGTCAACTGGTTAGTTTCAAACATGAAAAAGATATTTATTTCAATGTAATTGGTGGTAGATATTGTAGAGACACTGAGGACACATGAGATTGGAAACATAAAATGCTCAAGACTCTGATGTAAGCAACATTTTTCTTGTAGGCACTGCAAAATCTTGGTAAATCATGCCTGAGGAGAGAGTTTTTTTTAATAACTACTTTCTAGCTACTTTTCTAAAAGATGTAAATTACAATAGAATAAGTTCCTCAGAATATGAGTAAGAAGTGAAGATAGGTTTTTGTACTGTGCATGGTATATAGATGCAGCAGAATATTTTGCCAAAGCAGAAAAAAAACAGGATTTTCTTTTTCTTTTTCTTTTTTTAATTTTGAGCCGATGTTTACTTTTTTTGTCCCACTTTTGGAGCGGGCCCATTTTGGCGGCTAGCCGTGATGCCTAAAAATAAATGTTGGCGCCATATAACAATATTGTTTATTTTTAATATGCAGAGGAAAAGAAGGAGGCAACCCGCATCAAAAAGCATCTCTGGGAACTTCTGTCTGTGGGGAGACTGAACGCCAAAGTAAACAGAAGCTCTTGGCTGGAAGGTTATCAGCGCCACCTGGAGGAACTGGGGGTTGATAACGTCATGCAGTCCAAAGCCTTGTTATTACAGCTGTGGGCCACACAGGTTAGAATGGAAAATAAACAGACTGAGGTTGTGCTCCTTGAATTCTCTCTTAGAGAGCTGCTATAATCTATGCAAGCAGATTACAGGGGCTGCTGAAGAGTCAGAGTGTCAGCAGTGACTGCAGAGATGACAATAGCTATGAGGAAGGAAGAAGCAGCAGCAGCACAGACTGGAAGCAGAAGCAGTGGTGGGGTGGGGCGAGCAGTGGCAGCAATATGATTGTGATCAGAAGCAGCTGGAAGCAAAAGCGAGGGGACCAGCATTAGCCTGCAAGGCCTGGGAATTATAGGGCCAGCATTAATAGGTTTATAGAGGCTCTTTCCACTTATGTTCAGCAGCACTTAGGGGTGTTTTACAAAGACGCAGTAGGCTCTATGTGCGTGCAGTGTGCGCCAAAACGAGACTACTGCCAGGCTAGCGTTCCCCCCCCCCCTCCCCGGTGGTAATTTTGGATTTGGCGCACTGCCACACCACCAGGACAAATTATTATTTTTATTTCCTACCGCGTGCAACATTTCCAGCGTTAATCATCAGTTGGCATTCGCCGACCGGTCGCTGCACTTATAGCTTGTGAGCCCTTACCACGAGATCAGCGGATGGCGTTAAGGGTCCTTTTCACAGCCCACTGTAAAAAAAAAAAAAAGCCCTTTTCCCCCAGACACAGTAAAAACTGGCCCGGCGCACGCCAAAAACAGGCATTCACACTACCGTAGGCCACTTTTTGCCGCCCCTTAACCAGTTAGTGCCACTGAATATCGGTGCCATTTGCTACAGCTGTAGCCGGTGACCTTTGGGTAGTCTGGAGGGAGAGTTGAAACTCATGTGGTTAAGTGTTGATGTTCAGCATTTAGGAGTCCTTTTACCAAGCTGCGGTAAAAGGGGGCCTGCGCTAGCATCAGTGCGTGTTTTTGACGTATAATGAATATAGGTCGCTGCAAGTGATATACCGAGCCATTTGATTTATGGATTAGTCTCCTCTAGTATTGTGTTCTTGCAGCGCTTTCAGTTTACAAGTTCATCTGACTGCCTTTTGAGGTTGTAAACCCGATAAAAATTAAGCGTATGAAATTATCTTGAAATATAAGAGAATTTTCTGTGATCCACCCAGTAATGCCTGTTTTGCCTGACAGTATCTGCATATGTCTTTATGCGTTTGCACACACACAAACAGTACCTGCTTAACAGTGGCCATTCCATGCTGCTTTGCACCTGTAAAGAGCAGGGACGTAGCCAGACCTCAATGTTTGGGGGATCCAGAGCCCAAAGTTTGTGGGGGGGGGGGGGGGCACAGTTTGGCCTGCCTCCCTGCCTTAACCTCTGCCCCACCACAACCCCACATACCTTGGCTGCAGGGGGTCCCTAACCCCTACCAGCTGGAGTCTTTCTCCAGCGCGGTTTTCTGCGTATTGCCTGCCCTGCTTTCTGCCCTGCGTATTGCCCATCACCTGCATTCTCGGTTTTAGTGAAACCAGGTGCCCCGGATCCAATTGGGGGGCCCAGGCCCCCAAGGGCCCCCATAGCTACACCATTGGTAAAGAGAACAGGAGTAATGAGATGCTGCTACTGAGGCTCAGTTGTTACAGGGACATATGAGAAAGGCGACCTTTCAACCCAGCGTCGTCCCCTGAGCATTGCTTGCACTGCCTAAATAGTATAAGTTCACACACAGTCTTCATTTGCATATTTATTTCTATCACCTTAGACATATGTACTTCAATATTGTATTAAAATAACCAAGTCCTGCATACAGCCCAACTTGTAGAGGTTTTGATGAAGCATTCGATTCAGGGGTAACCAAAGTACTTGTTCACAGGATGCATATGCAAAGATATTGGCAGTTCTGTAGAATACTATTCCCCATTCAAAACAGGGTGAAGTACCAGGAAAGAAAAATATATTTATCAGGGTGGGCAAAAAATGAAACAATCCTTCTTCAGAAGTTGTACAACTTGCAGACTGTGTGAAAGCCTATAGAATTCACCTCCAGTTTTGGAATTACTTTATGTAGGCTCATATTAAGCAGTACAGTAGAGCTTCACTGCATTGAATTTATGGATCTCTTTGTTTTAATCAGAGCTTAATAACGTGTTGTTTTAAATCTACAGAGGTTTTTTTTTAATAGCTGTTTGCTGTGATTTACAGGTGTATATGGGGGCTCACTACTGTAGACTGATAACATCAGCTGAGCCTAAGCCATGCTGATGTTATCTTGGGGGGATGGGGACGAGCGACTAGGGTTTGGAGAAGGAGGAAAGAAATAGGTAGGGGGGTAAGGGTTAAAAAGGGAGTTTTAATTGGATGAATAGGTCGCTAGGGGGCGGAGTTGGTAGGTTCGTTGTGGAGGAATTTTGGCGGGCAAAGTTAGTTTGGGTGGGAGGTAGTGGAAGGGAGCAGGTTGAGGGTGTTCAGGTGGCAACCCACCCTTCCTTCCCTGGGTTGCTGGGGTGTTTTTTTGTTGGTGGTGCTGGTTGGGTGGATAGATGCTGTGGTTTGGGTTTTTTCTTTGGGTGGTCGGTCGGTCGCAACTTGGTGACACGGGAATTTGGGGGTTGATGAAACTGTTGGGGAGGCCTTTTAGGGGAAATGAATAATAATAATTGATTTGCTATGTTGTGTGCGTCACGGCAATTTTGCCGAGTCCTGCTTTATCGCGGACTTGGAACTGGATGGGGAGTAAGGCTAAGTGCTTGCTAAAGTCAGTTTTTTTTTTTGTTACATTTGTACCCCGCGCTTTCCCACTTCATGGCAGGCTCAATGCGGCTTACATGGGGCAGTGGAGGGTTAAGTGACTTGCCCAGAGTCACAAGGAGCTGCCTGTGCCTGAAGTGGGAATCGAACTCAGTTCCTCAGGACCAAAGTCCACCACCCTAACCACTGGGCCACTCCTCCACTGTTGCTACTATTTGAGATTCTACATGGAATGTTGCTATTCCACTAGCAACATTCCATGTAGAAGTCGGTCCTTGCAGATCACCAATGTGGCCGCGCAGGCTTCTGCGAGTCTGACGTCCTGCATGTACGTGCAGGACATCAGACTCACAGAAACAGAAGCCTGCGCAGCCTTCTACATGGAATATTGCTAGTGGAATAGCAACATTCCATGTAGAATCTCCAATAGTATCTATTTTATTTTTGTTACATTTGTACCCCGTGCTTTCCCACTCATGGGAGGCTCAATGTGGCTTACATGGGGCAATGGAGGGTTAAGTGACTTGCCCAGAGTCACAAGGAGCTGCCTGTGCCTGAAGTGGGAATCGAACTCAGTTCCTCAGGACCAAAGTCCACCACCCTAACCACTAGGCCACTCCTCAGTTCAGCACCGACTGGTTTCATTTTGGTAAGAATAGAAAAGGTCTCTCTAGGATTTTGTGCTTTATTAGGACTTAAGTTATAAAGTTTAAATCAATATTTGTTTATTATGCAAAAGTTGTTAATAAAGCTGTGGCCCATTGTATGCCAAATAGGTGGTGGTGGTAATTTATTGTGTACTAGTAAAAAAGGCCCGTTTCTGTAGGCAAGGAAACGGGCCTTAGGCAGGCAATTCCCCCCCCCCCCCTTGCTACGGCCCCCTCGAACCCCCCCTTCCGCGAACCTGTCGTTCCCACCGCCGCCGCCGTTGTTGTGCTACCTTCCCTTCCCGTAGGTTCCTCAATCATCTTCTTAGAAAGTTTAACTCCGTGCGTCTGACGTCAGACGCACGGAGTTAAACTTTCTAAGAAGATGATTTGAGGAACCCACCCGAAGGTAGTGCACAACAGCGGCGGGAGAGGGGGGTGCGGTTTTCGGCGTTCCGGGGGGAGGGGATCGACAGGTTCGCAGGAGGGGGTGGGTTTCGAGGGGGCCATAGCGCGGGGGGGGGGGGTGACAGCTGATTCCGAGGCAGTAGGAGTAGGGAAACACGCTGTGCGTGGAATCAGCTGAGTTGACGTCAGTGACGTCCGTGCGTGTCTGCCTCGCAGACCACTTGCAGCCAGGGAGCCACGGTCCCAAGCATAGAACGTTGAAGGTGAGAATTATTATATAGGATTAGCTATTTGGTGCATGGCGTGGTGCGAATGCTGAGGTTTTGCAATATTGTGCTCTTTGATTTTGGGGTAAAAATAATGCTTGCAACCAGAAGAATTTATTTATATTTTTACTGTGGAAATGTTTAGACATGCTCCAAACACATCAAAGAGAAAACCCCCTTGTGGGATTCCCTTTTGAAACTCTGGAAATGGCAACGGGTATTTGGTATCTGTGTACACTTTAAAGCTGTTGCAGATATACTTGCAAAGAGTCTTCACAGGACTTTCCTTTTTTTGAACTTTCTCTGCCCCAAGTCAAAATATCCACACTGTGAACATCCCAAGCACATTTACCAACAGTAGGGTGGGAGCAGTTTTCAGCAGTACGTTTTCTGGGGGAAAAGCTTTGGAATTTCTCCCCTTTCAGCTTCATAAATAGAAAATAAAGAGATACCTTTCCATTGGACTAACTTAATAAATTCTTTTAAGTAGCTTTTACCGGCCAAACAAATCCTCCTTTCTCAGGTAATGACAGTGTGAGCAAAAGATTGCAATATGAATGCATTTTATTTTAGTGCCAGTTCCCGTTTGGATACACGCAGCCTGAAGAACCACTGGGTGGCGCTGTGCAACCTGAAAAGCAATCTGTGTGCCGTTTGCCAAGGCACTGCTTTCCCTGGAGAAGATATGCCTAGCACCTGGCATGTATTGCAGATGACAGCCAGTCTCCAGGCATTATCAGGTCGCATTAATCACTGCCACCTTTTCTCTAGCTTACTAAAGAGGGCCCTCACAGCTGCAATGCCAAACAGCCTAAAAAAAATGTCTCCTACTGTCTTCATGACTTCACATTTCAAGGGAGACTCTATGGGGGGGGGGGGGGGTTATAATATATGGATGTCACTAGCAAAGGGGCAATTCTAACGATGAGTCCCTACTTTTACATGTCTAATATCACGCGGTGAGAGCCGGCTCTATAATGACATCTGGACGCCCAGATTGTGTCGGATGATCTCAAGGTGACCAAACGGGTAGAAAAAGGCAACGGTCAAAGCCAGAAGGATGCTCAGGTGCATAGGGAGAGGAATGGCCATTAGAAAAAAAGAGGGGATAATGCCCTTGCATAAGTCTCTGGTGAGGCCCCATTTAGAATACTGGCTGCAATGTAACTCACCTTGAGCTACTACTGAAAAAGGTGTGAGCAAAAATATAATATAAAAACAAAACTTCTGGAGACCTCACCTACAAAAAGATATAAACAGGATGGAGTCGGTCCGGAGGGTGGCTACAAAATTGGTCAGTGGTCTCTGTCATAAAGTGCATGGGGACAGAATTGTAGACCTCAATATATATACATTGGAAGAAAGGAGGGAGAGAGAGGATATGATAGAGACATTTAAATACCTCTGCAGTGGCGTTCCTAGGGGGGCTGACACCCGGGGCGGATCGCCGCTGCGCCCTGCCCCCCGGGTGCAGCGCCCCCCCAGAACAGCGCGACGCCCCCCCCCCCGGCGAAAGAACCCCCCCTGGGTGCACGCCGCTGTGGGGGGGGGGGGCCGCGCGCCTGCCGGCTCTTCGTTTTCATGCTTCCTCTGCCCCGGAACAGGAAGTAACCTGTTCCGGGGCAAAGGGAGCATGAAAACGAAGAGCCGACAGGCGCGCGGCACCCCTCCAGCGGCGTGCACCCGGGGCGGACCGCCCCCACCGCCCCCCCCCCTTGGTACACCACTGTACCTCTGTGACATTAATGTACAGGACGTTAGCTTCTTTCAAATGAAGGAAAACTCTGAAATGCGAGGGCATAGGATGAAAAGAGGAAACAGGCTTGGGAGTAATTTGAAGAAATATTTTTTTCACAGATAGGGTGGTGGACAGGTGAAATCGCCTCCTGGTGGAGGTGATGGAGACGAGAAGAGTGTCTGTTTGAATTTAAGAAAGCTTGGGACAGGCACGTGGGATTTCTTAGGGTAAGGAAGGAGATAGAGATTTGCTGTGGTTGGGCCATTTGGCTCTTATCTGCCGTCATGTTTCTAACATAACCTGGCATCAGTGCATCTAGAATTTAGGTGCGTGCAATTATACCAGCCATAAACCTGGCGTAACTGTGGGTACATTTATGTGGTAAGGGCATATTTTATTTATTTAGATTTTGCACACACCTTTTTCAGTAATAGCTCAAGGTGAGCTACATTCAGGTACTCTGGATATTTCTCTGTCCCAGGAGGGCTCACAATCTAAGTTTGTAGCTGAGGCAATGGAGGGTTAAGTGACTTGCCCAAGATCACAAGGAGCAGCAGTGGGATTTGAACCGGCCACCTCTGGATTTCAAGACCGGTGCTCTAACCACTAGGCCACTCATATGTAAGTTAGTGGAGCCCATTTACCAAACAGCAGTGAAAAAAATGACCTTAGCACCCTTATATGGCTCTTTCCCTTGCACTAAGGCAATTTATTTTTGAATTTATGGCCACCCACTAATTTTGTCAAACAATGGAGTAATGTGGTCAACAGAACGCATCCAGTTACACCAGGAAGACGGTAGTAGTTATTTACAGTTTATTCCATAAAGTAGATGATATATAAATATGTTGACTTGACATGGCACCGTGTTTTGGCCTAAGTGTCTGCTTCAGGAGTCTGTATATAAATGAAACACGCTTTGACAGACTTTTAACATTTGTAGTCCTTTTCAAGATTGTATTCACTTTTAGTTTCTGAAACCTTTTATGCTACGTTTGGGCTTTTCATCTCTATACAGACTCCTGATGTAGGCACTTAGGCTGAAACACGGTGCTGTGTTGAGTCAACATATTTATATATCGTCTACTTTATGGAATAAACTGTATGTAACTACTACCGTCTGCCTGGTGTGATCGGATGTGTCCTGTTGACCATATTACTCCATTGTTTGACTTGTGTGTGTAGTGGTCCTCGTTCCTCCACTTTGGTGGTTGATACATGCACTAATTTTGCCATTAACTTGGCCATTAAAACAGATTATTATTTTTTTATATATATTTTTATTTTTGGATTTGTTACATCAGAAAAAACAAACCATATGACAAAATATCCAATTAGAGAATTTTTTCCAGTGCTATAGTAAATTTCATATAAAAATGGAACAGTTATTATAACACCCCCCTCCCCACCTTCCCCATCCCATCCCCCCTTACACATAGAGAAAGCTTAAGTGTCTCTTTTACTGCAACAACTTAACAAAGTTTGGGGTCAGGAGACCATTGCACATAAGGGTCCCATATACGATGGTACGGTGCTAGGTGACCAGTGCGTATCGCCGTAAACTTTGACATTAAGTGAATATAATCCATTTTCTGCAGAACCTGCCGAAAGCCTGGTGTAGTTGGTTGTTTCCAAGCACCAGCCAGCACCAACTTACTGGCAACAAACAGCGAAGCTATCAACTGATGCATGGAAGACTTCACCCCTCTAGGCTTAGCATGCAGCAGGCAATATTCCATCCTTAAAGGGTACTGGACTCCCGATAGATTAGATTCAAATTTCAGCACTGAAGTCCAAAACTCTTGGGCATGTTTAAAACAGATTAGCATGTGGGCCCTTACTGCCACTCCGTATAGAGGGGGGAAAGGGTTCACACGCTGAGCAAGTGTTAATTGGTTAACGTACGGCAATATAGTTGCCCTAACTGATCAGTGCAGAACACGCCCACTCTCTTCCGCCAGACGCCCCTACTGCAAAATAATAAATTTCATTTTTTAGTGCATGGGTAGCGCACGCACATCCCAAAATTACTGCAGGACGCCTGAGCGCATCTCATGGTACATCGTTTTTTTGCAGTGGTAAACATGCGTTGCTGCTTACCGCAGCTTTGTAAAAGGGCTCCAGTATTTTTTTTTAAACTGGCACACATAATTGGCAGCACTGCCCATGCTCCTCCCATATGAATACTACATTTTTTTCACTATGCCAGAGCGCCCTTACAGAATAGCATGAAGTCACTTCCCTTCCACTTATGTGTGTAACTCTACGCTTAGGGTCAGATTCTGTAAATGACATCTAAAAAAATAGGCACGTCCAAAAATAGCACTTAGTGCTGTTCTATAAACTGCGCCTAAAGTTAGGCATGATTTATAGAAGGGCTGGGCCTGCATTTAGGTGCGGCCGTTTACGCCACAGATAACCTGTTGTAAATACCTGCTCCTAAATGTAGGTGCATTCCCCTGAATTCTATGACCGTGTAAATTTGACACACCCACATGCCTCCTATGGCTGCGCCACCTTTTCAGCTACAAACGTTAGAATACACCTAAAAGATGCACGCATAAATTCCAATTAATGCCAATTAGTGCTGATAATTGGTTGTTATTGGCCAATTATCATCACTGGCTCGTTACTCAAGGTGCGTGTAAATTAGGGGCTCAGCCAATTTAACATGCGCAGCTCGCCGCAACATATATTAGAATCTGGGCGGGTTAACCCATGAAAATGCTGGTATCCTGTGCATTTATGCTCACAAGTAGCACATAAATGCTGATATCCAGTTATAGAATTGCCCTTCAAGAATGTACATAAATGACCAGACTGCTAACCAGGTAACAGAAAGGGAAAAAGCTGCCTTGACAATGGAGCCCTTTTACTAAAGTGCATTAGGCACTTAGGGCCAGATTTTATATAAGGTGCGGCACATTGTGCACGTTAAATTGTGTGTGCAGCCAGTCTACACACCCTACTCAATTGAATAACGAACCACTACTACTACTACTTATCATTTCTATAGTGCTACTAGACGTACGCACCGCTGTACACTTGAACATGAAGAGACAGTCCCTGCTCGACAGAGCTTACAATCTAATCAAGACAGACAAACAGGACAAATGAGGGATAAGGACAAAGAGTAGCAAGATTCCGGAATCCCAAAGAGTAGCAAGATTCCGGAATCCCAACGAGTAGCAAGATTCTGGAATCCCAAAGACTACTACTACTACTTATCATTTCTATAGCGCTATTAGACGTACGCAGTGCTGTACACTTGAACATGAAGAGACAGACCCTGCTCGACAGAACTTACAATCTAATTAGGACAGACAAACAGGACAAACAAGAGATAAGGGAATATTAAAGTGAGGATGATAAAATTAAGGGTACTGAATAAGTGAGTAAGGGTTAGGAGTTAAAAGCAGTATCAAAAAGGTGGGCTTTTAGCTTAGATTTGAAGACGGCCAGAGATGGAGCTTGACGTACCGGCTCAGGAAGTCTATTCGTGATTATAATTGACGATAACGACTAATTATCATCACTAATTGACAATAATTGGAATTTACGCACGCTTATTTTTAGGTGTATTCTAAAAAGAGATGTGTGGAAATTCTAATGTGCACATCTGAAAAGAGGGTGCGGCTTATGGAAGGAGTGTAATCATGTCAGGGCGTTACTCAAATTTACGTGCATTGTTATAGAATTTGGGGGGAACCGTGTACATTTAGGAGTGGGTATTTACCTAGGTTTTCAGCGGCATAAATGGCTGCGCCTAAATGTACGTATGTTCTCCCGGTCTATGTGCTATTCTATAAACTGTGTCTTAATGTAGACACCCATTTATACAATAGTGCTACGTGCGTTATTCCAACATGCCTTCATTTTATTTATTTATTTATTTGTTGCATTTGTATCCCACATTTTCCCACCTATTTGCAGGCTCAATGTGGCTTACAATTTTTCCGTCATGACTTATGTCATTTCAGAATACATATACATTTGGTAATATATATAGAACATGAATGCTAAATAAGCAGTCGGGTAAAAAAGGGAAAATATACAAATGGTATCACATATTGAACAAGAATTGCATATAAAATTAAACAATACGGTATAGGAAGAGAGTAATCCTATTAAGTAAATGATGGTGAATTACAGTTCCAATTATAACTGTACAAGTCTGCCCAGCACTATCCCCGCCTCCCAACCACCAGCCCCGCTTCCCACCACCGGCTCTGGCACAGACCGTATAAGTCTGCCCAGCACTATCCCCGCCTCCCAACCACCAGCCCCGCCTCCCGATGGATCCTCAGGAGCTTAGTCAAGATCGGGAGGTGGGGCTGGTGGTTGGGAGGTGGGGGATAGTGCTGGGCAGACTTATACGGTCTGTGCCAGAGCCGGTGGTGGGAAGTGGGACTGGTGGTTGGGAGGCAGGGATAGTGTTGGACAGACTTATACGGTCTGTGCCAGAGCCGGTGGTTGGGAGGCAGGGCTGGTTGTTGGGAGGTGAGGATAGTGCTGGGCAGACTTATACGGTCTGTGCCAGAGCCGGTGGTGGGGAGGAGGGGCTGGTGGTTGGGAGGCGGGGATAGTGCTGGGCAGACTTATACGGTCTGTGCCCTGAGGAGCACAGGTACAAATCAAAGTAGGGTATACACAAAAAGCAGCAAATATGAGTTATCTTGTTGGGCAGACTGGATGGACCGTGCAGGTCTTTTTCTGCCGTCATCTACTATGTTACTATGTAAGTCATTTAGATGCCGTTTACTAAATCTGGCCCTTAGTACATGGTTAACGCATGAAAGCAGGATTCTGCACAAACGTGTTAAATCGTTTCCTGGTTTACATGTGCTAAACTGCACGCAAGGTTTTGAATTTTTCAGAATTTTTCTATCTGGGGGTGTGGCATGGATGTAAAGTGGATGTGGAAGTGATAGCCAGCTAGTGCTTTATAATTATCGTGCATTAACTGGCTAATGAAGGGTTTATACAGGAGCACTTAATGCCTCCTAAATAGCAGTAATTCCACATTAACATTAACCTTAAAGAAACTTCAGACCGCTCAAAACACGGCAGCTAGGCTTATCTTCGGAATAACGCGATTTGAAAGCGCAAAACCCCTCTGCGAAAAACTACACTGGCTCCCAATCAAAGAACGCATTGCTTTCAAAATCTTAACTCTGGTTCACAAAATCATCTACGGTGAAGCCCCGGGATACATGACAGACTTGATCGACTTACCAACTAGAAACACATCCGAATCAACATGAACGTACCTAAATCTGCACTACCCAAGCTGCAAAGGACTCAAATACAAATCAACCTACGCATTCAGTTTTTCCTACGTAAGCACACAACTGTGGAACGCATTACCTTGAAAACGACGTACGACAACCTAAACTTCTGGAAAACACTAAAAACTAACCTGTTTAAAAAGGCATACCCTACCGATCCAACATAAATGCCTGATCTCTGCAACACAACAAAACTAAAGCACGTAATGGACATAACACAACTGTTCCGTTATACGATGCCCTAATGTGGCTGTGCCACATGAACTTTATCTTACCACAACATCACTTTGTATTTGTTCACTCCGGAGTCTGCAAACGCCTCTCCGATACTATGTAAGCCACATTGAGCCTACAAATAGATGGGAAAATGTGGAATAAAAATGTAACAAATAAATAAATAAACATTAGTCAGGTAATGTGTGTAGCATACGACCTGCAAGATATAAAAGTGGGAAAGCCCTCAAAAACTGCGATGTAAGATTTGTAGTTATCGGATGGTAAAATCCTGCTGTCTTACTTCGGAACTTGATATTTTTGCTGCTGGAATTGTTTTTCACAGTGTAGCTGTTGCTTGTCTTACTGTGATATTATATTTTATGCCTTTGGTGCAATAAAGATACTTTCAAAAAAAGTGTTATCAATTTTAGTGCACTTTAGTGAAAGGGTCTCTTTATTCAGTTGACTATCTGGTTAGCAGTCTGAATATCACCACTAACTGGATAGTAAACCATATATTCAGCACCTGCCAGTTTCCAGGTAATAGTGTTTTTTTTTTTTTTTTAATTTTATTTATTGCATTTGTATCCCACATTATCCCACCTATTTGCAGGCTCAATGTGGCTTACAGAGTTACGTAAGACATGTTCGTTCCAGGGTGTCAGTTACAAATAGTATCTGTACACTTACAATTAGTAATGTTCAGAGAAAAGTAAGGGAAAAGAGAGTGAAAGGTGATAAACAAGATAATATAAAAGGTGGCCTTTTAATAACTGGGTGGGTTGGTGAAGTAATTTTGTGAAGTTATGGGTTCTCTTTCTAGGCCTTGTTGAAGAGGTGTGTCTTCAGAGCTTTGCGAAAGTTGGTTATTTCGTCAATGGATTTCAAGGTTGTAGGTAATGCATTCCACAACTGCGTGCTTATGTGGTGGTGGCCCACAATTTACTTAACCGTTGGCTGCCGGGGTTAAATATCTTTTTACAGTAAAAAAAAAAAAAAAAGTTTAAATTACCACCGACCAGAGTTCTGTGTCATCTGATTTGATGGATAGCTTCATGGACTCAGTGTAGCAATACAAGCCCTTCATTCAGTAACTAGTGGTTTTTGTTTTGTTTTGTTTTGTTTGCTTTCATAGGGCAATGCAGGTCCAGCAGCGTTTTGGCTTCTCTTGTTCCTTCTGAAACACCCTGATGCTATGGCAGCAGTCCACGCAGAATTAGAGAGGGTTTTTAGAAGCAAAGGGCAGATGCTGCCGGAAACGGAAGCCATTAAACAGGAAGTTCTAGACAGCGCTCATGTTTTTGGTTAGTATGTCTACTTCTTTCTTTTCTTTTATATTTACTAATTTTAAATGATTCATACAAAGACCATCTTTGCCTAGGAAGCCAGAAGAACAAAGAAACATTTGTACAAATGTAGAATAAAAAAAAAGAAAAATTACTGGTGGGTGTTGCAAGTCGCCCTCAGACCCAGCAAAGTTTTCTGAGGCAGGTTATATGCGCTGCTAGAGTTGTAATTGCTGCCCATTGGAAGCAGCCTATAACTCCGCCGATAACTTGGTGAATTCAAAAACTGAGGCTTATCTGCGAGATGGAAAGATTACTAGCTGAGAGGCGCAACCACCTGAACAGATGGCACTTGATCTTCTTCATGTATAATTTGATTGCTGTTACGGGTTATGGTGATGCTTGATAGAGGGGTGGGGTAGGGGTGGGTGGGGGTTTAGTGGGGAAGGGGGGGAGGGGGATGGGAATTAATATAAAAATCTACAAATATTGAAGTATTGGACTGGACATTCTGAATAGTTTACTGGGCACACTCGTATAGTAAGATGTGTTTGGTTTGTTGGGTGTGCAGTGAGAGTTTCATCACTTGCTGTATTATTTGTAAGCCACATTACCAGAGATTGGTTCTGTATCATTGAACTGTACTATGTTGTGCATGATGTGCTATGTATTCGACTTTGTGTATTACTTATTAATTGACTTCATGAAAATTAAAAAAAAAAAAAAAAGAAAAATTACCTTCAATAATTAACAGGAGTCCAACACAAGGAGAACCAAGTGGAGAAATCTAAGAGAAGATTAGATATAGTCACAAAATACAGTGGGGGAAATAAGTATTTGATCCCTTGCTGATTTTGTAAGTTTGCCCACTGACAAAGACATGAGCAGCCCATAATTGAAGGGTAGGTTATTGGTAACAGTGAGAGATAGCACATCACAAATTAAATCCGGAAAATCACATTGTGGAAAGTATATGAATTTATTTGCATTCTGCAGAGGGAAATAAGTATTTAATCCCTCTGGCAAACAAGACCTAATACTTGGTGGCAAAACCCTTGTTGGCAAGCACAGCGGTCAGACGTCTTCTGTAGTTGATGATGAGGTTTGCACACATGTCAGGAGGAATTTTGGTCCACTCCTCTTTGCAGATCATCTCTAAATCATTAAGAGTTCTGGGCTGTCGCTTGGCAACTCGCAGCTTCAGCTCCCTCCATAAGTTTTCAATGGGATTAAGGTCTGGTGACTGGCTAGGCCACTCCATGACCCTAATGTGCTTCTTCCTGAGCCACTCCTTTGTTGCCTTGGCTGTATGTTTTGGGTCATTGTCGTGCTGGAAGACCCAGCCACGACCCATTTTTAAGGCCCTGGCGGAGGGAAGGAGGTTGTCACTCAGAATTGTACGGTACATGGCCCCATCCATTCTCCCATTGATGCGGTGAAGTAGTCCTGTGCCCTTAGCAGAGAAACACCCCCAAAACATAACATTTCCACCTCCATGCTTGACAGTGGGGACGGTGTTCTTTGGGTCATAGGCAGCATTTCTCTTCCTCCAAACACGGCGAGTTGAGTTCATGCCAAAGAGCTCAATTTTTGTCTCATCTGACCACAGCACCTTCTCCCAATCACTCTCGGCATCATCCAGGTGTTCACTGGCAAACTTCAGACGGGCCGTCACATGTGCCTTCCGGAGCAGGGGGACCTTGCGGGCACTGCAGGATTGCAATCCGTTATGTCGTAATGTGTTACCAATGGTTTTCGTGGTGACAGTGGTCCCAGCTGCCTTGAGATCATTGACAAGTTCCCCCCTTGTAGTTGTAGGCTGATTTCTAACCTTCCTCATGATCAAGGATACCCCACGAGGTGAGATTTTGCGTGGAGCCCCAGATCTTTGTCGATTGACAGTCATTTTGTACTTCTTCCATTTTCTTACTATGGCACCAACAGTTGTCTCCTTCTCGCCCAGCGTCTTACTGATGGTTTTGTAGCCCATACCAGCCTTGTGCAGGTGTATGATCTTGTCCCTGACATCCTTAGACAGCTCCTTGCTCTTGGCCATTTTGTAGAGGTTAGAGTCTGACTGATTCACTGAGTCTGTGGACAGGTGTCTTTCATACAGGTGACCATTGCCGACAGCTGTCTGTCATGCAGGTAACGAGTTGATTTGGAGCATCTACCTGGTCTGTAGGGGCCAGATCTCTTACTGGTTGGTGGGGGATCAAATACTTATTTCCCTCTGCAGAATGCAAATAAATTCATATACTTTCCACAATGTGATTTTCCGGATTTAATTTGTGATGTGCTATCTCTCACTGTTACCAATAACCTACCCTTCAATTATGGGCTGCTCATGTCTTTGTCAGTGGGCAAACTTACAAAATCAGCAAGGGATCAAATACTTATTTCCCCCACTGTATGTACTTGAGAACTGTGTGTAATAGTACTTTTCTCGTTACTCCTAACCTGAAGGCAATGATGTTTAACACCCTGAAATCTAAATTACACAGCTCGTTTCCTCTCGAGAAGAAACTGCAACTGTGAGGGGTCAAAAAAGACGTATTTAGTATTATTCAAGGAAATAATACATTTACAAGGAAACCTTAGTTGAAACGTTGCACCTAACTCAGACACTTCTTGGCGAAAAGTCAAAAGTGTTTTACACCTCAATTGAGTCCATTTAGATACATCAGGAAAAATAAGAATTTTACCCTCTATATAAAGTTGCAGTCCTTCAACTGCAAATAGAGATGTAAAGTAGCTTCCTTTATCCTGTAAAAAGAAAAAGGACCCCAAAAGAGTTGCCCGAGAGAGTATCTCTTCGTTAGAAGTCTCCAGAATGTTAGTAAGGTTCAAACTGTCTGAGGGAAGATCTCCTTGATCAGGTTTTTCCAGAGAGCTACTTATTCAAAGGTGGTAAAGCTGCCTCGTCATAATTCAATACCTTAATATAATTCTCAAAGTTTTCAATGAAATGGTAAAGAACCGTCTTGTCCCGCAACAGAGTAACTTCAGTAGTTTTAATCTGTTGAACCTGAAGTTTACCACCTTTATGTCTAAAACTGCAGTCTTCTCAAAAAAAAACCTGAATCTTAACTCATACTCTGTGAGACAGCTGGAAGAATCTTTGAAGAAACAATATAGAGGACCTACAGAGCCTGCCAAATCGAGTCCAGCGTGATTGCTGGCCAGATCTCCACTGGAGCTGCAGCCTGACAATCCAGTTTCTTCCCCATGGTTGGGGCTCTAGACAGCCCCTGTGATGGCATTATACCAGGAGAGTCCTCACAACCCGGCCCACTCCTGGAGAGGATGCTGATGACAGTTGTAGCCCTCCAGTACCTAGCTGCGAGTCCTTCCTGGAAGGTGGGGGAGTAACAGGTCCCGCAGGGCAGAGTGAGACTTCGCTCCTATGACTCAGGCTGTTCTCTTCTGCCCAAGCAGCCGGTACAAGCAAAGCAGCTCTAACATACACTGTGATTTCAGGCTGCCGCAACTGAAGGAAAACTACCCAACAAGCGGGTTGAGCCGATGGCTTCCCACGATACTTAGGCATAATTTCCTAAGGAAAGGTACGAAAGTGACAGAGCTTGTCCTCACACATCTCACACCACAGCGGCCATCTTGGTTCTGGAAGGGTATAGTATGTTTTGTTTCTGGATAGATTTATTTTCTCCATTATTCCAAGGAAAGTGCTGTATATACAGTAAATGTCTAAAACAAAAATACAATCAAGAGTGGGAATGTAAACCAGGCTTATCCACAGAACAGGAACCAGACAAAATAGAGTTAAAAACCAACAAACTATATTTATTTAAATATACTTTAAAAAGACTAATAAATATTTTTTGTAATAATGACGCGACACAACGTAGTAAGAACAACACTCATGAAATGATGTTATAAAATATCTATGGAAAACGGTGAAACGTAATGAATACTCTCAAACTTCAATGGATAAACAAATCTTGAAACCGTCTATTGCTCGTGTTTACCTGTGCGCACAGGTAAACACGAGCAATAGACGGTTTGCTTACAATGGTCTTTTTCAAGACCCATCTTACGTTTTTATTTCAAGATTTTTTTTATTTCAAGATTTGTTTATCCATTGAAGTTTGAGAGTATTCATTACCTTTCACTGTTTTCCATAGATATTTTAGAACATCATTTCATGAGTGTTGTTCTTACTACGTTCACAAGACTCCTGATGTAGGCCACCAGGCCGAAACACAACGTTGTGTCGAGTCATTATTACAAAAAATATTTATTAGTCTTTTTAAAGTATATTTAAATAAATATAGTTTGTTGGGTTTTAACTCTAATTTTTGTCTGGTTCCTGTTCTTTGGATAAGCCTGGTTTACATTCCCACTCTTGTTTGTATTTATTCTCTATCCCGTGGGATCTATTGAGTTCTCCACGTTCGTGGATTCTCTTTAAAAAAAAAACTCCACTAGCTTTAATTTAAGTGTGATAGAAGCATATGGATACCTGGAACTTTCAAAATGGAGACAATTTTAAAAGGGCTTAACTGGCTAACTTCAGGAGCTAGCTGGTTAAGACACTTCAGTCATATTCAGCCAGCGGTAGGCAGCATTTTTAAAAAATGTTGATGGCTCCCAGCTAAATTGGTCCCAGATATTCAATGCTGGGCCATAAACGGGCACTGGCATTGAATGCCTGGGCCTGACTGGACTGCTAGTGGCCAACATATGCGGGTCCTGGCTGAATATCGGCTGGAACCCAAAGCAACCCTGCCCCCTGAAGCATCTTCAACCCCCCTCCTCCTGAGCCCCAGAAAGCCCCTTTGGGCCTATTTACTGGCCTTTGTGGTCTAGTGGTCCTTGGGGCATGTACAAACCCCATTTGCTCCTGCCCCTCGTGGTGCCTTAGCAAAAACGACTGCCACAACCATTAGTGAGACCACTGCTAGAGGCCGCAGTGGCCATTTTCGTTCACCACAAGGAACAGGAGTGAGTGGGATTCGCTTCTGCCCCAGGGACCACTAGACTACCAGGGCCAGTAAGTAGGTCCAAAGGGGGGCTTCTGGGACTCAGAAGTCCTTCCCATTATTGAGATGTATGAGAGCGATAAGTTAAAGCCTACTGTATTAAAGACTGCTGTCTATTGTAAGACCACTAGATGGTGCTGTTCCGTTTTAAGAGTTGAAGTACTAGGTGTTTGTTCAGTTGTTTTTGTAATTGATCTATTTTGGAGGCCATGAAGCTCACTCTTGTCTCAGGATGTAATAAGATGAAAACCCTATATACTGAACACATTTCTGTTTTAGGTTTCTGCTGTGCCTAGTTCATGAGTATATTAGAACAAGCTCACTTTGTACCACCATCCAGATCTTTACTAAACAGCTGCGGCTTTTCTTTAACAGCTGCATAGCAATCACCCAATTTGTTAACTTCCCACATCCCCTAAACGAATACTCAGTGGCGCTGGCACTACTTCAAGTGCACAGTGAGCGTGCTGAAGGAAAATCTAAAATGGAAATCCAGATACTGTAGTTGTTCATTTACTGAGTGCCTTTTCCCTTAATCCTTATTGAACTGATGTTGAAGGTCTGCAAATGGCCTAATTGAAAAAGTGTGGTCCCTCTTCCCTGAAGGTCAGGATTTCCTAATGCATCAGACCGCAAGTGAGTATTTGAATGATGCATATAACTGAGGACCCATTTCATATCCATCATCTTATGCCAACCATTTAAAATGCAGAATTTGGCAACTTAGGTGTACAATTTGATGTTTTTCAATATTGAGGCCTGTTGTGCGTGTGAGCGCACTGGACTTTTTCCATTTACTCCTTGCCAGGTACTGTAATTTCCTTGTGGTTTTGCTTTGTGCAGACAGTGTATTGAGTGAGACTTTACGACTGACAGGAGCCCCCTTCATCACCAGAGAAGTCCTTGAGGATATGCCCCTGAAACTGGCGGATGATGGCAGGGAATACAGCCTAAGGAAGGGAGATAGAATCCTTCTATTTCCTTATTTAAGTCCCCAGATGGATTCAGAAGTCTACGAGGACCCTGAGGTAATTTTTCCTCTCTCTAAATTTGAAATTTGGTGACAACAGCTTAGTTCTATTTGTATGCCGTGCGAAAAAATATTCCAGTTTTTATCATGCTATCACCTTATCATCGGGAATCTGTATGTTTTATATGCTCTTTCAATAAAGTGAATTATATGTTATAAGTGATTTTGTTGATGTATGTATATTGTAAACTGCCTTGAATGTTTATCAGGAAGGCAACATATCAACTTTTTAAAATTAGTTAAAATAGATAAGCAAAAATTTATTTAAGCACTAGTAAAAAAGGCCCGTTTCTGAAGGCAAGGAAACGGGCCCTAGGCAGGCAATTCCTCCCCCCCCCCCCCCCCCGTGCTACGGCCCCCTCGCCCCCCCCCCCCCTTCGGCGAACCTGTCGCCCCCCCCCCCCCGGACCGCCAAAAACCTCCCCCGCCGCCGTTGTGTACTACCTGTGCTGACGGGGGACCCAAACCCCCGTCAGCCGAAGTGTTGTTGTGCCCTTTGCGTTCCTTCCTCATCTTCTCTGGAAGTTCCTCTGCGTGCGTCTGACGTCAGACGCATGCAGTCAGACGCACGCAAAGGAACTTCCAGAGAAGATGAGGAAGGAAGGATTCTGAGGCAGGGGTTTCCCTAATCCTCCCCTTGCCTTGGAATCAGCTGTCATGACGTCAGTGCGTGTCTGCCTAGCAGACCACCTCCAGCCTAGGGAGCTACGGTCCCAGGCACAGAACGTTGGAGGAGAGAATTATTATATAGGATGTGGATTTTAATAAAAGACAAATACTGTATATGATGCAAAATATTACCATCAGGTGTTGGCGTTGATACAGGAGAATGTAAAATTCCTGTTTCAACATTCTGATCTAGATTTGCTAACACTTAATGTTCGTAATACTATGTAATTATTCAGAGAAAAGACTAAATGTAGTCTTGGACTGTTGCTTTTTAACGTATTTATAAATGATCTGGAAATGGGAATGAGCGATCAAATTTGCAGAATAACAAAAACTATTCAAAGTTGTTAAACTGCATGGGGACTGTGAGAAACTGCAGGAGGGACCTTATGAGACTGGAAGACCGGGCATCCAAATGGCAGATTACATTTAATGTGGACAAGTGCAAAGTGATGCACGTTGGGGGAAAGAGTAACCCAAATTATAGCTACGTGATGCTGGGTTCCACATTAGGCGTCACCACCCAGGAAAAAGATCTAGGTGTCCTTGTGGGACAGTACATTGAAATCTTCTTTTCAGTGTGCTGTAACAATAGCCAAAAAAGCAAACAGAATGTTAGGAATTATTATGAGGAATAAGAAACAGAACAAAGAATATTATAATGCCTCCGTATCGCTCCATGGTGCAACCTTACCACTACTACTACTGTTTAACATTTCTAGAGCGCTACAAAGTGTACGCAGCGCTGTACAAACACAGAAGAAAGACAGTCCCTGCTCAAAGAGCTTACAATCTAATAGACAAAAAGTAAAGCATTTAAATTTAAAATATTTAAGCAGTCAAGCACAAGAGAACAGTCACAGAAGGACTGAAGATGTTGAAGGGTGATCAGTGTGATTAGGTGTAACTCTGGTTGGGGTAGTGGGAGAAGGTGATAGAAGAATAGAAATGGGTGAGGTAAAGTAATGAGTGGGTTGATAGGGAGGTTATATAAGACATGTTACTCTAGGGGTGGGTGGGTAGAGGGGTAGGGTGGGTGGGACTAAGTCTAAAGCAGGAGAAGGTATTCTCTGCAGCCTATCTGTGAGATGGAAAATGCTCTCTGAAGCTGCTGCTATAAATTGTTAGTTTTCTCTCCCTGAAAGAGATCCAAGCCACACCCACGAAGTTCAAACTGCCTGTGGGGAGGGTGAGGGGAGGAAATGGCAGTGCTTGATGAAAAAGAGAGCTCAGTTTGATAGGAGATATACTATAGGATGTCATTCTGAGGCCAGGCTAAGTCTAAAGCAGGAGAAGGTATTCTCTGCAGCCTAATTTGTGAGATGGAAAATGCTCTCTGAAGCTGCTGCTGTAAGTTGTTAGTTTTCTCTCCCTGAAAGAGATCCAAGCCACACCCACGCTCCATGCTCCATGGTGCAACCTTACCTTGAGTATTGTGTGCAATTCTAGTCACCGCATCTCAAAAAAAGATATTGCAGAATTAGAAAAGGTTCGAAGAAGGGCGACCAAAATGATTAAAGGGATGGAACTCCTCTCGTATTTTGCAGGTAGGCGTTCACATGGGTGGAGCGTGGGCGGGACTCACACTTACATCTTATAGGATGCTATAAATTGTGTGTATCTCTGGCAAATGAGAACACACATTCACCAGCTCTATGACTCGTGAAAGTGTTTGTACCTAAGCACATACGCATGTACGTACCCAGGTATGCTAATATTCTATAAAGGAAATTATCACTAGTACTGTGAGGTAACCGCTAGAGGTCACAGTGGCCATTTTTAAGGAGGAACCTAGAGGGGGCAGGCATGAGTAGAGTTCACTCCTGTCTCAAAGACCACTAGACTATCACAAGTATGCCTGAGAGGGTCATCTGCAGCTCAGAGTGGGAGCAGAAGGGTGGGATCTTAGGTCCAGTGGTGGGGGGGTGGGGGTGGATCTACATTCGGGGAGGGGAGGTGGGTCAGAGCTGCATCAGGGGGCTGGAAGGAGTTTCAGGCCTGCATCAAGCATAGTGGTGGGAAGGGGGTTCAAAGCTGCATTGGGGGTGGAAGGGGGTTCATACCTTCATTGGAGGTAATGTGAAAGGGGAAGGGAAATGGGACTTGATATACCGCCTTTCTGAGGTTTTTGCAACTACATTCAAAGCGGTTTACATATATTCAGGTACTTATTTTGTACCAGGGGCAATGGAGGGTTAAGTGACTTGCCCAGAGTCACAAGGAGCTGCCGTGGGAATTGAACCCAGTTCCCCAGGATCAAAGTCCACTGCACTAACCACAAGGCTACTCCTCCACTCATTCCACCAATAAGAGCCAACCTCATCAGTGATGTCACAATGGCTTGATTGCCCGATACTTGGCTCACTTCTGATATTGTGATGTCATAAGGGAAAGGGGGAAAGGGAAATGGGACTTGATATACTGCCTTTCTGAGGTTTTTGCAACTACATTCAAAGCGGTTTACATATATTCAGGTACTTATTTTGTACCAGGGGCAATGGAGGGTTAAGTGACTTGCCCAGAGTCACAAGGAGCTGCCGTGGGAATTGAACCCAGTTCCCCAGAATCAGAATCTGCTGCACTAACCACTAGGCTACTTCTCCACTAGCAACATTCCATGTAGAAGCCTGCCCTTGCAGATCAGCAACGTGGCCGCGCAGGCTTCTGTTTCTGTGAGTCTGACGTCCTGCACGTATGTGCAGGACGTCAGACTCACAGAAACAGAAGCCTGCGCGGCCACGTTGCTGATCTGCAAGGGCAGGCTTCTACATGGAATGTTGCTAGTGGAATAGCAACATTCCATGTAGAATCTCCAATAATAGCAACAGAATCTCAAATAGTAGCAACATTCCATCTAGAATCTCCAATAGTAGCAACATTCCATATAGAATCTCAAATAGGGAAAGGGAAATGGGACTTGATATACTGCCTTTCTGAGGTTTTTGCAACTACATTCAAAGCGGTTTACATATATTTAGGTACTTGGCTGAACGTTGACTGGAGGAAATGATCACACTTCATCTCTCACTTCCTGTTTATAAAATGTGTCACTGTACAGCATGTCCTTCTTGGTTATGTTTTACTACAACGCTGAGAAAAGAAAAAAAAATCTTTTTTTTGTACTGCTCTGTCTCCATGCATATCTTCCTATCTCATCCCACCCCCATCCTGTTAGACAGTCGCTGAAATAGTTTGATGTTTCACTTATATATACTGTCATCTACCAACATTTGCTTATTTCAGATCTGACGAAGAAGGGCAACTTTCAAAAGCTAATCAAGAAATGTATTAAGTTATGTCCAATACAAAAGGTATCATCTTATTTTCTTTTCCATGTTTTATTTATATTGATTACATTTTTTTTCCAGAAATTCAAGTACGACCGGTTTCTGAACGCAGATCATACTAAGAAGGAGGATTTTTACAAAGGAGGAAAAAAGCTAAAGTATTACAACATGCCATGGGGTGCAGGGAACAATATGTGTGTAGGAAAACTTCATGCCATCAATAGCATCAAACAGTAAGTGCAGCGATAGAAATGCATATTTATTTTTTGTTACATTTGTACCCTGTGCTTTCCCACTCATGGCAGGCTCAATGCAGCTTACATGGGGCAATGGAGGGTTAAGTGACTTGCCCAGAGTCACAAGGAGCTGCCTGTGCCTGAAGTGGGAATCGAACTCAGTTCCTCAGTTTCCCAGGACCAAAGTCCACCACCCTAACCACTAGGCCACTCCTCCACTGTTGCTACTATTTGAGATTCTACATGGAATGTTGCTATTTCACTAGCAACATTCCATGTAGAATCTCCAACAGTAGCAACATTCCATGTAGAATCTCCAATAGTATCTATTTTATTTTTGTTACATTTGTACCCTGCGCTTTCCCACTCATGGCAGGCTCAATGAGGCTTACATGGGGCAATGGAGGGTTAAGTGACTTGCCCAGAGTCACAAGGAGCTGCCTGTGCCTGAAGTGGGAATCGAACTCAGTTCCTCAGGACCAAAGTCCACCACCCTAACCACTAGGCCAACAATAACTACATTGTGCACTGGCTGGATGGAACCTGCAACCTACACTTCTATTTGAATTTTGGATAGTTCTAGAAGGAGTGGCCTTGTGGCTACCAGGGCCGCCAAGAGTGGGGGGGGGGGGGGGGGAGGAGGGGCAAAATTCCCTGGGCCCAGCCTACAAGGGGGGCCCGGTGCTGGGGTCTCTCCTGCTCCTGACGGGCCCTGAGTGATTGCGTCCTCACAGGAGAAGGAGAGAGAAAACTCCGGCACCAGCCCCCCCCCCCTCCAGCACTGCTCTTCCCTCGCTTCTACCGCCTTGCCGAGCGGTTGCTTTTCGCCTCAGGCGCAGGCTCGGTTTTGAAACCGAGCATGTGCCATGAGAGAAAAAAAGCAGGGGCAGGGCAGGCATGGAGTGAAGAGTAGTGCTGGATTCTTCCGCTGGCGGGGTTTCGGGATCCCGCCAGTCCTAAGTTATCTCAGTTGTGGCAGTGGCCATCCTGGGGGGAGGGGGCAGCAGCGGCGTCAATCTGCGGGGGGGGGGGGGGGGCAGTGGCTCAGTCTCCCGGTAGCCCTGGTGGCTACTGTATTCCACAGGAAACCAGGATTCACATCCCTCTTTCCCCATGGGCAAGTGATAATCAAAGCCCTCTCCAGCTACCATTTTACCTACAGATGTCAGGGCTTTGCTTAGTGTCTAATTGGGTAAAAGTATGCTCATTCAGGACAACTCTTTGACAGTGTGACTTTGCTAGAGGGCACCTATCTGGCACCTTTTCTATAAAGGAAGTAATAGCCTATTTTCCTATATAAATATTAGTGTAACAGCAAAACTGCACATCTACAATTTAGGGCTAAAAATCCTGAATATTGCTATGAAAGCAGTAGATTTCACATTTTGGAAGTTAATTTAGAAGTTCTAGTCCTGATTTGCACATGTGTACACCAGCATTCACAAGTACACAAGTACACATCCAAATAAACGTGGAAACCCTAGATTTTGGAAAGCTGTGATTTACATGTGCAAATCATGAATGTTGTGGCAAGGGGGCGTGGCTTGGGTAGGATTAAGGCGGGGTCAAACTATGTATGTGTACAAACGTCTGTGCTCATTGTTCTGAACATCAGGATTTAAAGCTGCTCCCGGGGATGTCTAGATTTTTTTGAAAATGTTCATTTTGGGCAGCAGGGATTAGGGGAAGTTGCTCCTTTTCATCCTCCATCTTTTTCCCTTCTTTCCCCAAATCAATTCTGCTGATGTGAATGGTTGTTTGCTCTGTTCTTAACTGAATGCATACAGACATGTACTGCCTGATTTTTAAAACCATTTAACAGGCCAGGAATGGCTCCTGGCTAGTTAAGGGGCCCTGGAGGAGTAGCCTAGTGGTTAGTGCATCCAATGTGCATCAATTTGGAGTTCAGTGGACTATGATCCTGGGGAACTGAGTTCAATTCCCACTGCAGCTCCTTGTGACTCTGGGCAAGTCACTTAACCCTCCATTGCCCCTGGTACAAAATAAGTACCTGAATATGTAAACCACTTTGAATGTAGTTGCAAAAACCTCAGAAAGGTGGTATATCAAGTCCCATTTCCCTTTCCCCCTTTCCCTTATGACATCACAATATCAGAAGTGAGCCAAGTATCGGGCAATCAAGCCATTGTGACATCACTGATGAGGTTGGCTCTTATTGGTGGAATGAGTGGAGGAGTAGCCTAGTGGTTACTGCAGTGGACTCTGATTCTGGGGAACTGAGTTTGATTCTTACTGCAGCTCCTTGTGACTCTGGGCAAGTCACTTAACCCTCCATTGCTCCTGGTACAAAATAAGTACCTGAATATATGTAAACCACTTTGAATGTAGTTGCAAAAACCTCAGAAAGGCATTGTATCAAGTCCCATTTCCCTTTCCCGTTTTACTAAGCCGCATAGGTGCCTACGTGCGCCTAACGTGCATCAATTTGGAGTTACCGCCCGGCCCATGCGGTAATTTCATTTTTTACGCGCGTCCACTATTCACGCCAGAAAAGATATTTTATTTTCTGGTGTGCGGCAAAAATCGGGCGGTAACTCCAACTTGACGCACATAGGTGATTACCGCACGGTTAACACGAGGGACCTTACCGCTAAGTCAATGGCTGGCGGTAAGGTCTCAGACCCAAAATGGGCGTGCGCTAGTTTTTATTTTTGCCACACGTCCGTTTTCGGCAACATTTTAAAAAAGGCATTTTTTTTACAGGTGCACTGAAAAATGGATTTGCGATCATCCAAAACATGCACCTACACTACCGCAGGCCATTTTTCACCTTAGTAAAAGGACCCCTAAATGGCACTTAATCAGCTATCTAGCAATATTCAGCGGGAGATAGCCAGCTATTTCCCGCTGAATAGTGCCGGTTAGTGGATAGCCGGTTATATCGTGCAATATAACTGGCTATCCACCAATGTTCAGCACATCGCCGGCTACGTTTGGTGGCCAGATTAGGCCACCGAAATAGCTGGAATATCTTTGGCCAGTTTAAACTTAACCAGCCTGCGCTGAATATCGGCTTGGCCACTTAAATTTAAACCAGCCCAAAAACCAGATATTCATGTGGCCTTGTAGATTCATAGAATATGGGGCCAATATTCAGCCCAGCAACGGGCTGAACTAACATCAGATATTCAATGCCAGGGCATGCGCAGTCAGTGGGTGGCGGTAAGGGCTCAGGCATTAAATAGCCGCGCGCTACTTTTAATTCTAGCACACGGACGTTTACTGCCCCCATTGAAAAAAAAGCCTTTTTTCCCAGCCAAGATGAAAAAAAATGATCCAGTGCACACCAAAAACACGCAGCCACACTACCACAGGCCACTTTTTACCGTGGCTTAGTAAAAGGACCCCAAAGTTAGGACAACCTTTTTGCTATCCTAACTTTAGGCAATTAATTATTTGGTTAGCGGACTGAATATCTCCTAACCAGCTGTGTTACAGCCCCCTAAGTACATAAGTGTTGCCATACTGGGAAAGACCAAGGGTCCATCAAGCCCAGCATCCTGTTTCCAACAGTGGCCAATCCAGATCACAAATACCTGGCAAGATCCCCAAAAAGTACAAAACACTTTATACTGCTTATCCCAGAAATAGTGGATTTTCCCCATTTAATAACGGTCTATGGATTTTTCCTTTAGGAAGCTGTCCAAACCCTTTTTTAAACTCCGCTAAGCTAACCGCCTTTACTACATTCTCTGGCAACGAATTCCAGAGTTTAATTACACGTTGAGTGAAGAAAAGGTTTCTCCGATTCGTTTTAAATTTACTACATTGTAGCTTCATCGCATGCCCCCTAGTTCTAGTATTTTTGGAAAGCGTGAACAGACGCTTCACATCTACCCGTTCAACTCCACTCATTATTTTATAGACCTCTATCATATCTCCCCTCAGCCGCCTTTTCTCCTAGCTGAAGAGCCCTAGTAGGCGCTTTAGCTTTTCCTCATAGGGAAGTCGTCCCATCGTCCCACCCCTGGACATACCTAATCTAGCCCATTACGGAATGGCTGGTTAGTGGAGATATTCAGTGGCATTGCTTAGTCAAGAGCAATTGAATATCAGCAGTCTGCCAGCTCAGCGGGGTTTAACCGGGTAGGAGTCTCTGCTGCCTAGTCAAACCCCTTTGAATATCGAACCCTACTTATTAATGTGTGGGCACTTACACATGTATGTTCTGAAATACCAGCAGGAGCAGAAAATCAGTAGAGGATTGGAGCCACTTGTAGAACCAAAGAGATTTTGGGGTCCTTTTACTAAGGTGCGCTGAAAAATGGCCTGCGGTAGTGTAGGCGTGTGTTTTGGGCACGTGCAGATCCATTTTTCAGCACACCTGCAAAAAAATGCCTTTTTAAAAGTTTTGCCGAAAATGGACGTGTGGCAAAATAAAAAATGGCGCGCATCCATTTTCAGTCTGAGACCTCACCGCCGGCCATTGAACTAGTGGTAAGATCTCACGCGTTAACCAGGACGGTAATGACCTACGCACATCAAATGCCACTTGGCACGCATAGCGGACACGCACCAGGAAAAATTTTTTTTCGGACGCGCGTATCAGACACGCACCTCAAATGAAATTACCACAAGAGCCACGCGGTAGCCGGGCAGTCACTTCAAACTGGCGCGCATAGACACTTACGCGGCTTAGTAAAGGGCCCCTTTATTACCAGCATCTGCAGCACATACAGAGCCACCCGACATGGCCATGCATGGCCGACAATGCCTGCATCAAGAGTCTACACAATCTATAAAGGCAAAATGTGTCCAAAACAATAAATAAATAAATACATACAATTAAAAAGATAAAAACAAACAGAGACATAGAAGAAATAAATAAATACCTATAATACTATAAATATCTCTGTTAATAAATAGATAAATAATAAAACACTGGGGCCCTTTGCCAACCTAGAACTGCCACCAGGCTAGTTTTCACCCCCAATGCGCGCCGTTTCCAGTGCTACAAAAATATTTTCAATTTTGTAATCGGGCAGTGAAATGGCCACACAGCAAGTGGTTCACTTACCGCACTGCAAATTCTTGACCTCAGAAAAAGATAAGACTTTTACCTACTGCAGTAAAAGGTGACCTCAGTGCAAGTCAAAAAGATACGCTGATACTAGCGCAGGCTTCCTTTTACCGCAGCTTAGTAAATGTCACGCTCCACACCTCTGTAGCGGGTCCGACGCATGCCAATATCTCTCCTCCGGCGCTCCATCTTGTGGGGTGCTCTGGGCCGTGGCCCCGCCTCCTTGCTCCGGGGGGGATTGGCCTCCGCAGGCGGTCTCCTGCTCCCTTTCCCTCACTACCATTGGCCGATCACAGCTCTCCACCCCAGCTGGTTCCTGCTGACGTCAGCGCCAGCACTATTTTTGGGAAGCTCTTCCTCTGCTACATTGCTTCGGCTTCTACTTTGGTAAGCGTTACTAACTCTGTAGTGTGCTTCTTATCTTCTGGTCCCTCACTGATGACTTGCCTGTATCTGGATTACTCTCTTGCCTGCCGCCTGCCTACTGACTTGTCTGTACCTGGATTACTCTCTTGCCTGCCGCCTGCCTACTGACTTGCCTGTACCTGGATTACTCTCTTGCCTGCCGCCTGCCTACTGACTTGCCTGTACCTGGATTACTCTCTAGCCTGCCGCCTGGATTACTCTCTCGCCTGCCGCCTGCCTACTGACTTGCCTGTACCTGGATTACTCTCTTGCCTGCCACCTGCCTACTGACTTCCGCTTGTACCTGGATAACTTTCTTGACCTGCTGCCTGCCTGGTTGATACATTCCTCACCCCACTTCCAGCTCCATCCTTTAAGTCAGTGCAGGTGAAACCCAGGGTTGTCCAGCAGCCAAGCAGAACCTGGTCCGAGTACCGGGCTCAGCAGTGTTCTACTTGGTACAAGAACTCACAAGTCTGACAGTAAAAGGACCCCTCTAGGAGGTGAACAGCTGTAGACTCTGGTAATAAAGTCTCTTTGGTTCTAGAAATGGCTCCAATTCTCCAATTTGGTTCTGTTGACCTAGGTCATGGGGATTTTCTCTTTCTTTGGCAGTCCTACCTGTTCTGAAATACTGACACTTGGATGTGTATGCAGGGTCGGTCTAAGCAAGGGCGACAGGGGCAATTGCACACGGCCCCGTGCTCCTAGGGGCCCTGCATCTCTAGCATGTCTGTCCTCTCTGGGAACACCTCCCTGCTCTGTAGCTTAATGTGCATCCACATTTCAGTAGAGTGCATCAGGCAGCAGCAGCGATTTTCATATCTTGTCAGCTGCCGAGCCCAGAGCCTCCCTTGCTGTTGCATCCCGCCCTCTTTTGATGTCTCTTCCTGCTTCCACAAGAGCAGGACACAGAAGCAAGGAGGGTCTGGGCTTGGCAGCTGATGGAATATGAAAATCGCTGCCGCTCTCTCTACTGAAACATAATAGATACATATCAAGGTATGGGGTGAGGTGGGGTTCCAAGAGCTCTAAACCTCCTTTTAAATTCTGATAAATTATGGCTTATGGTGGCGGGTGTGGGGGGGGGGGCACGGAGGGGTGGGCAGGGTAGCAGGCGAGGGGGCACAGAAGGGTGGGTGGTCTGCACAGGGCCCCGGAATTGCTAAGACCGGCCCTGTGTGTATGTTGCTGTTTTGGCCTTATCGGTATTTGAGACATTGACATCTGTAAAATGGAAGATCTTGTTGCATGTAGCTGGCACATATGTATCTATTCCTTCATGTAATTTCAAAAAAGGCTGTACATCAGTGGATCCTTTTCTAAAATACTATTGGCAATTGATATGTCCCAATTTGGACATCTCAATTCCCATCTCTATGTTCTATCGTGAAAATGGGGCTTCACTTGTACTGATAATGCTGTCTAATCATATCTAGGTTTGTGTTCATCTTGTTAACCAATTTTGATCTGGAATTAAAAGACCCCGATGAGAAAATCCCAAGTTTTGACACAAGCAGATACGGCTTTGGAATGTTGCAGCCTAGAAGCGACATCAAGATTCGTTATAAGCAGAAGAAGAGGGTGAAGTGATAACGACCTGCCAGTACAGCCTTATGAAAACCTTATACAGCTCACTGGTTGTCTCTGGCATCTGTACAGCTAATTCAAGTTATTGCACTTCACAAATAATTTGTAGGATTTATGAAGACATACATTTCTAAATGGAAGTTTCTATTGATCAATCAAACTGAGGTCAAAAGACATGCAACACTTTTTTTTTTATTGAACTGACAGTACATTTGTGACGCACCTGTGGGACTGATATTCCTTTCAACATAATTGTAGTGAGCTAGTGAAGAAAGGAAGTCACACATTTGTTTTTTGGTTTCTTTTTTTTAAGTGGCATGAATTATTATTGTAAGCTTGCTTTCTGTATTCCTTTGCTAAACTAGAGACCACATCTGAAGGACACTGGAAATGTATCCAGATATACAGCAGACTAAGCCTTGATTATTTTTTTCCCCTCTGAGCACATATTAAAATGCCAGCCTGAAGTCCTAAACAGAGATTAAAGGAAATCTGGCTGATCCTTTATTCAATTTGCTGTACTTCTAACACAAAATTCTATAAAGGTCACCCAGATTTGGGAACTAAAATGCAGAGAGCTGAATGTGAATTCTGTAACGGCATCTCGGTGCCCAGATTCCATTACAGAATAAAGTGTAAGTTGACATTTATGCACCAACGTTAAAGCACTATCACTTACACCATGTAAAAGGCAGGTGTGTAATTGTGAGCATGAAAAAATGTTGCACTTTAGTGCATAACTTACAGTATTCCATAAGTCAAATTATGTGTGTAAATGTGGGACACACCCCCTTTGCAGTTGTGCACCATGCAGGTTGCACCTTATGGGGCCCTTTCACTAAGCAGCGGCAAGCACTGACACGGGCTTACCCCACGCTAAAAGGCACTACTGTGGGACATTCGTAGGCATTGCATGGTAAGGATTGTCAACATGCCAATCCCACGCTAAAAAATATAAAATACTTTTAGCATGGGGTACATGTTTGGGTGAGGAGAGTAGGCATACCCTGCGCAGGCAAATCGTTGCATACTGTTGATTTAGTGTGGGGTTAGCGCATGAGCCTTTACCGCCTACAAAATAGGTGGCGGTAAGAGCTCATGCGTTAATGGCCAGGCGCTAATTGGGAAATTAGTACCTGTCCATTAATGGGAAAAAAAAGAAATTGCGGCCATTTTACAGCGACGCTAAAAGTGGTGTCAGTGCACGGGAAACCCATGCACTAAAAATAGCGCAGGCTACTTTGCAGTGCAGCTTTGTAAAAGGGCCCCCCAAGCTTGTAGAATATCACTTAGCACGCAACTTGCTCTTAACATGCGTGAACGTTACATTCACATGTGTAAGTACTACTATTCTATCATCCTTGTGTGCAAATGGTACTTACATTTACACGGTGTCTGTAAATAATAGGACCCCTTATATACTTTCAAAATACTTTGCAATTGTTTAAACATTTAGCCCTCCCTCCTTGTACAGAGCTGAGCTAGCGGCTGTTGTTCTGTAATGCCGACACAGCCCATTCACTTTGAATGGGCTGTGTTGGCATTACCACACGACAAAAGGGGAGGGGGGTTAGTATGACCTTTGAAAATACATTAATATAATGGGGGGGGGGGGTTCTCAGCTAATTCATAACTTGTGTACAAAGCATTCTCCTTCAATCTTGACACATTCACAAAGTCTTTGATGCCACAGAGCTATCGGCTCAATGAATTCTGGGGTTTAATTTATTAAGAGTTCAACTGTTTTGTGAGCTCGATGCGCTGGAGCTCTGTCCTGTTGAAAAATACTCAGAAATGTCTCAAATTTCAGGCAGACATTTTTGGGTTATTTGGAAAAATGTTGGGAGTCCCGTTATTTCCAAACACCGTGTAGTTATTAAGGTTATAGTATTGAGGGAGCGACAAGTACAGAAGAACAGTAAACCTCCGCACAGGTAATCCAGCCAAACAAACACAGCGAAGGAGACAAGAAGGATGATGACAAAAAGAGTCTAGTGGACTCAGAGTTCTCATCAAAAGTTTATTACTAAAAACTGGACTCGACGTGAATCGTGTTTCAGCCACTAACGCCTGCCTCAGGAGTTCCTGTAAAATGTGTTCTATGCCGATATCTGCTTCTAAAAAGAGAAAAGTACAGTCCAACTCGGCTAAGACGTCTTTCAACTGTGCTCATTAAGAGTTTGGTGACGTGGCTTCTCTGGACTGATACATAGTGCTTTCAGATATCGACCTAGACACACTTTACAGGGACTCCTGAGGGAGGCCTTAGTGGTCGAAACACGATTCGTGTCGAGTCCAGTTTTTAGTAATAAACTTTTGATGAGAACGTTTTGAGTCCATCAGACTCTTTTTGTCATCATCTTTCTTGTCTCCTTCGCTGTGTTTGTTTGGCTGATAGAATTAAGGAGGAATAGTTGTAGCTTTAGTCTAAGCAGCTGGAAACCAGGCACGTGATGTCCTAAGATTTTTTTTTCTTTTTTTATTGGAGCACGATAGTTTGGGACTACACCCTACAAGGCAATCTGAACTTCCTGCGTGCAGAAACCATGGGCAGACTGGAATCTTTCTAGTCTTTATAACAGGCTGTGCGTTGTGTGTACAGTGGTGACACAAACTATTTATTGTATTACCAGGAGTGGATTTTTTTTTTTTTTAAATAACCTGCCATACTGCACTTTATAGTTACACTTGCTGTGGGTTATTTAAATATGCTTTTAATTAATTACAGCAGAGCCTGATGAACTTTGAAGATTAGAAGCAATACATTGGTTGTTTGTGCCTCAGAATGGAGAAAATGTAATAGAGGGCAGAACTTAAAATTGAGGTTGCAAGAGATATTTTTATTTAAACGTGGATCGGATTCGCTGCTCATTAACGAGACAGCCTGCGTATACTTCCAATGTGCATTCTTTCCAAAATCCTGCTCAGTAACACTGAGAGCAGGGCCGGCCCAACCATTAGGCAACCCTAGGCAGTTGTCTAGGGCGGAAGCTTCTGGGGGACAATAAAAGAGCAGCGGCAGCCAAATCAAAACTTCATATCCTGACAGCCACACAAACTCACTGAACCATCATTGCTTACTTTTGCCTGCAGCACAGGAGACCAGTTTTCAAATAGCCCTTTTATCTAGGTAAATGACTTTTGGAAATTGCACTCATTTTTTTATGTGTATGTGATAGATAAGCATGTTTTCAGGGGCGGGAAATGCAGATGAGGGGCCTGGAAGTTAATTAGGGGAATGTATAATTAAAGGGGACCACAAGCCAGATGGGTTTTTAGCATATCCCTAATGAAAAAGTATTACAAACCATATCCATAGATCCCAGCACAGGCCGTGTTTCATTATAACTTCTTCAGGAGATCCTATATACAAATATACAACATCACTAGACACATCATCAACCTCAAACAACCATATAGTGATAGATGACTATATTGACCAATAATTAATGAATTTAACCCATGCTAGTATATTAATAATGAAAAAGTATGAGACAGATCTGCATGTCTGTTACCTCCATCATATGCAAATCTCTGTCCTGCATATGCATTAGGGATATCCTTAAGTAGAGAGGTGCATCCTTCAAACAGAAAGGCTACAACCCCAAAATAATCTCCAAGAATATTGCCTCCTCCCTCAAAACTGCTACAGTACAAAGAAAAAAAAGCCACAGACAGAATTCCCCTTGTAGTGACATACAACCCAGAGCTGGAGAAACTGAGGAAAATCAAAAGAGACCTACAGCCACTACTTCAGGAAGATGAATTACTGAAAGAGATATTCCCATCCCCACCAGTGCTGGCCTTCCGACAGCCACCAAATTTAAAACACAAGCTGATCAGAAGTAAACTTCCAACACAGTACATCAGAGCCTGTCACTGTAAAACAAAAAACCAAAACACTCCAATACTTTAAATGCAAAATAAGATGAAAAAACATATTTGTTTTACATATATGGAAAAGGAAGATAAAAATCTGAGATGAAAGCAAATTGATAAGGAAGGGCAATATCCATAGTCATCTCAGTGAGAGTTACTCGTCTCCGTCTTTTATTGGAAAAAGAAAAGGACACGTTTCCGTGTAACACAGCCAGCTGCAAACTATGCCAAAACATTTCACAAGACCCCACAGTCATTCACAAAGGAAAAATATTCAACATAAAGGACTATTTTACATGCTCATCTTCCAATGTGGTATATATCATTCAGTGTAAAAAATGTAACAAAGGATGCTATATTGGAGAAACAGGCCAGATGCTTAAGACAAGATTCAATCTGCACAGACATCACATGAAAATAGCCGGTGCCAGTCAGGCCCCCACCCCTGTGGGCCAACACTTCACAAGACCAGAACACTGCACCAGTGATTTCACAGTAAGAATACTGAAAGGTAACTTTAAAACAATACAGGAACGTAAGACCTTTGAAATAAGAATGATTGAATATTTTGACACCCAACACCCAACAACAGGACTTAATAAGGATCTGGGTTTTCTAACCCATTATAAACCATAAAGCTGTATTTCTCATTTATTTCTCTGTTTATTACCCTCCTCTCACCTACCAACACCCATTCTGTTAGAATATCTGTCAAAGTAATGCTTTGATGTTTCTCTAATATATACACTATCTGCTAACACATTTGCTTATTTCCGATCTGACGAAGAAGGGCAACCTTCGAAAGCTAATCAAGAAATGTATTATGTCCAATAAAAAAGGTATCATCTTATTTTCTTTTCCATGTTTTATTTTGTTTGATTTCTAGGGGTATCCTTAAAACCCCAACTAGCTGGTGGTCCCCTAGGACGGGCTTGAGAACCACTGCTCTAGGGCACCCATTACCCTTGCACTTGCCCTGCTGATGGGCTCTGTTACAAAGTAGATTAGTGCAGCAACA